>NC_138375.1:67452998-67517161 GCF_054177405.1 Leptonychotes weddellii | reverse complement strand
GCGCCTGGGTGGCTCAGTTGGTTAAGCGACTGCCTTCGGCTCAGGTCATGATCCTGGAGTCTCTGGATCGAGTCCCGCATCGGGCTCCCTGCTCAGCGAGGAGCCTGCTTCTCCCTCTGACCCTCCCCCCTCTCATGTGCTCTCTCTCATTCTCTCTCTCTCTCAAATAAATAAATAAAATCTTTAAAAAAAAAAAAAAAGAAGATAAGAAAGGTCTCAAACCAGTGATGTAAACCTCCACCTTAAGAAACTAGAAACAGAACAAATGAAAACCAAAGTAAGTCATAAAGAGAAGAGAAGCCTCATGGCACCTCAGTTTCTAAAACCACCACCGTGAGCAGTGATCTGGATAACTTGGTGCAGAAGATTAAGAATGGTGTAAGGAGTCGATAAAGAGTAAAATAGGGATTATGAATAAAAAATTTAAACTTCTCCATGCTAGGGAACTTGATGAGTTTTTTCACACCTCTTTTACTTCCTGTTGACATCAATTGTAGACAATGTAAGTCATATATAAGCTTCAGGTACCCATATTTCTTCTCCTGTCCTGTTGGATGTCGTAGGTGCATGGCAGTAGGCTGTAGGTGGAGCATGATGGAAAGCCAGCCTCACAATAATTATCATATCTAACACTGGTATAGCACTCTGTGCCACAAACTGTTCTAAATGCTTCCTGTATAGTTATGAAATTTAATTAGCCTGACAACCCTGGATGATTATTGTTATCACCATTTTACATATGAAAAACCTGAGGCACCGAGGATTTAAGTAATTCTCACAAGGTCCCAGAGCTAGTAAGTAGCAGTGCAGGATTTCACCCCAGGCAGTTTTTATCATTATGCTATAAAATAAGTGTTGTAATGCTTTGAAATTGTTCATAAGTATTTTTTCCTATATAATTTTTCTCTCACTCTGTGCTTGAAAGCTAAACCTATTTAAGTTGTGGCAAAAATACACAGTGCTGGTCTGACATTGAGCTCGTTGAATATTACCGCAGCAATTGGCTCAAAGTAGAACTTCTCATTTGGAACAGAGTATGAACCACTGATTATTTTGGGGATCCAAATTACTTGGATTTCAAATTTTTTCCAAGATTTAATTTGGTTTCCACATTTTCTTGCTTTCTTTTTAAAACTGTCATTCACATTTTGAACTTTTAAATTCTCCTCCAAAAGTTTTAGTAAAAACTGGTTTGTAAATTTCTATCAGTAATATGTAAAACTAGTTTATTTCCACAAAATATACATTTTAATGATAGATGGTATCTGCAAAACACTTTATTTTGGCGTCTTATATTCTTCTTTTAAAATGCACCTTTCGACAAAAGAAATAAATGCATCTTTCAGGAGCGCCTGGGTGGCTCAGTCGGTTAAGCATCCGACTTCCAATTTTGGCTCAGGTCATGATCTCATGGGTCCTGGGATCGAGCCCTGTGTCAGGATCTGCACTCAGCGGGGAGTCTTCTCCTCTACTTCTCCCTTTCTCTCCACCCCTCTATGTGCTCTTCTCTCTCCTTTTCTCTCTTTCTTGCTCTCTAAAATAAGTGAATAAATCTTAAAAAAAAGTCTCTTAAAAAATGCATCTTTCACGTTAGTCTTTCATTGCACAGCCAGGTTATATGTTATATCAAATTGTTTTTTTCAATTGCTAATTACTTACTATTTAAAAATTGAAAATTATTTAGAAATTGAAGTACATTACACATGAAGTTGGTGGTTTTTTGAGATTTGACATGGTAATAAGTCATTTTAAAAATAGAATATCACATTAACATTCAGAATTAGAATAAATATATTTAATAGCAATAAAGTACATATATAAATATATTTATGCATTTTGGAATAATCTTATAACTACTTTTCAAAACTAATTGAAAACTATTTGAAATATGATTAAATGTGGCATAAGTCTACAGTTTTCTGAACAGTCACTACTTAGGAGCATTAACACTTGGTGACTTTGCCATAAGTTGTTAACTTTGAAAATGACCCTTCGAGCTAGATATGATTGATATGGATGACATTAATGCATTAATATTGTCAATGTAGCATTTGTCAAAGTTACTGTAATCAAAAGACAGCCAACTATTAGAAACTGCAGGAGAATGTTCTTATAAGTTGTATATATCTTTTTCTGTGTAGGAATTTCTGATATATATTTTCAGAATAAGGTGATTAAAGTACTGTGACTAGAACAAAGTCAAGAAGTACAGATTTCATATTACAAAGATTGATTTCAAATGAAGATATTGGCTAGCTGCCCCTAATTTGCACTCTTTCATGTTCCTATTGAAATATTCATGAAATTATGTAAGAGATATTTTCGAACTGCAGTGCCACTGGAAACTAGGAATAATGGCTGATAACCTTGCTGATCCCAGGAACAATTTACTAATTTCTACAATGAAAACATAAATATCACTCTGTAACTGAACAGGGGAAAAACACAGGCAAAGTTTTACCTACATATATGTTTCTTGCTGGGTAAGTTATAATTATGCCTTACTTATAAAAAAGCACAATGGCTGAAAAGAAAGAGAATGGGTAAATATATTATGACATATCTATATGACAGAATCTTATGCAGTCATTAAAATGGTGACTTTGAAGAATAATTTGGGATAATGTAAATAGAAACTTAATATATATAACCTAAACCAGTTTGTCTACATTCTTAACAAATATCTGGCATAGAAATAAACAACAGAAGAAGGTATATCACAATATTAATGGTTAAATTAATATACTAGTGATTTTAAGACCCTTACATCTTTCATAGCTGCAAATAGTCTATGCATACTTTTTTTTTTTAAAGATTTTATTTATTTATTTGACAGAGAGAGAGAGAGACAGCGAGAGAGGGAACACAAGCAGGGGGCAGTGGGAGAGGGAGAAGCAGACTTCCCGCTGGACGGGGAGCCCGATGCGGGGCTCCATCCCAGGACCCTGAGATCATGACCTGAGCTGAAGGCAGACACTTAACGACTGAGCCACCCAGGCGCCCCGTCTATGCATACTTTCATAATTTCTTGTATGTGTGATAAAACATAGGCTAAATGTCATACATTAATGCATTTTGAATACAGTGTTAATTTTTTCTATGTTTCTGCCCATGGGTTTTGTAAAGAATATTTTCTACATAAATAAAAATGTTTATATCCACAGGGTATCTTATGTTGCCCTTGGAAACATATACATCTTCTCCATACTGGTTCCTATTTGTTTTTATTTTACCTCTTTTGTCACGGTGCTACTGACATCTGAATACTGAGAAAAACAGTGGAATAATATTTTAATTTTCCTAATAGTTGAGAATATGGAAGTAAAAACAAACTGTGGCATAATTTTATAGCTACAGTTTTCAAATTTGCTTGACATGTGAAATCTAAATGCTAAAATAAATTGCCACACACTTTTTAAATGCCTATTTATCAAATGATTTTCCCGAAGCTATTTATATATTAAAATGAAAAATCAAACAAATTAAAGGGGATATGTAGCCCCTTTCCAAATATGAGTAGCATATTAGTGCATGGTTTAATTAGGTTCAATAGAAAGTTTCTATTATTTCTCCAGCGTATGGTAGGCAAAGGGCATTTTTCACTTTGCTGCTGTGAAAAAGTATTGTTTAAAGATTTATTCTCCACATAACAAAACAAAAGGACAAGAGTACTTGAAGGACTCCTTAATTCTCTCTGTTGCAGTATAATTGCACAAGGTGATGTCACATGCCCATAAACAATCATAATCAACGGTGTTTATAGAATAAATTAAGAAAAGCTGCCACAGCTTTTATTATGACTGAGATGACTTACCTTCTTCTTTTAAAGAAACTAATAGGCTTATTTACTCAATAGAGCAACATAATGGAAATTTTCACAGGAGAATAAATCTTGTGAAACATACTGTACTTTTTAGCATATTGTTCAAAAAGCTGAAAGTGAGGACTTGGCCTTTTTCAGTTTAAATCATTAGGTTAAAAGTGTGAGGAGAGACACAGGCGGGTGGGGTGGCGATCAATACGCTTTAGAAAAAAGTTAATGCTGTTGTTTCATGCTGATTTTAGTTATTGCTCTTTTGGAGACTAGAAATCAGTGTCAGTGAGAGTGTTACCCGGGTGGCACACGTAGGGGTTGCAGGTGTTAGCATTTATTGTAGAAAAATCTTCAATATCCCACAGAAGAGTTCTTTGTTTTACTTAAAAGATCTAGTTCATAATCATGCAGTTTTGAAATTTAATTGTTCCTGGTCTCCTGCCATGTGAATTTTGATGGGATAACAGACTGCCATTCTGAGATTTTAGGAGCTTTAATCTCCTTATCTATAAATACAAAGGCTACTTGCTTCACATTTATTACCAGATATAAAATAGGGACACAACAGAAATCAATTTTCTCTCTTCCTGCTCTCTTCCATTCCCCCATTCTTCAATTTTTTCCCACCATTTTGGTGGCTAATCAACTCATTACTAGCTCATCAAGTAAAGCACTCCTGGAAAGATTTTATAATAGAAAGGAAAGTCCCCACTAGATCTTTAAACTATGTTGAAATGAATACATACAAGCAGATGGTAGCCATAAGCACTCATCACCCTATGAATGAGTGGCCTCTCAAGCCTTTGGATCAAATCCATTGTGGTTTTCAAGGGATCTGAGGCTTTTATTTATTTATTTTTAATTAATTTTTTAAATTTTTATTTAATTTTTTTTAAGGAAGAGATTGAGAGTGTGCGTGCATGTGCACGTGCAAGCAGGCCCGGAGAGGCAGAGGAAGAGGGAGAGAGAATCTTAAGCTGGTTCCACACTGGGCCCTACAGTGAGCTCGATCTCAGGACTCTGAGATCATGACCTGAGCCAAAATCAAGAGTCGGGCACTTAACCACCTAAGCCACCCAGGCGATCCCCAGCAGGATTTTAGATTGATTTACTTCTTAGAAATTATTCCAAAATAATTTGTTAAAAACTGGAACTTTGTGAACCTTGTACTTTGAAACATTTTGTTTTTAAAATCAAAATATAGTAGCAGAAGAAGATTAAGGGAGTTCGATACTGAGAGAATAAAAAATGAAACTAAAGTGCATCTGATAGCCGTTACTGTTGATATGTCTTTGGAAGTTTGAATATTATTTAGTACACTGAAAAAGGTTTCCAGGTCAAGGTTATTGAGCCTGTTATCTAAAAACAAGAACTTATAGGGGTGCCTGGGTGGCTCAGTCAGTTAAGCATCTGCCTTCCAATCAGGTCATGATCCCAGGGTCCTGGAATGGATCTCCATGCTGGGCTCCCAGCTCAGTGAGGAGTCAGCTTCTCCCTCAGGCCCTCCCCCTGCTCTCTCTCTTTCACTCTCTCTAATAAATAAATTTTTAAAATGCCAAGAACCTATAATTCTTAGCCTTTGAGAGAAGTACTATATTGAATTTTTTAAAAAAGCTATATGGAACACTACATCAAAAACTAATGATGTCATGTATGGTGATTAACATAACATAATAAAAAAAAGCTATATGGGAAAATTTTATTGTGTATCTGTTATGGCCAGGTGCTTTACATCTGGATTTGTAGGTATGGACATTGAAGCTTGAGGTGTGTGTGTGTGCATGTGTGTGTACATATTTGTAAAAGGTGGCAAAAACATATGAGAATATGCTTTTATTCCTTCCCTACATCAATCTTTTTCTTACTACTACCTTATATTTTTTCAGTATTAATGTGTTTATGTCAGGAAAGAGAGGGGGGAGGATAAATGGAAACATCTTAAGAGGCAGCAAAAGTAAATTTTCTGTGATGTTGTAACCAGAATGACAATGATGTCTAAGTCAAGGAGTAAACAAATGAGAGCATTATAGGGGAAAAAATTACTTTATCTCCTCAGCGTGACCATAATCACCAAATTGAAGCCATTAAGGAATTTCAGAGTGAAAACCTTTGCCTATTGCCAGAGAAGATAAAAAAAAAAAAAAGGAAAATAACGAAAAATGTGTTTATTTTTTTCTTTTAATTTGTGTTTTGGTGTTCTTTCTTAATGACTAAAGTTGCTGAAGGAAAGGAGATATATTTTATTGTACTTAAGTTCAGTAGGATATAAAAATTTAAATATAAATCAATGGCCTTGGGAGAAAAAAAATACTTGTTTTGCATCCTTTGTCAATTTAACATATATGTTAAAAATAAAGTGCAAAACATGAATTTTCAAAGGTCTAAGTTAATTTCTGAAGTAAGCAGTGCACCAGCTTTTTCAGAGAATTTTTCTCTGTATTGTGGAGGATGGTGTCCTATGGATACTATCCTGTGAATTTTCATTTAGTGCTCAAAAAAGTATGTATATATAAAATTATATATAAATACATATGTAATTATATGCATACTATATATTACATATATGTATACATATTTTTAATTATCTCAAGAATTTCATTCTTAATGTGATATTTCATTTAATTTGGTTTTAAACTCCTTAGTGAAATACTTAAATAAATTGATAGACTTTCAGATTAAATCATTTAAATATGTTCTTGTGGAATAATTTAATCTTTTCTGGCATAGGGTTGGGAATCAACAGAGAATTAATATCTATTTGAACTTCTGTTATGTAAAAGCCAAATTTGCCTAGAGCATAGAGTCAATTGAACAGTTTGAAGATCAGTACAATGTTAAATACAACATAGTGCCGAGGTAGCAGTGGAATTCCCAAAAAACTGAAAAAACAAACAAGCAATGTAATATGCATGGAGAAAATAATATTTTTCAAAGTACAGATAGAGGGGCGCCTGGGTGACTCAGTTGGTTAAGCGACTGCCTTCAGCTCGGGCCATGATCCTGGAGTCCCGGGATCGAGTTCCGCATCGGGCTCCCTGCTCGGCAGGGAGTCTGCTTCACCCTCTGACCCTCCCCCCTCTCATGTGCTCTCTCTCTCTCATTCTCTCTGTCTCAGATAAATAAATAAAATCTTAAAAAAAAAAAGTACAGATAGATAAAATAAAGGGAAATTAAACAGATATAGGATAGAAAGAGAAATTGTCAAATGGATAGATAAGTCTGTATCTATATATATCTATGTTTATCTGTCTAGATAGGTATCTAAGGGTTATGTGTATTCTTAAAATAGTAAATTACTATGCCTAAATATGCAATAATCTCCAAAGGGAAAATTTTATTTTTATACAGAAGAATACATATTATAATTTAGAATTGTTTGTAGTTGAAATTAAATAATTATCTTCTAAAGAATAGGCACCAGAAATTTTTAGATATGTGGTAATATGTGTTTAAAGCAACTATTGCAAAATATTTATTAGTCAAAATTTTGTTACCTTCTTTTCCCCAAAGTGAGACAATGTCTATGACAGTCTTTTAATATTACCAATTGATTAAAATATTCATTAAGACTCATGATAGAATACATATTCACTCCAAATGTCTAACTCACTACATTAGTCTCTAGTGCCTAGAAAAATCTCTTGTCATCCTAATGGGCCTCTTTGCAGCAATCTAAGCTGACCATTTTCTCCTTGAAAAATCTCCCCTTCATTTATGATACACTGTTTTGTATGCTTTTTTCCCCTTTTATTCTGACAAACACCTTAATTAATTTCCCTCTCTTTTTCTTTTTCTATGAACCCTTACATTTTTCACTCCTGTTTCATCACTAGGTAACTTCTCAAGATTTTTTTTCCTTTCTCCATCCAACTTTTAATCTGTTCATCATCCATCATCCATCCATCCCCCTATCATCCACCCATCCATCCATCTAGCAAGGATTCAGTTAGAATCTCTAAAGTTTTAAGTGATAGGAATTTAAATTAGATGCATTTCTTCCTCATTGTAGAGAAGTAGAAAAATCATATATAAAGGTAATTAAATATACATATCTGTGTGTGTGTGTGTGTGTGTGTGTGTGTGTGGAGGGAGTGAGAAGACAGGAAGAATCTGATAAAGGACTTATAAGACAGCAGGGTTGTAGATACGGGCTACAGTCTAATGACAATCCAAAGATGTAAAATGTACAGAAACTGGTCAAGAAAGGCTCGATTTGGATGTAGGGTAAAGGAAAGGGAGTATTCCCAGGATGATTTCCAGGGTTTTTTGTTTGTTTGTTTGTTTGATTGGTTCATCTTGGTTTTGGTTTGTAATTATTTTGGAAAGAGGATAGTGCTCTTCAGCAAAATTGAGAAATAAAAAGAGGGGCGAGGAAGGGAGGAGAATAAGTTCTGTTTAGGACACATTGCATTGAAGAAACTTTCAGACACCAAGGTGGAGAAGTTAAAAAAAAAAAATGGAGAAGCACAGTTCAGGTAATAGAGTTTCTTAGAATAGATGTACCTTTCTGCAAGTTTTCAGCATGTTGAAACTCTGAGAGCAGATGCATTTACCTGGAGTTTATTAACATAATGGAATTTATCCTGAGAAGTAATTGGACACATGCACAAAATATAAATGGGTAAAGAACTTAGATGCATTTTTATAATGATGAATGAAGACAGTAATGAAATTATTTGCAAGCATTATAAGGTAGATATTGATAAGAGAAGATTGCTATGATATAATGCATGAAAAAAACAAGTACATATAATATGTATAGTGTGATACCACTTTTGTAAATATGTGTATTAATAGAAAAAAACCTGAAAATATCACCATCATTTAATACTGTAACCTTAAATCTGTGGGATTATGAATACTTGTGGTATATAATTTATGTATTTTGAAATTGGTTTAATACTATAATATGTATGTATTAGAATTAACCATATATAATTGCCATTTTTACAGGTCAAAATAGTCAAATATTGGCAAGTTCAACCAAATATTATCCTTATAATAATAGTTTTAAAATGATAATGCATTTCAATTTTTGAAGAGAAAGCATGTGGGTAGGACAGTCACCCCAGTTTAGGATAGACTATTAAGTCATATTAATATTTGAAAAAGAATGGAATAAAAACTTGTAAACTGATAGGAAGCCAGAGTTACAGAATGAAATCTAGTGAGCCCAGTATCATGGAAAGCTAGGAAGGAGAAACATAGTCTGTTCTGTAAGCCATAATTGTGTGTATATTCCCAGGACAGAGTTATTTTCCACTTTTAGATACATGTATCTACTGGCTTGCTAGATATCTCCTTGTGAATATTTTGCATGTACCTCAAACTCAACATGTCAAAAAAAGTCATTAAATTTTCATCCTCCACCTAATCTTAAAACTTGCTTCTTTTCCTTAATTTTACATTTCTGGTAATGACATCTATTCCTTTATCACAAGTAGAAATCTTGATAGTATTTTTTTTTCTTGCTTCTCCAGTTCCTGATGTGTAAAACATATTCAGCTGAGCTTAAGTTCTGT
The DNA here is from genome assembly GCF_054177405.1 of Leptonychotes weddellii. Taxonomy (NCBI): domain Eukaryota; kingdom Metazoa; phylum Chordata; class Mammalia; order Carnivora; family Phocidae; genus Leptonychotes; species Leptonychotes weddellii. The sequence goes on along the minus strand of NC_138375.1, from coordinate 67,507,825 downwards.
TGATTCTACCTTCTTCATATCTCTGTCTTCTGCCTCATCCCCTGTGCATACTCTTCCACTGCTTTTGTTCAGGGGGGGTCATCATTTTTCACCTGGACAGTTGGAATAGCCTCTTGACTCTTTTCCCTTTTTAAGTCTTCCCCAATCAGTTTATTCTTCACACTGCAACCAGTTCTCCTCTCTCTCTCTTTTTCTCTTTCAAGTCAAAACTTGGAACAAAAACTCTTGCCATGCTGACCCTTATTTCTTTATTCCTACTCTCAAAACAACTTCTGCTTCAGGCTCTAGCAAATGACTATTAATTTTTCTTAGAATCCTCCTTCCTTCTTAAGATTTGCCACAGCATAATATTCCTGCCTCTCTTACGAGATCTGTCTCTACATTAGCATTCTCTGAGAGAAAAGGAGCTGCATCTTAGTTATCTTTTCATGATTCTTAACATGAGGACTTATGCATTTTATTGAAGAAACAAATAAGTAAATTATTCATCTATGAAGTTTGGGATTTAAAAAGGCATTTCCTTATCTAAAACTAGTAAAGAATAATCTCAGTGTAAAAATCATTAAGGTAAAACAGATACCACAGAATGTGTGTGCTTATCAAGCTGGAAAAAAGTTTTCTTTACACTTAAAATTTTTGGTATACATTTTATATAGTCACTTAAATCAAAAAAAATCTACACTGTGCTAATGACTATTTGAGAAATCAAAATAATGTTCCTATTGTATGGAAATTATATTTAAAGGAAGAAAATAAGGAAAAGGGTTTCTTAAATAATGCTGTCTCTTACAGAAGTTCTCAGAATAATATAAACTAGTAAGAATAGAGTTCTGTGGGAAAAATGTTATAATAAAAGCCAACCCCTAGTTGTTTATTCTTTGTGGGCTATTTTCACACAAACCAACCTTGAATTTTAAATAGGGCATAAAGCCCTTAAGCTTGCCCAAGATTTGCTAATCCTGTACACAAATATACAATTATCTTTGCCACATTCCTTCAGTCCAGCATCCTGGGCAAGTTAAACAGGGTTGTTTTTAGAATAAAGAAGAATGAGGTTCAAGGTCTGAGAGAAAGCTGGAGAAAAATGTACTACTTCACAAAAGGTAGTCTTTTTTACCTTAAAGAAAGCATTTTTAGATATTTGGACTGATTAAAAAATCACTTATCACCTATCAAAATCAAGACCTGAGGACAGGGGTGAATAGAGAATAGAGAGTAGAGGACATATAGATGAATATAGGATTTAGAGTAGAAACATTTCTAAATGTCATTTTTAATATCCAACTTCCATAATATAAAGATTTATTTATTTGAGAGAGAGGGAATGGGGGGAGGGACAAAGGGGGAGGGAGAGAGAATCTCAAGCAGACTCCCCACTGAGCATGGAACCCCACACAGGGCTTGATCTCAAGACCCTGAGATCATGACCTGAGCCAAAACTAAGAGTCAGACGCTCAACCGACTGAGCCACCCAGATGCCCCCAATTTCCATAGTTTAAATGCTTATTATACTTACAATAGCCTCTTGGCTAGCTACTTGATTGAAGTGTTCGATCCTCCCATTAACTTTAAAATCATTCACTGGTTTTCTTTGTAATAATGGTTCTCCACGACATAAATACTAGAAACATAAGTTTAACTATCACAACTCTGTCTGGGGCACGTGGGTGACTCAGTCTGTTAAGAGTCCAATTCTTGATTTTTGCTCAGGTCACGATCTCTCAGGTTTGTGAGGATCGAGTCCCCCCCACCAAAGGGCTCTGTGCTGGGTGTGAAGCCCACTAAGATTCTCTCCCTTTCCCTTTGTCCCTCCTCCCCTCCCCTTCTCTAAAACAAAACAAGACAAACAAAACAAAACAAAACTCTTTCTGATATGGTTGTGATTAACCTTTCCAACATTTCTATAATATATGAACTGCATCAGTTAGGACTAGGGTGGGTTTCTTACTTTGTGTGTTTTTGTTTTTAATAAGAGGCCCAAAATAACAACTGAAAGAAGACAGAATTTTATTTCTGTTTCATGTACAGTTCTTGAGGCAAGAAAGCAGGTGATTACATAGTGGCTTTACTATATAAAAGTATTTCAAGACCTGAGCTCTTTCCAGCTCTGTGCTTTACCATCCCCATAGTGTGGTCTCCATCCTCATAATCCAAATGAATCTCAAGTTTGATATCTATGCATTAAGCAGAATGTAGTGGAAGGAGGAAAAAAGAAAAAGAGAACACATTGTCATACAATATTTCTACTTCTGTTCCTTTAACTATGTCTCAGGCCTGGGAACATACCTTATTGAAAGGGAACTTAGAAACAGTCTTCATTCCATGAGTACATCCACCATGTTGTAAGTCAATGACTAATGAAAGGGAGCGAGCATGAATATCAGGGTGAGAAACACACAACTTATCCACACTATGCTGCATCTACTATGTTTTCTTGACTCCATGTCTGTACATCCTAACTCTTTTAGGTGGAGGAGGTTTTCCTGCACAGCATCAAAGTTCAGGTCAAATATATAGGTGGCAATTTATCAATCTTTCTGTCATGAAACATTGATAAAATCTTAATTTTCTTTTGGTCCAGTGTTTCTTCCAAGTATCAGTGTTCCCTGGTAGAATAGATAGGACCAAGTGGTTTATGAAAACTCTTTTAAACCATATCTGTAGGAAATAGAAGACAATTGCAGTACTTAGGATGTCTCAAAAGTAGAGTCTTTTCATCCTTTTATTCAATATGCAGGCCTTCCTCACATGATTTCATTGAAGGCCTTTGCTTAAATCTTTCAGAAATTCCACCTCAAAACCCCCACTCAGGTAGAGTTAGCTGAAATGAATATAGCTCTAGTCTATTTCTAATTAGTAGTTACTTTATTTTCATGTAGCTTTTATTTACAGGAAAATGAAGCCCTTAGATTCCAACTGAGATCTCAGTTCACATTGCTCTTCTAATCATAAGAATAAAAACTGTCAGCAGCCTTTGACTCTTGTTCGTGCTTGGACCTCCAAGTATCTTCCTGAATGGTATGCATTGCTCAGATTTGGCATACTCTTTTTCTGCCAACATGATGAATAGCATAGAGATCCACATTACCATACAGTAACTAACTTTCTGAGGAAATATATTTTATATACCCATTATTTATTAATGTATTATAATAATTTACACTATTATATAGATTTTCTAATCATTACTACCAAATACAGTATAATCATTTTGTTTCTGCTGAAGGCAAACATGTTCCTCATTTTCTTAATCTTGTTTTCATTTTACTAGTGAGTTTATAAAGCTAGTAGTTAGGATTGAGGCAATGTAGGAAGACTTCTTGGGTCTCCCCATACTGCATGGAGTTTGGATGTTACTGAAATGTATCTGTGTTGCAGTTTCCTCATCTGTAAAATACAGACTTTAATAATATCTACATTTACATTGCTAAGAATATTAAATAAGTCCTTAGAACTTGAACACTTGATAAATCTGCTTAAAATTAGCTTACCACAACTAACCACATATATATCCATTTAGACTTAATTTCTTCCTTATTTGTTCTCACATAGGACTTTACCAAAGACCTCTTAAGGGACTTATAAGAGTCTGTCTTTTCTCAGGGACTGTGTAATTTTATTTATTGCCTTCATGAAGTCTTGAGCTCTTATTGTTTTATTGTCTCCTTTATGATTTATCAATAATGCTTTACAGTTATAGTAGTTATTTAATATATATTTGTTTAATTACATTCAGTATTTTATCTTAAAGATTTATTCATTTGAAATAGAGAGAAAGGGAATAAGCAGGTGGAGGGGCAGAGGTAGAGGAAGAGAGAATCTTGAAGCAGACTCCCCACTGAGATGGAGCACTATGCGGGGCTCTATCCTACAATCCTGAGATCATGACCTGAGCTGAAATCAAGAGGCAGATGCTCAACCAACTGAGCCACCCAGGCGCCCCTACATTCAGCATTTTAGAAGAAAGGGATATAGGTGTAACAGCAACAGTGTTATTTAGCTTTTCAAAATTTTTTCTTGATTAAGCCATTTTATTTGTAATACAAGAAATTACGTTTTCAGACCTGGGACAGTTACTTATATTCTTTATTAGTATCCTTTGCCTTTGTTGCAGTAGCAAACTCTTCAACAGGTATCTGTTGATCAACTTATGGGGACTTCATTTTAAATTATCCTGTATGTTCTGTAGACTTTGGAGAATATTCATCATTTTAGAGTCAGCTCAAAGTGCCTTCTCTGTGGAGCCTTCCCTCATCAGCCCCCAGATACTTTGTTGTTTTATTCTTGGTTCTCTCATATTTTGTTCATCCTCTACCACTCTTCATGTCATAATTTTGTAGAGATATATTCACATTTGTCTTCACAAAGTGTGTACTTTTGAAGTGCAGTACTACATTTCTATTATTTCATGTCCTACCATCCTACATGATATAACTGAAAGTTTATTACGGATATAAGTGTGTGTTCAATATCCCATATTTTCTTTCCAGCATTATTGAATTATATAATGAGAATTCATTGTCAGAATAATGATTTCCAAATACTGCATGATTATCAAGGTAGTTAAATAGAATTAAACAGTCCATTGAGTCACTATAGCAGTAAATAAACAAATACCTGAGAAAGATGTTTAGTGAGACTGAGAAGCAGTGGGATTCATGTGTTTCGGAGCTCAACTTCTGCAACAAGTTTGTCTGCATTTACATCCCACCTGTACCTTTTGCTGGATATGACCTTAGAGAGGTTATTAAGCTATTTGTCTCTCAAGTTCTCCATCTGCAGAATAGAGAGAGTTGTCCTCAACTCATAGGGTTGTTGGGAGGATCAAATGATTTAATAAATGTAAAGCCCTTACAGTCATGTCTCACACATGGTAAGCACTATTTAAGTATTTTCCATAGAATACTAATAAGACCTTTTCAGCAAATCATGGTACCCCAGTGTCTGAGCATTTCAGTTAATGAATATTTAAGCACACAGAATTGTTCACCTGCATTCTCTGTGTTGGCATGTATGTATTGCTGGCATTAGAAAGAGAATTTTAATGGATAGCAAAGTCACTAGAAAGTAAGAATGAGGACAGTGAGCCCAAGGATAGAATAGAAAATGTGGGTCAGCAGAAGAACTGGGTCTGCAGGAGGGAAACTGTCTCATATACAACTATCCAGATCTGGGATGGAAGCAAAGCCAGGTGGCAGCTGATGTGGCATTTGGAATGTGATAGCAGAACTCAGTTGCAGTTGACTAGTCTCTTCCTCTTAAATAACATCATGCATTTTAATGGTTTCATACTGAATGTTTAATGGCACATTTTATAAGTTGAAACTGCCATCTTCTCAATTTCATTTGTCATTTGGATGCCAGAAGCCCAAAGCTTCCTTTCACATAATTCCCCTGAGAAAGCAGCCTTATTGGAAACTACTTGTTTTCATCTGTTCACATGAATATATACATTAAAATTCAAAGAAATAGTTTTCTTTGCCTCCCTATTGGCAAGTCTCGTCCCTATGATTTCAACAACTGGATTTTATATTAGTTTTGATAATTTTTCTAGATCCTGAATTTGAAAGCCTTCCTGTTACTTCCTTTTTGATCCTTAAGAATTTTTACTATATTTTATGTCATTTTTTTTCTTTTTCATTGCTTTCTCCCATAAGTAATGTGTGATTAAACATGTAAAAGAGAAGATTTTGTTTTCTTTTGATTTTTTTTTTGCTTTAAATTGACCTTTTGTAGCAAAGAGTATTAATTTTAATGTCATTTTGTTATTTGACTTTGTATTTTTTCCCTGCTACATTTCTAGTACTCTATATTTTTTTCTTTAAAGATTGACATCGAAAGGATAGTAGATGAATAAAAATATTAGATTATTTTTACAAAGCTAGTTTACATTGTGCAAATAATAACTAAAACCTTAGAACATTTAGTTGCTCATCTCTCCAAAGAGAACTCAAAGAAGACCACAATTCCTTTATCATGTATTTTTTGTAACTATCATGAAATTGCACTACATAGTCACTTATAGGCTGTTAAATAAGAACTACGGACTAGAGGTTTCCTTGTGTTATGGATGATTCATTAGATTTTCCATTAATTACTACTATTATTTCTAGCAACCTTAATTCCAGCATTTGGACAGTTGAGATTGAAAAATAAGGTGTCTCATGTATTGGAATATGTAAGGACCACATCAGAGCCCAGGCAGATTAAAAGGGAGGAAACTTAATTGTATCTTTATTGCCCAATCACATGCTTTTTATTGCCCCTTTACATAAATGTTTCAGATGATCATTGCTCTTCTTTTGCCTCTTGGCTTCCCATTCTTCAGAACATGGTTCTCTGTCCTTGTGACAATTTTGCAGTTCTTGTCAATACTTATTTCACCTGAATCTAAGTCCCCCATGGCTACTCTGCTAGCTAAATTAGTAAATATCAGTGGCTGAACATGGCTTAATGAAAAATGAGACACATTTGTAATTTTAGATTACCTTCATTACTTGAAGAAATATAGAGCCTCTCCTTTCTTTCCTCTAGATTGAGTATAAATTCTCTAGGTTATTTGGAGGATTTTATGAAACTCTTTGTAAAAGTGCTTCATATAGAGTAAATTTATAAAAACTAAAATTTAACTCATGTATTTCACAGAACTTAATGGGGGAACAAATAATAAACTTTGACTCCTTATTTCATCAGTGCTGCTGTGCCTTCCCTCAAGGAAATTTCTTGAGTTTTTAAGCATCCCAAAGTAGCCTCTATTGGGTGGCACACATTTGAGTAGTTTAGAAGTCTTCAGTCATACATTGCTAGAGTCCCAGATCCTCTTCACTTGGAATCTTCTTGCTGCTCAGTAGTCCTCTTGGTAGCCTATTGGCAAGGCCAGGCTTCGGGGTTATCCACAGTATCCACTGGGCCCACAGGAAATCACATAGCCTTGCGGAGCCAAAAAAGGCCAGAACAGGCTGCCTCACTACAGACTATTCTCCCAGTCTACACACTTCTTTTAGTTCTCCATTATTCAGTTTCCCCCTGCTCAAATAGAAACAGAGAACGTAACAGCAACATCTAACTATACAGTGAGATAAACGATGTCAGCGTTCTCTTCCAGCAGGTAGCCCCAAATTCTACAACCGTTTCCCATGGATTTCTCCATCCCTCAGGTTTTCCTCCTGTCTGGTTCTTAGCTCTACCCCTTTAGAACCATCTTCCCCATTAGCTCGGTATTTTCCACAGATCTTAAAAAAAAAGGAAGGGAAAACCCTTAGTCAGGACTCACTGTCTACTATGTCTACTTCACATTTCTTCATGTTTCTCAAGCCTCTGCTCTCATACAGACCACTGGCTGGGTGTGTTGATGTGAGTACAATGAACTGATTCACATCTTACCAAACCCTCCAGGAGGTGTCTTTCTTCCCTTCCTCTTTAAAATGTGGGGATATACTTAGCACCTGTTGTTTTCATCTTTGAGGAATATAGCAGAAATTCTGAGGAATCACAAAATGTTCCTTCAGAAATCTTGTTATTATTATTAAAGTGTTTCAGGCAAGAATGTAAATTAGGACAGAGGAGGTTGTGGGAATGCTTCAAGCAGACTTCTGAGACAAATGGCAACTCTGTCCATGGATTAGGGTGACTGTGGCTGTGATTTATACATGCAAGTATTAAGATTAATAATAATAATGATGATACTAATAATGATAAAGATGATAATGGTGTAATATTCACAGAAGTTGTATGCTTTTCCAGGAAATATTTTAAGTGTTTTGAAGGTACTTGTTTAATACCTATGGTAACCATATAAAGAAGTACTATTAAAATTATTTTATACTGGAAGAAAGTGAAACAGAGGGAAGTAACTTCCACAAAATTTTTACAGCTAGGAAGCAGTGGAATCAGTCTTTGAACCCAGGAAATTTGGCTCCAAAACTTTCTTTTTTAACCAATTTATTATCTCTTACTAAATAAAATATTAAAATAATGACACCTTTATATTGATCAATATGTCCACTTAATTTTTTATTTGAGTATAGTTGACATACAATGTCACATTAATTACAGGTGTACAACATAGTGATTCAACATCTTTATGTGTTGTACTATGCTCACCACAAGTGTAAATATCATCTGTCAGCATCCAGTGCTATTATAATATCATTAACTGTACTCCCTATGCTGTAACTTTTATTCCCATGACTTTATTCATTCCATAATTGGAAACTGTATCTCCCCCTGCTGTTTACCTATTTTGCCCATTCCTTCATCCCCCTTCCCTCTGGCAACCACCAGTTTGTTCTTTTTTTTTTACGGCTTTGATTCTACTTTTTGTCTGTTTATTCATTTGTGTTATTTTTTTGATTCCACATATAAGTGAAATCATATGATATTTGTCTTTCTCAGTCTGACTTATTTCACTTAGCATAATACTCTCTAGGTCTATCTATGCTGTTGCAATTGGCAAGATCTCACATTTTTATGGCTGCATAATATTGCATTGTGTGTGTGTGTGTGCGTGTGTGCACCACATCTTCTTTATCCATTCATCTATCCATGGATCCTTAGGTTGCTTCTATATCATGGCTACTGTAAATAATACTGCAATAAACCTAGGGTACATATATCTTTTCAAATAGTGTTTTTATTTCCTTTGGATAAATACCCAGTAGTGGAATTATTGCATCATACAGTATTTCTATCTTTAATTTTTTGAGGAACAAAAAGACAAGAAACAGGTGTTGGCTAAGATGTGAAAAAAAGGAAACCCTCATGCACTGTTGGCGGGAATGCACTGTTGGTGGGAATGCACTGTTGGTGGGAATGCACTGTTGGTAGGAATGTAAATTGGTACAGCCACTCTAAAAAACACCATGGAAATTCCTCAAAAAATAGGTTCACTTTTTAATGAATAATCCAGATTATTAGTTGTTGATAAAAATGTAGTTTAATTCATCCATATATTTGTGCATAAAATATTTAGATGACATTTGCTGGTTACCTTTGAAACTATGTTTATCATAAATTTTTTAAAATTAATCATGAATGATAATTGGAAAAAATGCTGCAGCTTTTACGGCAACTTCAGCAGTGGTGACTGAATTGATTAATTTAGGTATGTAGATTTTAACAAAAAGATTACATGTACAGATTTTATCTTCTTATGACACCTGGCATCTGTATTTTTCTTAACTATGTTACAAATTTTATTCCTCTACTCAACTAAAACATTATATCTTCTTTTCCATTCAATAATTGAAAAAGCTCTAGTATATTTTCAGATGGCAAATCTTTAAAACAAAAACACTTTTTTAAATCTATTCTGCAATTATATTTCTTTCTCCCTAATGTTTTAATCCATTCATAAATACAGTATGTATGCAATTAGTGTGATGGCAAACTGAAAATTAATCATTGGGCAATTCTTTGAAATAAATATTTCATTGAGCACAAATATTCTAAATTAATAAAACTAATGTGATCACCTATGCCCACAGCATTTTTTAAGAAAACCATACCCATACCTCTAATTCTTCACAAAATATGAGTTATTATTAGACAACCCATTCCATTAAAAAAATGTAATTCATTAGAAAAGATTAAGAAAAAAAAATAAGCTAAAGAAGAGGAAAATTTTATTAGCTTTTCCAGAAATACAGATGAATTTTTTTGGCTTTTGCTTTTAAAGTCTGAGAGGGTGTATACAAAGTAATTTTCCTAACAGGTAAAAATCCTCACCTGGGAATATATTACTAGCATAAATGCTAATATTGCATGGCTTATTTATTGAAAGCTGGACTATTTGGGTGACTTTGGATATCTTGCTACAATTAGTGATTCTTATTAAAAACAACAAAAGGATGCATCAGTCTGGAGGGATAAAGAAAAGGAAAAATATACCTTTGATACATTGTTGTTGTTTTATATATAAGGTCAAATTTGTAGAAACCGAGGATTCTCGTGTTTTGGTTTTATCTATTGCTTTGTAACAAACAAACCTTGAAACTACATGGCTTAAACAACCATTTCATTTTCTAATAACTTTATGGATCAGAAATCTGAGAAGGGTTTGACTGGGTGCTTAGTCTTTGATAGTTGTAGCTCATTTGAGGTGTCCGGTCCCAGAGAATGTACTTCCAAGTCTGGCTCTTCTAAGGTCTTTGGTCTTTTTCTCTCATTCTCTACAAGATATCAAGATATACCATCCTTTATGACTCCTTCTGTAGATTAGGCTTCTTAAGCATAACAACCTCAGGATATTTGGATTTCTTACAGTGTGGCTCAAGGCTCTTGGACACCAAGGTGAAATCTGCCAATCCTCTTAATTCCTAAAACAGGATATGGCATTGTGTCCCTTGGGCTGCTATCTGCTGGTTAGAGCAGTTTCAATCCAGTACAGATTCAAGGAATTGGGGAAAAAAGACCCCCACCTCTTTGTGGGGATAGAGTCAAAGAATTTGTGGAGCTTTTTAATTTGAGGTATGGAATTGTTAAAAAGACACTTTAGAAATATTGTTTTACTTCTTAGTTTTGCTTTCTCTTTTTCAAACCAGCGCTGCACTGGTTAACACATGGCTTGCCATACACTTTCTAATGAGAAAGCTTCAAAAAGCTCAATCCTCAAATGCCAGTACAAACACTAGCCTGGCAAAAAGTCACCTGAATTCCTCTCTTCGATACACAGAACCTAAGCTTCATGGACTTGTTTTCCCAACACAGAAAACATTATAGTAAACAAGGGATTTGAATTTAGATATTTACCCAGCTTCTCTGAATCCTGGGCTCATTTTTGCCTCAATCCTCTGCCAGGAGTTCTGCTGTTTTTCTTATACTTTGGCTCCCCACCTCCCCTAAGCTAATATGCACTTCCTGGCAAATTAAAGGCATTCTGGACTGGAGCAGAGATTGTGGCTTGAGGGTAAAATTAACTCTACCAACTGAATAGTTTCCCCTGTTCATCAAAATGTGCAGTTGGAGGCTTAAAAATGTGTGTGTGTGTGTGTGTGTAACTTGGCTGTCAGTTAAAAGAGAAATAAAAGCCAGATAGAGTAAAGTTTTCATGTATGAGAGACCCCGCTCTATACTTTTATGTACCACTTAGACTGTGGTCATTCCCACATTGTGCTTTTGTAGCACTGTTTGAAATGCATACTCTGCTCTCGTTTTTTATCTCTTACATATGTTGAACATTCTCACTGAGGGCTAAAGTAAGTTATCATTATTCTTTTTGTGTTTAAATATTCACTTCTCTAGTATCAACTGCTCTAATATATTCATGTTGCCCATGATCCATCTAAGGGTAATAGCAAAATGATAGTGACTGTAGTGACGATATGTACCATCCTTCAGAGGGTTCCTGAAAGCTATAGGAGACAGAATGTGGTAATGGATATATACATTATATATGGTATATAATATTTTATAGAGAGAGATTGCTGTTCTACATTCAACATTCTAAAGAAAGTTGCATTCTTTAATTGTAATCTTTACGATTTGCTTGGCCCATGCGCACTTTTCTATCCTGTGGCATTGGTGTGCTGTACCTTTTATGGATGTCGTCAACCTGTGCTAATTGAAATGTTTATAAAATGCTGATTCTGAAATATTGCAGCTTAACAGTTCAATAGTTCTTTAATGGCCCCTCTGTTTTATTAATGAAATGATTTATAGAAATATTTAATCTCACTGATTTACCATTAGCATTAATGAGTCTAGTTATTAAGCACTCTATTTCCAAAGGCTATGAAAACAGGTCTGGCAAGTGTGTAGTATTTTGCAATGAGTTATTTGTGCTGAGATAGAATCAATGCTGTGGGAAGCTTATTTTTCAAGTGGAACAGCATTATTTATGAACATGTAACTTGATGACTCTTTTTGTAATTTTCATACCATTGCTTTCTTATTTACAAGAAATTTAATACCAATTATGAAAACCATCCCACGGATCTTTTAAAGACATTTAGATGGTATATAAATATATTTTTTATATTAATTAAACTAAGCTCTGACAGTAAACCATTTAAAAATACTTAAACTGGTCCTTGCAGAATACATAGGTTTATTCTTTGGAGAAACCACAATTGTAGTGCCTGTTGTCTATGGTAAATGGTTGAGATGACCATCCCTATTTATATAGACAGTCATCTTCAAATAACAAATCAAACCCCACAAAACACATTTGTGTCCACTTAAGACAGTTTTTTTTGCATATTTAAATATTTCATATTTTATGGGAAGAATTTAGAGATCTTAAATGTATTATGTGACATCTCTTCAATATGTGATGTCACATTTTATGTCCCTAAAATAGATGGGGGTTTGAAAGTTTTAAAACTATTTTAATTACCTATCTTGGATATTAAAGTGATTTTTTTAGGTTTCACCTTAAGGTTTTGATTCTCATAGTAATGTTGGTGCCTCTGAGATTTCAGTGGCTATTTTGGACTACAAATCTGTTGAAATAAATGAAATTGGGGAGGGGAATAAGAATATATCTTGAGGGAAAAAAAGAGAAAAAGAATATGTCTTGAGGTATAAGCCATCAAAAATAAGGTCCCAAACTATTCAGTAGCTTGAAATGGCATCAGATGACCCTGCTATTGTTACTCTCTCCTTCCAGCTTGTAATGTATGATATGTCATAATAGGGAACTGGCATGATCCAGTGACATAAAATACCAACATTATGTGGTTTAGCCCACTGAAATGGTATATTTCCCCTTTCTCTTGTTCTATTTCTGGCTTGGAGCAGAATTTGTCTTTGCATTATTTGGCAGCATGTGGATATGATTTATGTTGGAGAGTTTGGTGACTAACCAGAAACTTGGGGATTTTATGAAAATCCCTCTTCTATCAGCTAAGCAAAATGTTCTTAACTTGTTTCCTAAAAGTAATTTAGTGGCAGCCCAAGATTTTACGGCAATTATAATTTCAAAGTTTTTATTCCTATTTAGAAAGAAATTTAGAAGAAAGAAATCTGTGTGATTCTTTGACCACAGTTGAAAGCATTGAGATATGATTCAGGTAATTTCAAGAGAAGACATTTGTACATCTTTAAGTTTGATTTTGCTGTTTAGTTATCTGAGCCACTCAAATTAATGGAGCAATATAAATTCACAGAACTGATACTTCGCTAACATTGTACATTGATTCGTCAAAACAAAGATGGTTAAATATCTGATTTAAAAATTATCTGAAGCAATCAGAAAGGCTAAAGATTTTTAAATTGCCAATGAGTTATTTTGCAAAGGGTTCACAACATACCCAACATTCTTAGAGGCCTTTTGTGATGAAAAAAAAAAAAGGATAAAATTCCTTTTCTTAGGGGGCACCTGGGTGGCTCAATCGTTGAGCATCTGCCTTCGGCTCGGGTTATGATCTCAGGGTCCTGGGATCGAGCCCCCACATCGGGCTCCCTGCTCTGCGGGAGGCCTGCTTCTCCCTCTCCCACTCCCCCTGCTTGTGTTCCCTCTCTCGCTGTGTCTCTCTCTGTCAAATAAATAAATAAAATCTTTAAAAAAAATAAAAAAATAAAAATTCCTTTTCTTAGGACATTTATAATTTTTTAGGAGGCCTTAAAAGAAAATGTGAAATCTGATCAAATATAAATTAACTTAAGCCTTCTGGGAATCCATAAGAGAGAAAGATCTATAATGTAGAAGGATTGACACAACTTAGACTGTAAATAATACCAAGTGAGAATTTTTGGAAAATCTCAAATTATATCAAGTAAGGAATTTATTGATACAATTTTTTCAAATGAAATCTTGGACTTTTATATATCTTTTTTCTACTTACACAGAATGTGTTCAAAAGAAGAGGCCACACAGTGTGCTGCATTCAAAATAGAGCAAAACTAAATAAAAAATAAATGAAAATAGAATAAAGAGTATAGTTGAAGATCATCCTGCTTGCCTTTTTTATTTTTAATTTGGAGAAAGAAGAGGAATGTAGATGCATGGTTTCTTATTTATATCCCTAAGATTTACAGAACTTTATAAAGGAAAACTCCTTACTAATTTATTTTGTTATAAGTCCTGACCTGAACCAATGCAAATCTATTTAGAGTTTTTGTTTATCCCACTTAATATAAATATTTGTAAGTTTTGCTGATGAAACATTAAGGTGTTATGTAATAAATAGTATAATACCTTATTACATTGATAAAATTACAGTGAATCCAAATTCTGACATATTTGCCCCAAGAATTTCATCTGAGATAACTTGAATATAATTCAAGTTTAATGACTTATGTTGATAAAAACCTCTACCTTGTATCTCTTTGTTCTCAACATTAGTTTATTGTCTATAAGGGATTGTGATTGTGAATCTGGACATCATGATGTGGATTAAAAGCAATAGAAAACTGATTTAGTTAGCCTGTGCCTTTTAAGGTACACGTCTTCTTTTAAAGAAAATAAAAAGTAGTGTTTCAGAGCATGAGCTTCAGAGGCAGAATAACTTGGGTTTGGATAGCTGTGCTTTACTTGCTTTTGACTTTGGGCAAGTCATTTTGACTTTCTAAATCTCTACCATCCTTTCTGTGAAACAGGGATGAAAACAAAATTGTAGACCTTGTAGGGCTGATATAAAAGCAATGAAATATTGCATGGAGAGAATTTAGGCCAGTGCCTGGTTCATATTTGCATTTAATAAATAGTTATAATAATAAATAAATCAGGTTTAAAATTAAAAGATGAAAGGGGGACTAAGAAAAAGATTATTTTAAGGCATCCAGGATCAGTAGGATTATAATGCTGAGTAACCTCTAAAACTGTTTTCTAAAATAGGTATTTCTGGAGTGCCTGGGTGGCTCAGTGGGTTAAGTGTCTGCCTTTGGCTCAGGTCATGATCCTGGGGTCCTGGGATCAAGCCTCATGGGGGGTATTCCTGCTCAGTGGGGAGCCTGCTTCTTCCTCTCCCCCCTGCTCATGCTCTCTTTCTCTCGCTCTCAAATAAATAAATAAAATATTAAAATAAAATAGGTATTTCTATGATTGCATTCTAAAACAAAGATTTGATCTCTCTCCTTTTAACCTGTGGTAATCATGCTTAAATCTTTAAACATGTCTTAAGTTAGCTCATTTTGGGAGGCACAATGAGGTGATAGGATGAACAACCTATACTATTGAGTAGGATTGCAAGTTGCAGACGATTCAGAACACTCTGTTGTGGTTTCCAATCCCCAAACTCCAAAGACCACAAATTCCCCGAAATCCTTGACTGTGCTTCAACTAAGTTACAGTAGAAGTGGCTGATTCTTGTCACAACTTGTCAGAACTCTCAGTGAGAAAAATCAAGTGAAAATTGTAAGAAACAAATCACTTTCAGAATAATTTATTCATAGATATTTTGAACCTAGGAAAACCATATAGAATTAGATAATGTAACACAACCATCACTTTATTTTATATAGGGGAGGAAAAGAACCAAAGAGGCTAATTTGTCTGTCTAATATGACACAGGTAATAAATAGCAGAAAGAAGCCTAGAATTAGTTTTCTAAACCAGTTTTTCACCCTTTTCATAGTAAAACTCCAAGTGTATTATTTCAAAAAAATGTGCAAATTATGGACTCTTCTGTATGAGCAGAAAGACAATATGGCATTACAAGAATAAAATAAATATTATTATGTGATATTTGAGGCAATTTTATTGTAACTCTTGTGGTAGCATGTATCTTTGCATATAAATGTACTTCATCATGCTAGGATCCACTAGCAATGCTTCATGTGAAAGCAATTTACATTTGGTCAGCTTGCTTTATGTCACAGCCTGCTTTTAGCAATCAAAAACAAAAATAATTTATAATAGAAAGTATACTGTGTCAACATCAAAATACAGATTCTTAATAAGGATGAAACTGGAACCATGAAAGGTGTAAATGTTCAAAATACAAGACTAATAAAAATTGCGAGGCTAAGACTCTAATAGTATTAGAAATTATAAAAAAAGTCAAATCTGTATTTCTTTATTAGATAAGAATTTATATTTATTTATAATTATAACCTTCTTTGTTTAACTTACTGTATAAATATTACTTTCAAAATACATTTTATAGTTTTTGTTATTAATTTAGTGAATTCTAAGTGAGATCTGATATGCACACACACACATATGCACACACACAAACACAGTTGTAGATACTATTAACCTTGAAATTATTTTTAATGTTGTTAATATTAGGTTGTTAAATACACTCTTATTGTCTTATGAGTGGTTTAGAGGACTCCAGAGGAAATTGAGAGTCAGATGGTTTATGATCATATAGTATTTATTCCCCTTTTTTGTTGTTAGACCTTGAGAAAGTTAAATGATACCCCTAAACCATAGTTTTCTCATTTCTAAAATGGGAATAATACAATACTTATCTCTGGTGATTGTTGTGGAGAGCAAATGTGACAGGGAATAAAAAAGTAGGTGCTCAAAATGTACTAAATAATATCACTGTCCTTATCAACTTAAATATGTAAATTCTCCAGGTTATGTCAATTAGACTTTAAGAATGAATTGAATTTTTGTTGGTGAGATTGCAAATTCAACATTTCTGGTGGGTAATTTGAGATAATATATCAAATACCTTAAAATATTTTTATGTCTTTTAACTTTTAAGAATGTATTAAGTTTAAATTTTTTACATTAAATTATATGGATGCACTCAAAAGGAATTTGTTAAATACTATTCTGCAAGTGTTCTTTATAAAAGTGAAGTAACGTATGGAATGTACTGTTTTGAAGCTACTAAAAATTTCTTAAAGTGCTTGATGAAAGAACAAACAAAATAATTCTTATTTCCTGGATCATAATTCTAATTATAGGAATTTACTCCAAATATTTTATCAAAGAACTGTGCCATTACTTACTTATAAAAATGCTCACTGGAGCACTTTTAGAATTATTTTAAAAAGGGGGTGTGTAAAAATGTCCCCAAATAGAGAATTGTCTACTATATTCATATATTATGTAGTCACTGAGAATTTTTTATAGAAAATATTGAAAGATATAGAGAAATTTTCATATATTGTTAACTGAGGGAAAAGCAAAGTATAAAATTATCACAATTATGGTCATGAATACACATACTTAAAATATATTTATAAGTTATATGGATATTTCTGGTTCCTGACAATATGAGAACTAATGCTAGCTTTAACTTCTGACTGCCTTCCTCAAAATCATCATTAGAGAAAAATATAGCAGTAGAAAACATTGACGTGAACTACAAAGCCAAATCAAACCATACCAAACTGCAAGGATGCTATGGCAAATCTGAATGCCATTTTTTTTTTTAAGATTTTCGTATTTATTTTAGAGAGAGAAGGCAGCATGAGCAGGGATGGGAGAGAGGAGAAGAGGGAGAGAGAGAATCCTCAAGCAGACTCCCCGCTGAGCATGGAGCACAACATGGGACTCAATCCCAGGACCCTGAGATCCTGATGTGAGCCGAAATCAAGAGTCCATGACCCAACCGCCTGAGCTACCCAGGTGCCCCTGAAGGCTTTCTTGGACTAGTGTGTGTGTGTGTGTGTGTGTGTGTGTGTGTGTGTGTGTGTGTAGAAAGTGGGTAGTGTCTAAAGCATGGGGTGGAGTTTAGCTAGAGGAACTGGTTGCAGGAATGATTTTAAACTCTGATTTTTCCTAGTGACTGGTCACCTGCTCTCTCACAAGGACATTAGCACAGCATAATTACCTGTTGCAATGATACCTAGGTGACTGATCTACTACCTTGGGCACTCTCTCTTCCATTTCAGCCCCTCCAAAACCTTAGGGTTGGTAGATTACAACGTAGGCAGGCTAGCTTCTCCAATGGAGCAATTTTTTTGGAAATATGTAAAGACCATGAAACCCTGATGATGCATGTGATTGCCTGGGAGAGCTTTCCCAAAAGGAAAAGGGCAACAGTTCTTTTTGTCTCTTTGGAGTTATCCATCCTTGAACACATGGTGATGTCCTAACATTCTTTGGCATTTCTTCATTGCACATTACCAGATAGAATAGGTGATACTCTCAGTAGAAAATGAGTTCACAGCTAAAATAAAGTACATAAAGGAGGAAGGTGGAAGAAAGGAATATATACATCATATTTAAATAGCACTTTTCCCTGATTGCCGTATTATGGGTGATTTTTGTTTCATCATCATTTTTTAATTATGTTCTATATTTTCAGCTAAAAGCACAACGTGACTGCCTAGTTTATATTATCAGACTAAGAAAGATAAATATTTTTTTGAACAATATTTGATTTAATCTTCTAGAGGATTTGGAGAATTCCACTTTTGTGAATAAGTTTTTATCATTGTTTCCTAATCTCCTTTAAAAGTTCTTATTTTTCTTTCCATGTTTGAATGTCATTTTTTAAAGTAGTAAAAGATGTCATGTTGAATTCAGCAGTCCTCAAGACCACTCTCAGTTTGAACGATTTGCTAGAAGGACTACAGAATTCATGAAAGCTATTAAACTGATGGATATGGTTTATTTCAGTAAGAGTACAGATGAAGATCAGCAAAGGTAAAAGGCACATAGGGCGGAGTCCAGGAAAGAACAGATGCAGCCAGTTGTCTTCTCTCCATGGGAGTCTTACACATGGGGCTTAATTCTTTCAGTGACAGTATGTGACAGTACAAAGTATTGATGTTGAGCTTCCTGTCAATGGAGAACCTTAGTGTCCAGGATTTTTACTGGGCATTGTTCAGTTGACAGGATTGACTGCCCACCTGGCTGATCTTAGTTACTTAATCTGCAACCCCTCCACACATGACACTGATAACGGCATGGTCCATGGCTCCCACAATAAATCACATTGTTAGTATAAAATATCCTGCCATGTGGGCACGTGGGTGGGTGGGACAGTCAAGCTTCCAACTCTTAGTTTCAGCTCAGGTCATGATATTGGGGTCCTGAGATCGAGCACCTTGTGGGGCTCTGCAGTCAGCATGGAGTTGGCTGGAGATTCTCCTTCTCCCTCTGCCCCTCCCACTCATGCTCGCTCTCTCTCTCTCAAATAAATAAATAAATCTTTAAAAAAAAATATCCTGGCATGGCCCAAGGCCTCAGGTAAACAAAGACATCTTATTACAAAAGACATCTTATTACTAAGGGCTAAACGTTGTCTCCCAGGAGCTAGGCAGTGGTCAAACCTTTCTTTGAAAATGCAGGATTTGGACAACCCAGGTTTACTGACTTCATCTTTCCTTGTGCACATGTGAATTTTGCTTTGTCTTGTGTTTCCAGTAGGGATTAATGAAGTACTGGGAAATTACAATCAAAGTTAGTAGAATTATTTGTACCAATGAACAAAATCTAAAAGGCTTAACTGTTAATATTATACAAAAGACAGTATGGAATAAAAAGAGGATTGATTCTGGATATACAGTGCTTGGGTTTATATACGTACTCTACTATCCAACTAGCCATGTAATCTTTTATAAATATCATAACTAGTTGCCTCAGTTGCATTATGTGCAAAATGAGGTTTTATTATAGTTAATACACAGATTTCTTAGAGAATCAATTGAATTAATACACGTACAAAACTCAAATTATGTTTGGCAAATAGCAGTAATGTGGTAAATGTCAGCTTGTTTTATTATTAACCAAATGCTGATGCATACTTATGTCATTTCAAAGAGCTCTGTGCCTACTACTATTGATTATTTTATTTTTCATCTTTTTCAGTTGACAAAGAAATGATGTGAATGAATATATGGACTTCTATATTTCTGAGAAATTTTACCTCCTGGGAAAATTTGACCCTTTTCTCATTCACTGGCATCCATTTAAGTTCTGATTTTCCATCTTATGTCAGATATAAATAATTTTATTATCAAATAAAGATAAAATGTGTTTATCATATGTATAGAGCAAGTACATTGAATGAAAGCACTACTGGGTCAGCCCTTCTGGAGGTGACTCTCAGGATGGGTCAGCTGTAGCTCTCTCCAGGCTTTGTTATTTTTCTGTTTAATAATTATATACATGGGGCACCTGGATGACCCATTAGGTTAAGCGACCAACTCTTGGTTTCAGCTCAGGTCATGATATCAGTGTCATGAGATCAAGTGCCACATGGGGCTCCATGCCCAGCGTGGAATTTGCTCGAGACTCTCTCTTCCTCTCCCTCTGCCCCTGTCCTGCTCATGCTTCCTCTCTCCCTCAAATAAATAAATAAATATACAAAACTAAACAAAACAAAAACAAAAACAAAGATTTATATACACAAGGGAGAGGGAGTCTGATTAATATGAGTCATGTGCCCACACTTTAACCAGGAAAAGTCAAGAAAACTTGAAGGACAGTCCCACCAATTCTTGTTTTATCATGGTTGTGTAAACTCTCTGAAAGAAAATGTAGGCACCATTAGCACACTAGGAGATGGGATGCTATTCCTTGTATATAGAGTCCTTCTCTGTAGTAATCAATATTATCCAAAAGCAAAGTCTATGAGGAGTATAATGTGATAGTCAGATACACAAGTACCCCAATGGCCTACTTTAAATCATGATTTTAAAGTACCAGATCAGATGATTTCAAGCTCTTTTGATATAGTATCTCTTTCAGTAAGAATGTGATTCCTAGAATTGGGCCCTCAACTCAAATATTATGTATATTAAACTTGATAAGTGTGTATGCATGTATAACAACTAATTATTTTTACATTATAAATCATGTACAAAAATACAAACTAAACAGGATGAGATAAAAAATAGAAATAGGAATTCTAATATTTTCTTCTTATCCTATCTTGGGTGCCTCTTCTGTGTTGGAGGCTGATACAAAGCATTGAATATACAATACGTTAGGTATCCTATGTAAATGCTGTTTTTTCTTTCCATCAAAATTTTCCATCAAACAGCCACAAACCAGAGATATGCCTAAAGAACATGTACTTTTCAATATAGTTTGATGGCAGATGTATGTGCATGGTGATGGAGGACCCATCAAGCTTATCATATCTTTGTTATACAGAGGGATGCTACTAGAACACGTTGTCCTTAGACCTGGAAGCCACTCCCTAGTACCTCAATCGTGATCCTTCTAGTGATTCTCTAAAACATTGCTTGAAGGTCTAAGAAACCTTTCTTTCCCAGAATGCAGAATCATTTGTTTGGTGTGGCTTCTGCTTCCTCTAAATAACTTTCTTCTTTTGTGTTGTTAACAGGTAAGTCACCACTATCAACAGAAATAATGTGCTCTTTCCTTTAGACAGGGGAATTAAGCAGTACCTGTGCATCAGGCACAATCACTCCAGTTTAGCAGTTAGCAATGATGATTGTCCTTTAGACAAGATTACAAATTTTGCACACCTTCAGGTTCCTACGGTTATCACTGGTCTGACCTCTGAATAAACTTTATTATATAAAATATAACATGCTGTCTTTGCTGTTGGAGATTAGTGAAAACTTAAGTGGATAATCGTAGATTTTGCAGGTTTTTGAACTGTTAGCAATAGTTGTCAAGCGTTGATATTGTAACTCATAATGTAATCAAAACTTTTTTGGTAGACTTATTTTCAATATGTCCAGAGATATATGATTTTATACATTTAGTAGCCTATGAATAAGCATCCAGGAGTTACTTTTATTAGCCAAAAAGATACCACGAACTCCAAACATTAAATTCCCTCTTCTTTTTTTAAGATGTCAAAAGAATATTCAGATATTAAAATATTTTAAATTACATAAAGAATATACCAAAAGATCAAAACAGTCTATGTCTTCATTAGATAGATAGAAAGGGATATATGTTTTTTAGCATCCAGTTACGAATATACAAAGTTTAGCCAATATATTGGGCCGAGTGCCAATATTTTAGCCACTTTTTAGCCTATAAACAGTGCTTTCATATAGTTCAAATACATTAGCAAAGCTTTTTCAGTAAAGACTTTCTTCGGCACTTCTAAATGGACTTATTATATCATATCAGATATTATGAAATTATTTGATAAAGTGGACTTCGTTTCAAGGTTCTTAATTTATGTTGACTAAAGTTTTGAAAGCAAAAAGAATCAAAAGATGTTTGTGCTTAAAGTAACTGTTTAACATGTACTAAGATAATACAAACTTACAATTTCTTTAAGAGTTGTTAAAGAATAAAACTATAATTCAGATTTTACCTAAGTTACCATAAATTCTAAATTGATGCCGTTAAGTATAATGGGGAAATACTCTTATCTGATGTAATAAAAAGATGCTCATGCTCTTTTTTTAGGCAATATGTTAAATCAGCATTAAGGCCATACATAATTCATCTTCTTTTATAAAATATAAAATAAGGATATTTGTCATACAAGAAAAATAATACAAACCTACTTTGCCTCAGCAAGAATATGCAATAAGCCCTTGAGATCGCATTGTCACATCACTGACTATCCAAAATGACAATGGATAAGATCATATAAAATCGATGTACATGTTGCTATTCTTGTATTTTTCTGTGTAGATTTCATAGCTTCCACCACTCTTTCTTTATAATCCTCAGATAAGGGATTGAGTTGTTGCTAAAAGGATTTTTGCGACTTTTTTGAGATGAAATAGGTGGACTACAGATTCATGAAAATTATAGCAGCATGAACATGAGGGGATTAACAATGTTGAGTGTATTCCAATAACAATCTTTTAAGGAATTCCCTAGGAGTAGTTTTCTCAAAAGAAAAATTGCAAAAAGGAAAATGAACAAGAGTTTTATTATAGCTTTTGTATATGACCTTTAGAGAGTAAATAGTAAAGATGTTTAAACCAAATTGAAAATGCCAAATAACTTCTGTCAGTTTAAAATATTCCCTCAAAAGTCTTCTTTGAATTAATTAAATGTCTGCTTTTATCATATAATTTATCACAATGATCAAAAATCTCTAATTCATTTGTCTGTCTTCCCTGCTAGAGTATTAGCATACACAGGCCAGTTTTCTTCTGTAATTCAGCATTGCATATACCCAATCCCAATCACAGTGCCTAGGCACTCATTAAATAATTATAGAATGAATTGGATTAATATATATGTTAGTGTATATTTAAATGATACATGTGTGTAAATTTGTATGAGTCCCTTTCTTTCCACTAAAATTGATTCTTTTAGGAAATTAGGCTCTGACTTTTTGGGTGTGATTTATTGATGTGTTTTTTACTTAAGAACATATGAAAAGTAGGTTTGAAACTATCAACAGTAAAAGCCATTCTTACTTTGCATTATAAATGAAAGGAAGATTTTTGAGTTTTCTTTTTTTTTTTTCTTGGTGATGATGCTGTGATTCCTTGTTCCTAACAGTTTTACTTGTAGTGAAATGGCAAAACAAAAACAAAGAACAAAGCATAGGAGCATTAAAAAAGTCAATTTGGTAAGTGTATCCTAATTACATGGGAAACATTTTCAGTAATATATTAGAAATGTATTGGCCTTTTGTACACTGTGGCTTATGCTTCAAATATAAATTTTCTTGCTGGAATTTGAAATTATATTCACAAAAACATCAGCGAACAAATGTATAAGAATGAGAGGACTTACACAATTATGTAGCAGTATTAAGATGCAATGAAAAACTATTTCTCACCATCTTGCTTAAACATTATTGACAGCATTTTACCAATCTTTAAATATTGTTTAATATTGCTAGTATTTGCTCTTTCTTATTTACAATGATTTCCCACCCTTGTATCAATCCTCAGTATAAATACTACCACAAAGTTTGTGCAACCCAATGTTAATTGAATTAATAATTTTGAAAGTAAGTGACCAAATAAATTTTAAAATCTACAGTCAAATGAAATGTCTTTAAATCTGCATTCTATTTGGAATATGTAATTCTTTTTTCTTTTTATTCTTATAGCATATTAAATACTATCATAGACTCAAGTGATTTGTTCTCCATTTCCATTTTTGAGCTTCCATAACTATCATTAATATAATTTTATTTTTGATTAGAAAAAGTGATAATAGAACAAGAAAAAATCTTATTAGTGAGTTGAGGTACAAATATATATATATTTTTTATTTTAAACATGTAACATTTGGGTTTATTTTATCTTTGTCCTAATAGTTTCTTGAATAGGTAAAGTAATGTGAGGGGTTTTTCCCAAAATTTAATATATCAATCACTCTCATTTAAAATACTGATGTTCAAATGTAATTTATTTTCCAAAACTTGTTCCAACCATCTTCTGTCTTTTCCTTAATTAAGTTAATTTTGACGATACCTCTACAGACATTGGCTCAACAATAATTTGAACTGACTTCTAAAACACTCTTGTCAAAGAGATTTTTAAATATTTGCTCCCTCAAGCAATAATTTTACAGATATAATTGCAATGAACCACACCTATGCTATTAAAGTTAATTTTATATCATTAGTCCAAGTAAAATAATTTAAGTTAAAGAGCTTAAATATTCCTATAAAACATAGAATATTGTTGATACATAGCCATAGAAATCTACATTGCCATAGAGTTTTAAATCTGGAAAATATCTCAGTGATTATATAGTCTATAAATTTTCTTTAATAATTGAAAGAAAATGTGGTTCAAGAACAAGTGTCCAGCAAACCAGAAGTATGTGTCATTTCTAGTATTGTGCTCCTTCTTGCATTCTACAAGTGTTAAATATGTTACTACATTTCTGATACTATGTTTTCAGCTAATCTTTGATTTTCTTTTTCTTTTTTTAAAATATTTTATTTATTTATTTGAGAAAGAGATAGTGAAAGGGAGCATGAGAAGGAAGGAGGGGGAAAAGCAGTCTCCCCACTGGGCAGGGATCTTGATGAGGGGCTCAATCCAGGACCCTGGGACGCTTGACGGACTGAGCCATCCAGGCGCCCCTTAAGCTTTGATTTTCAATCCCCAATTGTATCTCAATAGATTCTACTCAGATGCTCCACTGTTAACATTCACTAAAAACAGGGTGCCTGGGTGGCTCAGTTGGTTAAGCGACTGCCTTCGGCTCAGGTCATGATCCTGGAGTCCCTGGATCGAGTCCCACATCGGGCTTCCTGCTCGGCAGGGAGTCTGCTTCTCCCTCTGACCCTCCCCCGTCTCATGCTCTCTCTATCTCATTCTCTCTCTCAAATAAATAAATAAAATCTTTAAAAAAAAAAAAAAAAAAAACATTCACTAAAAACAAACAAAACTAAAGGTATCTTCTTGCAAATCTGGGTTATTGGTACTAAGACTTGAAATATTGAAATCGTTGTTTACTCTCCTCTCCTTTAGAAACATTCATTGAGTAATACAGTACCTAGCAATACATAATAGGTATAGTTCTGAGTGCTTTACATGGATCATCTGATAATCTCTCAAATGAATCTATAAATGAATCATAAAATATAAATGAATCTCTACTTCCCACTTAAAAAGAGGGAAATGATCTTAGATAATAGAACTTGCTCATGGACACATTGTTATTAGTTTACCCAGGCTGTGGTGGAGACCATCTGATGTCACAGTTCTCTCCTATGACTCCTATAATAATTGCCCCACTAGAGATTTCCCTTAAAATTTCTTGCTTTATTTTTCTTTCCTTTCATTCTGCTATGATGACTTTATTCCACAATCATGTATTATCAGATGCCTGTGGAGGAAGGATGGATGAAAAAGATATTTAAAGAGATAGTTGACATAATAGCAGTTTGTTCAGGAGAATAGATTAGCAAAGGATAGAAGTAGGTTACATTTTTTAAAAGCTGGCTATCTCAAATTTAAAATAGTAAAATTAAATAAATGTGAATTTTACTTACAAGGTGTACTCTCTTCTGGAATATCACATTTCACAGCTTCTAAGACTTGGCTGGTACCCTTTATGATTATTTGTTTTTTATATATATACAAATTAGTCATTGACTTTTTTTTTCCCTGAAATAATCCTCTCAGCTAAGATAGCTCATTGACTATTTATCCAATATTTCCACTAATCAAGTAACTGAATTTTTTACATAGAATCAAAATTCCGGGTAAGACCATAGGACACTTGCTTTTGGGGGGATTGTAAACATGGGTTATTGCCAAGTCTAAAAGTAGGTAAACTAATGTGTTGATTTCAGGCATCATCTAGAATGACATGCAATGTAAGAATTAAAATTTTTTAAAGATATTTTATTTATCTATTTGAGAGAGAGAGAGCACAAGCAGTGGAGAGCAACAGAGGGAGAAGGAGAAACAGACTCCCCACTGAGCAGGGAGCCTGATGCGGGACTCCATCCCAGGACCCTGGGATCATGACCTGAGCCAAAGGCAGACACTTAACCAACTGAGCCACCCAGGTGCCTCAGAATTAAAATTTATCTTAAACAAAGTAATATATTTAGGCCAAAGCCAAAGTATAAATATTCCTGAAAGGTTAACGCTTTGATAATATTGGACTATAACTTATTGTAGCAGGATCTGTGAGGGGAGTTCATGTTTAATAGAGGCACTGTTGATGTGTTGTTATTATTATATTACATCCCCAAATTCCCCACTCTGATAGCTACTCTAGTTCTAGTTTTTCTCAGACCCTGCATGGAGAGGGAGACTTAAGGAGACTTTAATATGGGTAAAATGAGAAAGGAAGTCTTCCAAGGGTAATACCTTTCTACGGAGAATACGTTGGGCAAAAGACAAGTTTAGCAACTAAAAAGACAAAATGATTCTTCCCAAGGAGGTGATACTACAGTAGTTTCTAACCTTTAGGTTTTATGTGGCCGATATTTTGGCTACATTATGTTTTAAGTTGAATCTTATAGTGTTAGTAGTTCTAAGTGAGTTATAAATCATGTTTTGATCTGTTCCTGGATTGGAGTCTTTTCATATTTGGAATAGTAATACTAATAACAATAATTTTATTTGTAAAATTTGGTCTAGTTTCAAAGAATTCCTAAATCATAACCCAAGCTTATAATAAAACTATCTAATCTGTATCTAAAGTAGGAATTCATATTACTGAACTAAAATGAGTCCAGTTGTTGAAATTCAGATTTATTTAACCAAATTAATTACCAAAAATATGAGGTCTGAAGATTAATAAATGAATGAACATGATTGCATAGTATAGGTGGTAATCGATATATTTTTCAAATACATGGGTTTTGCAAATGTAATAAAACATGATTATAGATTAAAAAAATCTAATGGACCTATTTTGTCTACTAATTATAATTAATCATTTAATTTTACTTCATAGCATATATATATATATATATATATATATATATATATATATATATATATATGTAACATCTTCTTTATACATTCATCAGTCAGTGGACACTTGGGCTGTTTCCATAGTTTGGCTGTTTATAGACAGTGCTGCTATAAACAGTGCAAATATCTCTTTGAGTGAGTATTTTTGTATTCTTTGCATAAATACCTAGTAGTGCAATTGCTGGATTGTAGGGTAGTCCCATTTTCAGCTTTTTGAGAAAATTCCATACTGTTTTCCAGAGTGACTGCACCAGTTTGCATTCCAACCAGCAGTGCAGGAGAGTTGCCTTTTCCCCACCTCTTTGCCAACACTTGTTATTTCTTATATTGTGGATTCTATTCATTCTGACAGGTGTGAGGTGATCTCTCATTGTAGTTTTGATTTGTATTTCCCTGATGATGAGTGATGTTGAGTGTCTTTCTTTTCATGTATCTGTTGGCCATTTGTATGTCTTCTTTGGAAAAAATGTCTATTCATGTCTTCTGCCCATTTCTTAACTGAATTATTTGTTTTTTGGGTGTTGAGTTTTATTAGCTTTTATATGTTTTGGATACAAACTCTTTATCAGATATGTCATTTGCAAAGATCTTCTCACATTCTGTAGGTCACATATTAGTTTTGTTGATCATTTCCTTCACTGTGAAGAAACTGCTTATTTTGATGAAGTCCCAATAGTTTATTTTTGCTTTTGTTTCCCTTGCCTCAGGAGAACTATCTAGAAAGAAGCTGCTATAGCCAGTGCCAAAGATGTTGCTGCCAGTGTTCTCCTCTAGGATTTTTATGGTTTTAGGTCTCACATTTAGGTCTCTAATGCATTTTGAATTTATTTTTGTGTTTGGTGTACGAAAGTGGTCCAGTTTCATTCTTTTGCATGTTGTTGTCCAGTTTTCCCAACACCATTTGTTGACAAGACTCTCTTTTTCCCATTGGATATTCTTTACTGCTTTGTTGAAAATTAGTTGAGCATATAGTTGTGGGTTCATTTCGGGGTTTTCTCTTCTGTTCCATTGATCTGTGTGTCTGTTTTTGTGCCAATACCATACATATTTTGATCACTACCGCTTTGTAATATAACCCTGAAGCCCAGAATTGTGGTGCCTCCAGCTTTGCTTTTCTTTTTCAAGGTTGCTTTGGCTATTTGGGGTCTTCTGTGGTTCCATACACATTTTAGGATTGTTTGTTCTAGCTCTGTGAAAAATGCTGGTGGTATTTTGACAGGGATTGCATTAAATATGTAGATTGCTTTGGGTAATATAGACATTTTAACAATATTTGTTCTTCCAATCCATGAGCATGGAATGTGTTTCCATTTCTTTGCACCATCTTCAATTTCTTTCATCAGTGTTTTAGAGTTTTCAGAGTATAGATCTTTTACCTCTTTGGTTAGGTTTATTTCTAGGTATCTTATTGGGTTTTGGTGCAATTGTAAATGGGGTCAATTCCTTGATTTCTCTTTCTGCTGCTTCAGTATTGGTGTATAGAAATGCAACAGATTTCTACATGTTGATTTTGTGTCCTGTGACTTTACTGAATCTGTGTATCAGTTCTAGCAGTATTTTTTGTAGCATCTTTAGGGTTTTCTATATATAATATGTCTTCTGCAAATAGTGAAAGTTTTCCTTCTTCCTTGTTGATTTGGATTCCTTTTATTTCTTTTTGTTGTCTGATTGCTGAGGCTAGGGCTTTGAGTACTATGTTTAATAACAGTGGGGAGAGTGGACATCCTTGTCTCATTCCTGACTGTAGAGGAAAAGCTCTTGGTTTTTCCCCATTAAGAATGATGTTAGCTGTGGGTTTTTCATATATGGCCTGTATTATGTTGAGGTGTGATCCCTCTAAACCTACTTTGTTGAGGGTTTTTCTCATGAAGCCCTGTTGTAGTAGTATTTCCCCTTTTAATTGAAGGATAAGATTATCTGTCAAGCATCCATTCTTATATTTAATTTTAATATATAATCACCATCCATATCTGTTTAGCTATTTTCCTTTTCTCCTTCACTGAAAATATTGTTACATATAATTTTAATACTCATTTTCCTTCCCTGGATCACTTTAGTTTTTCCAGAGACATCACCATTTTCAGGTGAAATGTACACAGGAAGAATGCCAACTCATGTAAAACTTGGATTCCTGAGTTACAAAAATCAAGGATCCTGCCACTTGATTTGATGGAGACTTTATATTAGCTGTCACTCTAAGACTTTCCCCCTTCTCGTAGACCAAATCCTTAGGGTTTGAAAATACAGGAAGACTGGTTCTGGTTTTGGTGGTTTATCAGCACCTGGGTACTAGTGGAGCATGATTGTAGGCTGTGATAATTTTTAAGATGCTTAAAATCAAATATTTTATTTTAGGGAACAAAATTTTTCCTGAAATAGTATTTAAACTATATACCTTAAAAATAACGAAGATGACTTTGAAATAAATGTAAAATGTATCCCTTTTTAACACAGAGAAAAGCATTAATATGTTAAAAAATAAATTAGTGGTCTTTAGATACATAATGCCCTTCCATTCTGACATGTATTCCTGAGATTCCTGAATTAGATAATGAGAGTGGTATAACATTTGTTTTCTTCAGTATTTCCATTGGTAAAGTAGGACATGTTTTTCCTCAGTGTACGAGTTTCCCTGAGCTGCTGTAACAAAGAATTGCACAGTGGTGGTTTACAACAATAGAAATTTTTTTCTATCTTAGGTTCACTAGGTGAGAAATTTGAAATCATGTCACCAGTGTTTATTCCTTCTGGAGGCTCTGAGTGTGAATCTGTTCCCTGATTCTCTCCTAACTTCTGGTGGTCACTGGCAGTCCTTGACATTTATTGCCTTATAGCTTCATCACTCCAGTCTCTGCCTCCATTGTCATGTAGCCTTTCCTGTGTGTCTGCAACTGTCTGTCCTCTTCTCATAAGGACACTAGTCCTTGGATTTAGGGCCTGCCATAAACCAGTATAACTTCATCTTATCTGACTGCATCTGCAAAGATCTAATTTCTAAATAAGACCCACCTTCTTAGTTTCTGGGTGGACATAAATTTGTGGGGGACACCCATAATACTCAAGTTTTCTATGTGAGCGTTTTGTAACTATTGATGGTATAATGGATTAATTATATATGTTATTATTTATCCTAGGATGTACCAGTATAATTAACTGAATTTTAGAGCATTAAAATTTCTATTTATATATATGGAAGATAATAATTTCCATATACATTCTACTTCTTTTTTTTTAAGATTTATTTATTTGACAGAGAGAGACATAGCGAGAGAGGGGAACACAAGCAGAGGGACTGGTAGAGGGAGAAGCAGGCTTCCCACGGAGCAGGGAGCCCAATGCGGGGCTTGATCCCAGGACCCTGGGATCATGACCTGAGCCGAAGGCAGACGCTTGACGACTGAGCCACCCAGGCGCCCCTACATTCTACATTTTGATGAGACCATGCAAAACAGGAATTTATAACATGTTGGACTAAGGAAGTTCAATAACTTAATAATATCGTTAGAATAAGAACAATTGTCATGTGTGCTAGTAATCCGTTATGTGATCTTGGGTGAATCACCTTCCTACCTAAAAAATTGCATGATTCATACATAAAGTAAAGAGGTTGAACTAGAATTGTAGATGAAAAAGCAGTAGCCTATGGGTCAGTTAATCATTGTATATATTTTATTTGGCCAGCAGAATAATGTAAAGCAATGAATTTGATTTTCTTTATGTAAGATTTGTACTCTCCAGTTAATCACAGTCATCCCTTTTTAAAATGTCATATTGGCTACTTCATATTTAGAACCTTAGTGACTTCTAAAGACATCTCATTTGTGACCCTAGAGTTTCTAACTGTGTAGTCTCATGATTACTAAGTTATAGATTATTTTCAAAATTATAAAGTCACATTCTGTGACTAGTTTATCATATTCGAAAATGTTATAAATTCATTTGACTTCTTAAAGGACAGCTATTTAATACGTATAAAATACTATTATGTTGCAATCTCTTTCTTACTGCTTGAAGTACCACTGTGTATTAAGTGGACATCTGCATTTAGCTTTTTCATTATGACTTCTAGATTATTTCTTTGAGAGGTTAAAACTAATTCAGCTCCTATCAGTGGATATGAGTAGTCACAATTGCCTCTGCCCAAGGACACTCATGTAAATCAAATGTTAATTTCATCTCTGCAAGGTGCCATTAAAACAGCAATAAGCTGTCTGCCCACATTTCAGCTTTGTGAAGACAACATGCATTTAAATACTCTTTTATATCCTTGGCCTTATGCTCACTAGAGAAATTTCTATTCAGAATAATTTTGCTACCAATGTCTGTCCATCTTTCTCTCTTCAAAGTAATATCCAGTCCTTGGAAAAGTCTTAATTGGTGCTGACATACAGACCAGTAGTTGGATATCTATGTTCTAAATGCTAGTATAATTAAATATCCTGCATACAAATGGGTTTTACATATAAAATGAAGATGTAGAGTTCTCCTTTAAGGAGGGAATGAATCGTGCATGTCACAAAAGACGCTTGGGGTCTCAAAGAAGAGACAAATCATTACAGAAATATTTATTAAATTACAGTAGTAAGTGCTATGATGAAAAACTGTTATTCATGAATCGACCTTTTCCAGGTAGAGGGCTCAAAAAAGCCTCTTTGAAAAAGGACAAGTATTTCTTTTTTATGTTTTAATTTAAAACACAATGTTACATTAGTTTCAGGTGTGCAGCATAGTGATTTGACAAGTCTATATGTTATGCTATTTTCACCACAAGTGTAGCTACCATCAGAAGGAAAATAATTTTTTTTTAAATTTGATTTAGCGCCTGGATGGCTCAGTTGGTTAAGCGACTGACTCTTGATATGAGCTCAGGTCTTGATCTCAGGGTTGTGAGATCGAGCCCCGCCACTGCCTCCTCCAGGCTTTGCAGTGGGCATGGAGCCCGCTTAGGATTCTCTCTCTCCCCCTGCCCCACACCTCTCCCACATGCACACGTGTGCACACTCTTTCAAATAAATAAATAAATATATTTTCTTTAAAGTTCTAAGGTTTTTGCATTATTTTAGAAATGGTAAAATTTCTAGTTTAGAATAGATGCCACTGTGTCAAGGAGGTAGGTTGTAATCTCTTGGCTAACCACTAAAAGAATAATAAACCGTAAGATCTAATAGATGAGAAAGGTGAAATAGAAAGATTAATCCAAAAGAAGTCAAGATAGAAGAAAACATAAAAAAGAACAACTGGGATAAACAAAAAGCAAATCGTATAGTGATAGCAAAAATACTGATAAAATCAGTAATTACAAAAATATAAGTGAACTAAATATGTCAATAAAAAAAGAAATATTGGTAACCCTCTAAAAATAGTATGCTACTTAAAATAAATATAAAAGTTTACTGAATACTAGGGTTTAAGAAAATCTACATTAGTAAAAATCCACAAATATTTAGATATTAAGCAATACACTTCCAAATAACTTGAGTCACAGTAGAAATTATCATGAAAACTAAACACATATATGTATATAATAATATACATACATATGTAGATGTTTAACCTAGTGTTCACATATTATAGCACAGCAAAATTAGTAATGAACTAACACCATTACTCCACAGGAATTTATATTGTTAAGTGGATTTATTGAAGACAAAAATACTGAAAATCAATTACCTAAATTTATTACTTAATAAATTAGGAAAAAAGCTAATAAATCACCTTGCCCCTTCCCCACAAATAGAAGGAAACATTAAAAATAAGTGTGAAAATGAATGAAACAGAAAACAAATGCACATGTTGAAAGTCAACAATGTCTAAAGCTATTTTTTTAATTGATAAAACTGATAAACCACTGGAATGGTAAAGGGGAAGTCAGTCTAGAGTCCATAGAAGAATAGATATTATGGAAAAAGTTATAGTAATTAAGTAGAATTTAGATGAAATGGAAAACTTAGACACAATTTCCAAAAATGGACACAGGCACAAATAGAAATATATATAGTCATAAATTATTAAAACTGTGTGATACATAATAAGATACATTCACACAAATAAAGATGACATTTTTAGTGGAATTTTTTCCAATATATATAACCCTACCTTGGATGATTTTTTCAGTGGATTCATGTAGGGAAGAAATAATGCTAATTTAGTAATAAAAAAAAGAAGTTCTTTATAATGTATTTTATAAGGTCAGCATAATCTTGATTCCAAATCTTGAAAATAATATATAAGAACGTAAAGTTATAGGTCAATTTTTTTAAGCAAAGAGATGCAAAAAGTCTTGAAAATGAAAACACCTTAAATGTTGGATTTATTCCTGAAACACAATTGACCATTTGAAAAATCAATTTATGTCTTCACACTTAGAAAATTAAAGTGAAAAATCATGTGATCATCTTATTAAAGAAAATTCATTTCATAATATTTAATACCCATTTATGATAACACAAGCCATGCTCCTAGAAACCTAGAAGTGAAAAACAATTTTCTAAATGTGATAGAGTAGCTGCACTGAATTTGCAGCAAACATCCTACTCTATAATCTTTCCCCTGAGATTGAGATTGAGACCAGAGTGTCCATAGACCCCAATCCTATTGAACATGCCATGGAGACCATGGTGACATTAAAGAGAGGGATGAGAAACAAATTAGGTGGCTCAAAAGGTGATCTTCCCAAAAATCTTAATCTGATTAAATCATTTCCTTGTTCAAAACCTTCCAGTGGATAAAAGTTAAGCTTCTTAGCCTGCTATACAAGGAGCTTCATGACCTGGTAATTATTTCTCTCTCTTGACCTTCTAATCAAACCCTCATCCACTATGACTTAGCTGTGCCTACTGAGAGGAAGGTAAAGCAGCTGGATTGTGATCCACTTCTCCTGTGATTATCCAGGGTATGTTGCCAGTTGAAAGTAAAGAAGGCAGACAAACCAGTCTAATCTTCTCAACATGATTGCTAGATCTCCAGGTAAATGGTCAAATAATATTTATAGAGAGGAGAGTTTTTATCCATGAAATTTTCTTCACAAGGTGTTCTTGTTTAAACACTGCTACTATAGTAATTAAAACCCAGAATCATGCTGCCTGAATAAGGTCATATAAACTGGAATATAAAATAAAGATTTTTTATGAACTAGTACCTCCCCATGATGTGGGTTAATAACCTGTGTAACTCACTTATTGACCTTATCTACACTGGGCCAGAAGGTACATGTCCAGTGCAGTGATGGAGAATTAGTGGAGCCACCATCAATGTGCCTCTTTGCTTGGCTGAGTTTCTTTATAGCTTATGTCCTCAAAAGTATTGATAAAGATTGATAATAGCTAAAATTTCTGTTTCACATAAGAATGATTTTCCAAACCAATCCATTATTTTAATTTACAGCCCTTTACTCGTTCATTGCAAGTGCTGTTATTATCACTTTGAACATGTTATTGACACAGAATATTAGACCTTTGCTATTTTTTAATGGATCAGTAAGCTAGAGGAGGTGAAGGTAAACAAGTAAAATAAAAAACAATGATTAAGATAATTTCAAATAATGTCGAATATTAGAAGACAAATAGTGCTTGTGGCAAGGAATACCTGAGATAAGGAGGACAATAAATGGACATTTAAAATCTGAGCAAAGATTTCAATAATTTGTGTATGAGAAACTTAAAATGATCTGAATGAGAATGTGAGAGATGAGAAGCAAAGCTCAGTACTCAGGTAATAAAAGGAGAAGTGACAAAGCTCTCTGATGAGTTGAATATGGAATGAAAGAGAGAACTCAAGGCTAAGTCTTGGGTTTGGGATTGAGCAGTTAGGTATATGGTAAAGGTATTATTTGAAATGACTAGACTTAAAGAGGAACAAGTTTGGGAAGTGGGATTGAAGGGAGGAATCACAAGTTATTTGACATTAAGTTTGAGATACCTCACTGTCATACAAGAGGAGACCTTGAGTAGGAAGTTGGATATCTGTATATGGAGCTCTGGGGAAAATTCTGGTCTGAAGTTATTAATTTAAGAGTTATCTGCATATAGAAACTATTTAAGGAAATGAGACTTCATAAAATTAACCAGGTAGAGTGTTACATAAATAAGAGAAGATACAAAAGACTGAGTCCTGGGTCACTCAAATATTTAGAATGTACAAGAAAGAAAACACTGGAAAAGGAGTCTCGGAAGACGTGCTGGTAAGATAGAAGAAAAGCCAAGATTGTGGTATGCTAGAAGATAAAGAAGAAACATGTTTTAAGAAGGAAGGAGATGAAGGATGACAAGTTGAAAACTTAAAATGAGGCCAAGAAATTATGCATTTGACAAAATGAATATTGGTGATCTTGCAGAGTGGTTTTAAAAGACTCCTGAAAAAAAATGAAAGGAGCCAATTGGAAGGTGATCAAGGGAAAATGGGAATTAAGACTGAGGAAGGTATTAAATATTATATATCCCTTTAGCCAGGGCTGCAGAAAAGTCAGGTAGCAGCTGGGGAGAGTACTTGTATTATCTATGTATGTTAGTAGAAATAATCCACCAAAGTGGGAATATTGATAGAGTAAAGAAGGTAAACATTAGTAGAACAAAGAACCTTCTGTTCAGACTAATTGAAGTTAAGATCCAAGATACAAGTTATAGTTCAGATTTGGAGAGAAATGGCACTATTTTGACCAGAGAAAAATACAACATAAGGAGAGACATAGATGGACACTGCTGGTTGGAAAAATTAAGGTAGATATATTCTTATTACCTTCATTTTGTAAGATAATTAGGAAACAAAGTTATCATTATTGAGAGGTACAATTAGACTAGGGTATTGAAAGCTTAATGATAAAATAAAATATGCTAAAAAAATATTTTGGTTAAACAGAACATTTCCTAGGGATTTCTACCAGTATTGCCAGCTAGTATTGAGGACTAATTTGAAATTGGGGAGCATAAAATAAAGTGAAAAGTCATTTTATTTTCATGTTCTCCTATATGGTGTAGTCAGGAAATCTGAGAAAAATTTGGGTAAACCAAAATTGTCTTTGCAAGCAGAGTATAATTAAGGAATAGAGGGATAAGAGAGTGAAGTGTATATGTAAAGGAAGGATTGAAATGGAAAGTAATCTAAATAAGAACATGAAGGAGGTGCTGGACAAAGAAAAAAATTATGAGGTCTTTACATACTGATGTGGCTGAAGATTGGATATAGTCAGGCCCTAAAATGATCTAAATAATAAGCTGCGGTCAAGGAGTGGGATAATTGTAATAAAGAATTTGGATATGGTGCTCCTATTAGAGACAACAAGGTCTGGAACAGTGCCCTCAAACAGGACACCCCTGGTATTTTGGGGTGGAAAATTCTCCATCGTGTGTAACTTAGCAGCACATTGTACTTAGCTTCCCTGGCCCCAGCTTGCTAAATGCCAGAAGCATCCCTCCATTACAATAACTAAATACCCTTAACGTATTTGCAAACCTCTCTGAGTTACTTCCCAGGTAGAAACCACTGGTGCATATATATGGTGGATCCATGGATACACTCATGGAAATGGAGAGTCATTTGGAACTACTTCCCTCCTTAACCATGCTATGAACTCTTTTGCATCCGTGTCTATTAAGTATTCATTTTAAATATTAAGGACCAAATCCATCTTTTCTGTTCTGTGTCTAGCACAGTGTCTAGCCCACAGAAATCATTCAAAGATATTTTGAATAAATATGTAGAATGATTGAACCTATTTGCCCTGTTTTACTTTAAGTTTTACTGCATATCTTACAGATGCTTTTTGATGAATGATTGTATTTTACTTTCCTAATGAGGAATTAATAACTGTGTAATTTCCTTCTGGAATGCTGAAGAGAAGTTCTTTCCTGTCTTTTTAACCACTGTAGACCTTGAAATATATTGGTCTTAATCCACAGAGTTTTTATGACTTTTTTTTGTAAACGTTGAACACTTTCAGATGAACACATACTCTGATTCACAAGTCCTGAACAGTCCTTACTGTTTTTCATCAGTCCTGCTTCATTCAAATTCATTATTGATATAATCTAATAATTTCAGTTTAGATGATACTTTATTTGGCCCAACTGAAAAAAAATACCCGACACTAAGTAGGTACAAAATAAATATTAATTACAAATAACATCCATTTGATTTTCTTTATTTTTCATACAAGTAAGGACAACTCTGGTAGAATATAATACTACTTGAATTCCAGATGCATAGAGATATGTGTGCTTAGTTAAAAAACATACCTTGTGCCATAATACACAATGTTTAAATGCTTGATGTATTTTATTTATAACCTACGATTTCTAAACTATATGAATATAATCCCCCAGTTAAAGATTTTAACATACTAAATATGCAGTAAAGATGTATTATTAACCCTAGTTTGCTTCTAATAAGAACGTATTTTTAAATCCTTTGAATGTACTTAAAATTCCATAAACTAGAATCACTTGCATTTTCAGCATCTATTGTGTTTAGCTTTTCCCAACTTTATTTTATTCTAATAGGCTATGAACGGGTACTTTCTTGCTGATTACCTCTCTGAGTCCAAAATATAACGTACAAGAAAAAACCAAAAAAACAAAAGTCTATGTAATTCAATATATATTGCTATATTGTCATGTGTCCTGATAGGCTTATCCAACTAATAGGGTAATTTTTGCAACATCCATCCCAACAGTGTTTTACACAGTACATCTGATAAGGTGAAAAAACATTTGATAAGATGAAAGGTGGAAAGGAAGATTGAAAAGAAGGCATTAGATTTTAACTTGACTTCATGTGTTTTAATTTGAACTCAGTTCTTTTCAAGACATTATTTTAGGTGCTTTTTATATGGTTAAATAGTTTTGTTTCCAACCCAGCTTTTTAATATATGAAATCAAAGAAGTTTTTTTTAAGTCATAAAATTATTCTCTAATTAATTGATGGAAAAAATGAATACAGTGATTTAAACCAATATGAACTTTTATGAAATTTCACTAATTATTGCAATAACTTCAGAGTAAAATAAAATTATCCATGCAGTAGGCAATGAATTCATACTTAGTATCACCATGACTTCACAGATGTTAAATTAGCCGCAAAGGAACTCTTGGGAACAATCCAAACTTAATAAGAATGGACAGGAATGCTATTTTAAAAGGAACATGAAGCCAAATATCTGGTATATAACCCTGATTCAGTCCACAATAATGTGTCAGTATTTCTCTGCTATTTTTGTAGATAGGGATTATATTTTTGCTTCTATTCTTAGTCCTCTTTCTTTCTCAAAGAAAGCTGAATTTTAGAACTGGGCTACTTTTTTTTTTCTCACTCTCTCTCATAAAAACCAAACTATTTTTAGGCTTCAGGTATTTGTGTCATTAAACCAATGTGACAAGGCATATTTTGAAAGGGAACATGACTAATAAAATTGATTTCAAACTGTGAGTGTGTGGGTATTTCTTTAATTCTGGAATAATACAACAATCAGGTCTCAAAAACCTCTTGAAATGGCTGCCTGCCAGGCTTCAGCACACAGCCCCTTAAAGATGTCCCTTGATAATCAGGACTCGCTTGTCTGCCATAACATTGGGGCTCTTGGCAAAAGACTTTCCCAATTTATGGGCTTTGGGAGCCACAGCCTTGGGCTCTGTTGGAGTAGTAGTTGAGCATCTGCCATGCCAGAATGCCCAGGATTTCCACTGGCAACAGTATGTCCTTGCCTAGGCGAGCACTGTGAAGTGTGGGAGTTCCAGAAGACTCCCACAAGGCTGTAGACAAGGATGCCAGTTGCCAGGCTGACAGTTGTGGCTGCCAGCATCAAGCAATTGATGTTAAGCCATGGCTGCAAAGATATCTTATGAAACTGTAAGAATATCTGCATTTGAAACATCTCTGTATCATCAAGTAAACTTTACTTAACCTCTGGGTCATCAATAGCCAGAAGAACCTGAGAGAAATCAAAGTACTCAGAATTAAGGTTGAGGATTAATTAGTCCTACACTAGAGCACATGTGAATTTCCTTTATATTATTCCTATAATATAACTCTTACTGAACATGTATCAAATGTCAGAAACTGTATTAAATGTTTTAGATACATTAGATTTTGTGTTCTTCATAACAGCTTCCTGTGTAGGCAATACAATACTCAATTTCGAAATTGTGAAGTTGACACTAAGGTTAAGTCATTTGCACAGGATCAAGGCTAGTAAGTAGGAGAGCTGGAATTTGAATACAGGTTTTTCTGATTCCAAAGCTGCTAGGTCATTCTGCTTTTCCAGTGGCTTTGCATTTTTTATTCTTATTCTCAGGGCCCATTAGAGCAGAGAGGAGGTTTCAAAGACTTTATATATCATTCTAGAATTCTAGGTTTAGGTATATTAAGGAGATTTTAACTACAGTCAAAATTAGTGTAGGGGTGCCTGGGTGGCTCAGTCAGTTGTGTCGAACTCTTGGTTTCAGCCTAGGTCATGATCTCACGGTCCTGAGATGGAATCTTGTGTCAGGATCCACGCTCAGCAGGGAGTCTTCTTGAAATTCTCTCTCCCTTTCCCTCCTCTGCCCCTCCCCACTGTGGGCTCTATCTCTCTCTGTCAAATCAATCAATCAATCAATCTTAAAAAAAAAAACAAAAAAAAAACGGATGCCTGGGTGGCTCAGCTGGTTAAGCGTCTGCCTTTGGCTCAAGTCATAATCCCAGGGTCCTGGGATCGAGCCAGATGTGAGCCCCACATCCGGCTCCTTGCTCAGCCAGGAGCCTGCTTCTCCCTCTGCCTGCTGCTCCCCTGCTTCTGCACTTTCTCTCTCTCTACCAAATAAATAAATAAATAAATAAATAAATCTTAAAAACAAAAAAACAAAATTAGTTCTGATAAAAATCTTATTTATCTTTTTTCTTTTTTTGCCATCTGAGAAACATAACATTTTATTTATTTGTTTTTTAAGCTTTTATTTATTTATTAGAGAGAGAGACACAGTGAGAGAGGGAACACAAGCAGGGGTAGTGGGAGAGGGAGAAGCAGGCTTCCCGCCGAGCAGGGAGCCCAACGCGGGCTTGATCCCAGGACCCTGGGATCATGACCTGAGCCGAAGGCAGACGCTTAACCAGGGAGCCACCCAGGCACCCCGAAACATAACATTTTAATAGATGAAATAAATACTCCAGTACATGCAAGGTAAAAACTTGACATTTGGGGAGGAGGGCAGGGGGAAATCACTCTGTAGTGTAAATTAAAAAATAAAACACACTCACAGTAGCTTTTCCCTCCATTTGCAAATCACATGGCAAAGTCATACTCTTTCCACACCAAGTATACGCCTAATCCAACATGATTGCTTAAAAAAATAACAACATACAAAAAAGGTAGCTACATCCATGTCTAAGGAGCGAAACTGAGGTAATCCTTCTTTTAATTAGGAAAAAACAAAAACAAAAGACCAAAAAAAGATATGAACCCATGACCTCCTTCCTGCCCAATTGATAAGAAAATTTAGTAGAGGAACTCCAGAAGAGGTCTTGGGGCAGAGTGGGGGCGTGCCACCTCCCAGTCCCTGCTGGGTGTGCGCTGGTGGGCATTGCATGGGTGTCGTCAGAATGCATGGCCCTGCTTTCTGGAAGGTTCTTCTAGAGCATCTGACATGGGCGGGGGGGGGCGGGCGGCGGTGCTTCCCCTGGGATTTCTTTGGTATAGATGAAGAGGGGCAGAGAGTAAGTATCTTCCTCTAGTCTGGGGTGGAAGAAAGAAGGGGCACAGGGTGGGGTGCTAATTCACAGAATTGGAATTCACTGGCATTAAAGTCTTGGGCAAAGACCTCTCCCGTAAAGCCTGAGATAGTAGGGTGCAACCTTCAGACACAGCAAAGGCCAATTATGACAATTAGACATTAGAAAAATCACTTAAAAGAGGGATTTAGAGGAATATGGTACAGTCTGACCATAGCTTTTAACAATTGACATGAAAAACTAATTGGAATCAACATTATGTTTGCATAATACTGCTTACCCATGAAAAATATTTACTACACAAAATACGGGTATAGTCTTTATTATAGCTATATAATTTTCACCACTTTGGATGTTAGCTGTCATGTATTAAGAGAGACACATGACTGAGAAGCCCTTTTATAAAACAGACAGACTCATAACATAGCCCAGGGAAATTTCTTGTCTTCTATTCTAAGTTAAATAAATAGGATATTTTTGAGAAAGTTCAGTTTACTGTGAAAGAGATTATTTATAAGGATATGATAGTTCATCATT
Source organism: Leptonychotes weddellii (assembly GCF_054177405.1). Taxonomy (NCBI): domain Eukaryota; kingdom Metazoa; phylum Chordata; class Mammalia; order Carnivora; family Phocidae; genus Leptonychotes; species Leptonychotes weddellii. The sequence goes on along the minus strand of NC_138375.1, from coordinate 67,466,443 downwards.
TGTTCATTTGTTGGTTTAAATGTCTACTATAGTATGTCTTTATTCATTTATTAAATTATATGTGAATGAAATGTAATAAAGAACATGCCCAGGAAACAAAAAGTGCTATCACCTGTTCACCCAAAGAATAAGTGTTCTCCTTTTCAGACATTAATTATATCTACATCATGATGCTTTTGGAGAAGGTAAAACACAACTATAATAAATATTTGCAGATTTCAAGATGCTGAATAAAACAGGATTTTATATTCTGCTATCCTCAGAATCAGTTGTTAATGAAATTACCATAGGAAACTATAGACTGAAGGCAATAAACGCTATATTCAAAAGATGATTTGTCTAATTTCTTCATCTTGTATAGACGCATTTGAGAGACCATGCGTATACAACTGAGAAGAGGGAAAAACTGGGAAAAGATATAAAATAGTATAAAATGACCCCTCCTCCTTTACTTTGGCATTTATGCCATTTTCAATCATTTCTCAGTCTCATGGCCTTTGCGCACATTTTCTATCTGCTTTAAACTCTTCCTGCCCTCCAGTTAACTCTTTGTTATCCTTGCGTGAAGCATCACCTTCTTGGAGAAGTTATGCCTACTGTACCAGTCTACATTAAGCTCTATCTCTATCTCATATTTTCATAGAGCTATGATAATTTCCTTTAGAACCCCTATCTGAGTCTGTAATGTTACTCATTGATTTAATTATTTGATTAGCTCCCTCATTTGTCTGAGGGAATACGGATCATGTCTATTTATTTTTTTTCCATTTTATTCATATCATTAGCACCCTGCTTGGCACATAGTTGTCAATCAATCAATCATTATTGACAAGTTGTCAATAATAAATTAATGAATGACTTAAAGTTTAAATTGGATGTCTATTTAAAAATCAAAGAAAAACTATCCAAATAATATGAAATTGTTCATATACTCATAGTTTTGAATATACTGTTTCTCTCCTGGAATATTATTATTTATCCTTTTAAGATTCAGATTAAATATTATCAGTCGTGCTCCTTTGTGAAATATTTTTTTCACTTGCTGAGAAAATTTTAATTACTGCATCCCCAAGAGCTAATGCTTTTGGCCATCTACCTTGAGAAACAGTCACTGGTCTCAGAATGAGAGGCATGCTGAGAAGACCTGGACCTTTTACCTTGAAGCTGAGCTTCCCCAGACACCACAAAAGCAAGGACAGTAACCACATGCGATCATAAAGCCACTGAATGTTTAGGTTTGTTTATTAAACAACATTATTACAGAAATAGCTGACTAATAGAGCTATTAACACTTTAACCCAGTCACATCACCAAGGGGTCAAAGTAATCAGATTTGGTTCATAGTGATACTAATGCATGTGAATAATTATTTGCCCATATCTCACAATTAAAGAAAATATCTTGCTGTGTATAATGGGATGTGCTCTAAAGTCGTTTTAAAATGATTAGAACAAATTTAAAAAAATACTGGAAACTCTTTGAAAGATGGATAAACGGCTTTGCTTTCTCTTTCAATGAAACTTCAAAACTAATTATCAAACCCCTGCTCCTAAACCCCAGTCAAAAAGAAAGAACTGTTTTTACAAGATTACAGTTTATTTTTAGTAATGTGTTACTTAATGACAGACATTAAGAAATATTAGTCACTGTATTCAAGTCTGTTTGATATCACGTATTATCTAAGGTTGTGTATGACCCAGGTTTTGCACGATAGCCAGATTTTTGCTGTAACTAATTGAACTAACCCTTTCTCTGCATAGAAAGTAAGTTGAGTCTAAGACAAAAAGGTGCCGTATAAAATGGTCTCAATGGGGTGTAACTAGTAAAAAGATTTGGATTTCCATTGATAATAAAAATGGTGTTGCTAAGTAAGATCTGGGTTCCTGGTGGTTGTTAAGTAGCCATGATATGAATAAGTATAAAGCCACACTGATGTGGGTGAGATGGCACTGGAGGGACACCCAAGAAGGGACTGCATACCACACACTCTGGCTTAACTGGGATGGGGTGTGTTCTTCCCTTTCTCTCTGTCCTTGTATCACTAGCTGGGAGCCTGTAGCCATTAGCGCTCACAAGAATATAGGCTTATACTAAGGATCTTTCACCTCAGACATTTATGACTTGTCTAATCTGTCAGGCATAGTTTTTTATTCATTTATTCATTTCTTATAGGCCTGGCAAATCAGCCGTTTGATTACTAGCCACTGTATTGTGCCTTATATCTGTCACACTGATATTTCTTTTCAACAGTAGGGAGATTTGAAAAGGGATTTTCACTTCTTTAATCAAAGTGTGTTTGAGGGTATGATAGTCTGATTTTCCTACTACTGTCATCATCCTGAGATGGAAGAAAGACTGAATTGAAGTAATAGTAGGATGTCTCTCTAAAAAGCTCAGATGACAGGAAAAGTTATTCAAATTCAAACTGGTATTTAGTGATGTGGAGAACAAATGCCAAAGAAAAGAATTAAATTTCCTTACAACTTCCAGCCCATTGACAGGTCCGTGAGACAGGCAGAGTGACCTTCCTCTAGGAACTCAGCTCCCCCAATGTTAACACTTGGCTAAGGGCAAAAGGCAATCTTCGCTTAACATTATCCCAACCTCCAGGATCTTGTAATTCTCCTTTCACATATAAAAATTCCTTTGGAAACTTCCTTTATTTCTATCCCCCAAGATATATGTTAGCAGTCATCCTCCAAGCATATGGCCCACTGATAGACATCTGAAGGGTCTCATTACTCAGGTTTTACTAGACAGTAATAAATGACCTTTTCCTAACAACAAGGTCCTGGAAACCCTGCTTCCAAAATTCCTTAGAAACTTATGCTATCCCTAACCCCCTCCCAACTTGAAAGGATATAATCAGCCACTCCTCATGACCCCAGTGCAGCTCTTTCTGCCCACGGGTCCTGTCCCAGTGCTTTAATAAAACTACCTTTTTGCACCAAGATGTCTCAACAATTCTTTCTTGACTGTTTGCTCCATATCCCAACATTTTTACCTCATTTAATACTCCCTTAGTGATTAGGAATGAGGAAATCAGAGTATTAAAAGATTAACTGACATTAGCTGACATGTTTTATGTTCACCTTCAAGAAGGAGGCAAAGCAGTGCCTTCATTTCTTGAGTAAAGATGTGAGAGGTGTATGTGAAGGGTGAGGGGAGATATAAAGAAACTGAAAAAGAGGAATGGCTTTCTAGGTTCTCTTACATATATTTTTCATTGTGTCTTCAGGAACTGTGCAGGGTGATGACTTTCTATTAGACAGCCTTATACATTTATAAATATTGTTCCAAATAAGCAGTAAGTATAAAATCGAAAGATGAGTTCAAGTACTTAATGATTTCATTAACTACCCAGTGTCCTTAGATCCATACCAAAACTACTTCTGGTTTCAATTTTCTTATCACATGAGGAAGTTGGATTACACACCTTCCCTAAACCCCTTTTTAGCTCCACCATTCCCAAGAGCCAAACAAACTTTAGCTCAGATTATTTAAAAAGAGGCTACATAGTTAAAATACTTGGATTTTATTGGCCTCTTGTGTCCAATACCTAAAGTTATCTAAATGATTAGGACAGCCATCAGTTATCTAAATGACTAGGACAGTCATACAATTTTACATTAGTAACCAGATCTAATAAAAATATATATGTATGTATATATGGTTGAGATGACCAGACTATTAATTGGGTAATTATACAAAGAAATAATGACAGATTTTTAGGGCTCAACTATCTTTCAAAATGTAACATAGTGCATTCTTATGATTCTGGAAATGGAGAGACTGATAGACTTAAACACAAGTAAGGAAACATCTATTCAGTTTATGTGCTACATAAATACAGTGTCAGAATAATTTTCTTAGAATATACAGAGATTGGGGCGCCTGGGTGGCTCAGTTGGTTAAGCGACTGCCTTCAGCTCAGGTCATGATCCTGGAGTCCCTGGATCGAGTCCCGCATTGGGCTCCCTGCTCGATGGGGAGTCTGCTTCTCCCTCTGACCCTCCCGACCCTCCCCCCTCTCATGCTCTCTCTCTCTCTCAGTCTCTCTCTCTCAAATAAATAAATAAAATCTTAAAAAAAAAAAAGAATATACAGAGATTGTAATTGCTGTGAACATTTCAGTGGTAAATGGGTTGTGTTCCTACAAAGGAATTAGTGACAGAATCATTTTACCAGTTTGGCTCATACCTCTATAATGATTGCAGCAATAGTTAGCTTTAAATCTCTACAATGATTACAGGAACATCTAGTATTTGGATAGTAGGTAGAATGGGTGACCTGTTAAAACATTTTTCTCCCTTTTATGTTTACATTGTACAGGCTATGAAAATTATAAATTTATGCTCAGTGTCTTTAGCATGATGAATTAGTATGCTTTCTTTGAGAAAACCTCAGCTTTACAGACTCATTAGAAGGTTTGATCTCTGGGGCGCCTGGGTGGCTCAGTTGGTTAAGCAACTGCCTTCGGCTCAGGTCATGATCCTGGGGTCCCGGGATAGAGTCCCGCATCGGGCTCCCTGCTCGGCAGGGAGTCTGCTTCTCCCTCTGACCCTCCTCCCTCTCATGCTCTCTGTCTCTCATTCTCTCTCGCGTGAATAAATAAATAAAATCTTTAAAAAAAAAAAAAAAAAGAAGGTTTGATCTCTTGCAGGACACAGGCAAGTGTGCTTGGATTCTGGTTTCTGGCAAGTTCCTAAAACCCTTGGAATTCCCTAAGTGATAAGAGCTATAAAGGTATCTTTTGTTATGTTAATTAGGTGGCATTTAGAAAGTTCCAGAGGGTAGGGGCTGGTTGCTATAGGAGCCAACCATCAGAGTAGAGGGTTGGAACTTTCCACCCCACCCCCTTTACCTCTAGGGAGGGGAGAGGGGCTAAAGGATCAGTTGCTAAAGACCAGTGATTTAATCAGTCATGCCTATAAAATGAGGCTTCCATAAAACAAAAAGACAGGATATCTTAGAGCTTCTGGGTTGATGAAAACATGGAGAGGTGTGGGGAGTTAAACTGGAGGATACCCAGTTGGTGTCTGGAGAATTGTTTGTTGGTATGCAGGGTGCCCCCACCCAGCCATGGACTCCCACATCAGAATTTAGGGGGGAGATCACAAAAGAACTTCCTGCTCATAAAATGCCCAATCATTTTCATATTGCTGCCAATAGACTTTTAAGTGCCCTCTCTGTGGTGAGTGATTATCAGTATGATGCTGTTTTAAGACTGAGCAAATTTTGAGTCAACTTTGTTTCTGCTTCAGGACTTACTCTGATTTTTATGGATAAAATGCAGTCAAAATTTTAAGGTGCTGAGAAAGACTGGTCAAAGGATTTTGACTGTCCCTTCATTTTCTTTCCATTCATATGTTCTACCGCATTTAAATATCACTCACACTGCTTTCCTCCCTGAGTTGAAGGCAGAATTATTTCCATCTCTGCCACTTTTTTGTCTTTCTCTCTTGCTCTCTCACCTGTCATGTAGGCTGTTAGAAAATCCTGTTGTCTACATCTTCAAAATATATCCTGAATGATTATTATTCCTTACTGTTTTTTCCCTGATTATCTAGCTGGGATTATTCTAATATCCCCTTAACTAGTCTCCTTGCTTTCACTTTTCCCCTCCACTGTTAAATATCTACTTAGGAACCAGGTCATGAACTATAACATAATCTAGATCATGTTTTTTTGTTCAAGACCTTATAGTGCCTCACATTTTTCTCAAATTAAGTGCCAAAGTGTCACTGAACATGAGTTTGCTCCTTGCTGAGTCATACATAGAAACTACACTGGGTGGAGTTGTTGCACATAGGAAACTTTATTTGCAGCAAATAAGGAGATCACAAGGAATAACTTCCAAAGCCATGACTCTCTGAGCAAGGGGGAATGGATTCCTTTTATTTAGGGTTAGGATGAATATTTAGATAAGGGAGCCTTGTCATTATATGTAGAGGTGGGCATAAGGTCGTGCAGGTGCCTTAAGGAAACGTGCCTATACACACATTGTACGGTATATAAATGAGGCTTGTGCTTCTTGGGAGGAGATTTTAGTCTTATAATGAGCTAAAAGTAACTGTCAGTCACTTCCTGGGTCACTCCATGGCTCATCTGTGCAGGTGTGGGGTGGGGGTTAAGTTCAAAATGGTCTGGGTGGTCTGGGCCTGTGGAATTTAGTCATTTGCCCCGTCAGTCATTATTGCTTGAGGAGTAATTTCGCTTTCCATCACAGGAGGCTATGCCCCTTCAGTCTTTTGCCTGAGTTAAGAGGTAAACTAGAAAGAACTTAAGGAAAAATGTGGGACAAACGTATGTTGGTATAAGCAGGTGAGCACTGAAGTTTAGGTCTTGGGGTCTAGCTGGTGACAAAAGTCCTTATAATGGCCCATGATCTGCTCAGATCTCTGGAAAGCAGGTAATTTTGTCTGTTCTATTCGCTGATGTGTCTTTAATGCCTTAAATAGTATGAGTACAAGGTAAATGCTGAGGTAATATTGATATATGAATAATGTCTGAGTAGTTACTGAAATCCTGATCTGCCTTGGATTAACAGGACAAATGACTAACTTCGAGACTTCCAATGTGGGGAGGGGGGGATTGCTCTGACTTGTTTTATTACTTCACTTAGGGTGGAAATGATGGGCCCATGGGGATAGACAGTCTGAACATCCTTTTATCACTGAAGTTAGTGTTAATGTGGTCATAATTCCTATTTTATTACCTCCTTTGGGACACTGAGGGCCAAGTATCTCTATTCTCTGATAGAAGTATGATAAAGTATGAAAACATAGTTTATGGACAAAGAAAAACTTCTCATAGGAATATGGCAACTGTGTTTGCAATACATAAAATTTATTATTGGGAAGAGACACTTGCAAGTTTTTTCACTTCCAAGTGGACTTCCAAGAAACAACTAACTTTTTTTTTTAAGTAATTGACTTAAAGACTAGTTCTGAGATAAACTGCTGTATAGAAAGGCTTGAGTTCAGTAGAACCAAATGCTTTCTTGAATCTATCTAAACATCTTCAAAAGTAAACTCACTGCTCATATTTACTATTGCTCTTTTTACAGTGTTTTATTTTTCCATAGCAAGTGTTATCCCCTGATACCAAGCTGAGGAAATAGACTATACAGTAATAGAGTGTAATATATTAGGAAATAAATTAATGATACCCCAAACTCAACAAGATACTATTACAAAATTGCTCTAGGCAGTGGGGGAATTTAAAAATAATAATGAAATTATATGAGAGTCAACTTTTACATAAAATTATCTAGATTGGGAAAATATTTTCCTTAAGAGCAAAAGTAAATATGTTCTTTGCCTAAATAAAAAAAAAATCCATATGCTGAACTTATTTTTGCCAATCTTTAAGTTGAGTAATTGAGTTTTAAATTGAATCACATATATCTAATCCATTAAATCATAATGGTCATACACTAGTGTATTTGAGGTCTCAGCTTAAAACCTCAAATGACCTGTAGACTCCTTGAATTACTGTTATGTTTTCTCATAACACCATATGCAATACAGTAAAAATGGTGCTGTGCCTTGATGCTTTTTTATTATCCAAGAATGGATTCCTCTGTTCTTCTATCCTACTCTGCTTCCCCTGTGTTTTTCGACTGCTCTGTAAGAGCACAGTCTCTCAGATTTAAGTGAGCTCCTGGGTGGATTTAAGAGAGAATGCATCATGAGGTCTCTCCCTTGGAAGTATTTCCAGAATGTATGATCTAAATTATTGGAATATATGGTGAAAATCTAACTGGTAAATCTAGTCTCGTACCTCATATACAAAATGAAGCAAAATTAGAGAGATACACATAAACATAAACAACAGATAGTGTGAAAATGTAAATTTACTAAAAATGAAATATACATGTATAAGAACCTTTTAGAATGGTTTGTGAGAACAAATTTTTTCTTCCTTGTCAACCAGCTTTATTTTCTAGTGCCATTTTCATGGTGAAAATTGCAATTACCAAAACATGAACACTTCATATTTGCAGAGAATTTCATCTCCAAAATGTATTCTGTTAATTCCTTAATTGTTCTACCCATCTTCACAGTATATTTAAATATATGAATGATGTATTTATAAAGTCTAGTTACTATTTTTATAGTCTTTGAATATGTGAAACACCTAAACATTTTTTTTTTTTTTTGAGTTGACATTCTGGCTTTAAGCAAATGCACATAAACACCCACAGCTTCTTACACATTTTGTTAAGTTCTTCTATTTTTGATTTTTTTCTGATGTATTTTCACTGTTCCTAGGACTGTCAGTAATGACAAGTGCAATGTCATAAGCAGATCACTTATACATGCATCTTGGCATAACTTGTTCAACTGTATCCATATGTCTTTTCATTATTTAAAAAAAAATGTTCCCCAATGCCTACTGTTTGCTAGAAAATGGGCCAGATGCTGTGTATACAAGACAGCTCTGGTTTTTGCCCTCATAGAATTGGTTTTTCATTTGTATGAAAGACATGGAATAAGCAATTGCATACATAAAGAATAATAAGTATTGTGATATGAAAAGTATACAGTGTCATCAGAAAGCATAATAGTAACTCACCTAGTCTATAGGACATTTGAAATTTTAAGCTGAGACCTAAAATATACTAGAGTGTGAACATTATGATTTTTTTAAGATTTTATTTATTTATTTGAGAGAGAGAAAGAGAGCACATAAGAGGGGGGAGGCTCAGAGGGAGAAGCAGACTCCCCACTGAGCAGGGAGCCCAATGCAGGACTCGATCCCAGGACTCCAGGATCATGACCTGAGCCAAAAGCAGTCGCTTAACCAGCTGAGCCACCCAGGTGCCCTTTGAACATTATGATTTAATAGATGATGTTTATTTTATTCGCTTAGCATGTGCCAACTCCCAGTATTCTACATGTCAGACATATAGTAGGCATACAAAAAACCTATGGAATAAAGGATGGATGAATAAGAGTTTGGCCAAGAGGTTTGGCAGTGAGGTAAGTGCAGGGTTACAGAGAACAGAAATAAGAAGGACTGAAAGTGAGGGAATATAGAGGAAAAATGTTCACCATTACCAGGGGAATAATGAAGAGATTAAGCTGGAGAGGTAAATGATGGCCAGATTCCCAAAGTTTTGTAAGACAATTAGAAAACATTGAAATGATCTAAACAAAAGATTCACATGATTACATCATCAAATTACATTTCAGAAAGATCACTCTGTTTGCTCAGTGGAAGATGGCTTAGAGGGGCCAAATCTGGTAGAAGAGATGATTTAAAACACTGTCAGGGGCATCTAGCTGAGATCAAATGGTCCTCAGACTAGTAAGATAGCAGGAGTTTTCATGAAATGTGGGCATATTCTGAAACACTTAGTTTAGAGATGTGACAGACTTGTTTTGATTAGATGTGATGAATGTGGGAGAGGGTGGCGTCAGAAAGAATTCCCAAGTACTTAGAGAAGCAACAGTGGCAATTGAAGGAAAAACAGGCCCAGGCATGTAGAATCTGAGATGCCTGTGTGGTATCCATATGAAGGAACCCAGCTGACAGATGAAAGGAAGGGGTCTAAAGGGGCTGTCAGTTTCCTTCTCAATAAAATGACAATACATGCCTCCAAGATGGGAAGGGTAGTTTAGTGACTTGATATCTGATCTGTAGGAGAGTAATTGACTGTTTTAGCTGAGAAGTCATTTCTGAGGATTTTGCTTTCAAAGAAATTGGGAAGTTTAAGCTGCTGTTACAATAGAGGTGAAGAATTGGATCATGGAATCTAGACTAGATAGCCTAGTAAGTGGAGGCAGGAGGAAGTGGAGAAATGACCTGAATGTTCTTCTGAGTCAAAAATAGCATGTAAGAGTAATTGACCAGTGGTTTGAAGGGAAGCATTGTTATTATTCTAGGTTAATTAAGAGGAGTATGTAGGCTTAATTTTTTTTAGAAAATTGATAGTTATATATGATCCTGTGTCAGTACCTACAGAGAACTACTGGTGCTGGGCATGTAACTGAATTTCTTGGAAGTAACCAGGGTGTAAAATAAGCCTTGCTATCTTATTTATCTTTTCTTTCTAAATAGCAAAACAGAGAAGTGGATTCATCAACATGTTGGGCTAGCACTGTTCAAAAATTAAAGTAGGTGAGAAATGACAGATGTCCAGCAACTCTCCATGGACTCATTGACATCTAGGCCAAACAGTCTGAGAGCAAGTGGAGGACTTTCATGTAGAAATTGTTCTCTTAGGGCAAATACAAATTCCTGCATATTCTATGATGCACAGTGATGCAATACTTCCACTTCTAGCTTCATCCCAGGCCTATATATATATATATATATACAAATATACATATATGACTTTCTTGGCTCTTTTATAGGACAAACTTCTTTTTATAAATATCTATATATACCTATTCAAGAAAAAATCAATTGACAAAGGTATTTTGTGGCCCCAAAATTACTGATATAGTAGGGAACCAAAATACTGATATTATAGTAGGGAACCAAAATACCTAATCTGGAATAAAATTAAATGAGGCTATTTCACCTCCTAGCCAATCCTGCTTTTGACAATAGATAGGATCAGTTTCAACGGACACCACTGTCATCTCTATCTGTTCATTGTTCTCCAAGAGAAAATAAACTGAGATAAATGATTTCTGAGATAAATGACTTCTATCTCTTTTATAAAGACAGGAGTTACAGGATAAATGTTTTCATTCAACACCTTCAGGTAGTTGAATATTATATAGAAATTTACTTAATTTTCTTCAAAATGAGCAAAAGTTCAGGAATCTAAATTCCTATTTTGCTAGGGAGATAATTGACTATTTTGTTGAGAAATCAGTTCCGAAGATTTAGTTACTATGAGAATGAAGATTCTGAAACAAAGGAGATGTGGAAAAAAACTGCTTACATTGTCAAAACAGAATGAATTGTATAAATGCACAGTCTATTGGGGAAGTAGGGAATGATTTTCTGGCTATGTCTGTGGGGATCTGAGCTTACTATGCAAAATTATTCCTCATTATCACTTTCAGCTTACCACATGAGTCTTCCAAATTTTATATGGCATAGACCAAAATGAATGAAGTCAGGGAGAGGCCAATATATGATACTTCTAGATAAACTGAGATGAGTCTATTTTATTCCATTCTGAAATATATATATATTTATATATATATATACAATATATTTATATCTATATAAAATATAATATGTTTATATATAAAATATAATATATTTATATATAAATATATATATTTTTATATAAAATATATATATAATATGTATTTATATATATAAAATATAATATATATATTTATAAAATACATATATATAATGATGTCCTTTATCTGTTATTTTTTTTACCTTTATCTGTTCTTAAAACACTGCTTGTTGTCATAATCATAAGGAAAGTGTTGAATTAGTAGTTCAAGCACTGACTTAATACTCTCACATCTAAGAAAAATGTGTCTTTAACTTTAGATTATCCCTTCTATAAGATAATAACCTTCATTGTTAACCTGATACATGATTTAGCAGTATTTTGTATGTGCCATTTTCTCCTTTTACTTCTGACTAAAGAAAATCATGATATCAAAACCGTGCAACTCAACATGGTAACTCCTAACATCTGTCTTTTTAAATTTAAATTAATTAAAATTAGAAACAATTAAAAATTCATTTCTTTGGTCACACTAGCCCAATTTCAAGTGCTCAATAACCACATTTGGCTAGAGGCTATATTATAGAACATTTTCATCACTCTACAAAGTTCTATTGGACAGTGTCATCATAGAGTTACACTGAAAACACTCCTCTATTCAGTTATCTGATCACTTCTAAAAAAACTAGGTTATTATATTTTTATGGGTATTTTCCATCAAAGAAGCAATGTGTGTTAAGAGAAGTTACATCGTTGGTTAAAAATTCAGAATAAATTTTCACAAAGACAAAAACAAAGTTTACAGATGTAGGTTAGATTCTCAGTCTAGTCCACAATATCTACTTAATAGTCACTGAATTGTATAAACCATCAACAGTAGGATTCTCAAGACCCTCTGGGCCTTACATGTTTTTTGGCAGAAGTTTCTAAGGAGTGAGACCATATATCCTCACTGGCAGATCTCTAAATTTAAAACTGTTTATACAGCGAAGCAATAAATAATCCAATAAATAATTCAGATTAGATTTATGGATATTTACTAAGCTTAAATGCAACTGGTAGCAATGAAATTTCCCCAAAGCTCAGTGATTAGAGTAGATTGCATTTCCAAAGATATACAACGATATCTACTCTTTCTGCTTCTTTGTAATGTGACCTTTCCTTTCCCTAGCAAAAGTGGAATCTATTTTCTCTACCCTTGAGTTTGGGCTGTCTAGGACAGCCAGCCTTCCAGATTTGCCCAGGAATGCCCTGATTTTAGGATTGAAAGTCCTGCGCCCCAGGAAACAACTTGACCCCAGGCAAAGAGGGATGGTTGGTGACCCTCACTATTCCTATGATTCATTTTGAACAATAGAATGCAGCATAAGTATCTGTAACTTCTGAGGCTGGGATTTAAGACATCTATAATTTCTGCCTTCAGTACTTGGATCGTTCTTTCTTAGACTTAGTCACTATCCTGTGAGGAAACCAAAGAAGCCACATTAGGAGGCCCACAGGAGGAGAACAAAGGCCCCAGTGGATCTGCCAACCAGCAGCTAATCCAAACTGATGACTTTGTAAAAAGCCATTTTGGAAATTTTGGCTGTTTACTATACTTCCAGATCACACCACATCAAGTAAAAAAAAAAAAAAAACCCACCACCACCACCACCAACATCAACAGCAAAAAAACGAGTTTAGCCTACCTATAGAATCATGAGAGATAGATAACAGTGGTTCTTTTAATCCCTCTAAGTTTGGGGATAGTTTTTTATGTAGCAATGAATAATTGAAACAAGTGGCAAAAGGTCAGCAAGTACTCAGAAGTAAGTATCTAAACATTAAATACTGTGTGTGGTAGAAAATGGATTGAATGTGCAATCACTATGTTGATTTTTAAGCTCCAGATCCTTATTTTTTTAGCTCTGGGATTTTGAACAGATCAGTTAGTCTTATTTCTTCATGAATTAACTGGAGATTACATGTCTTACAAAATTCTGAGAATTTTCAGATAAGGTGACACATACACCTTAAACCACAAAGTACTACAAGGATACAAGAAAATGTTACTATGTCAGTCAAGATAAAAAGCTTTTGCAAAGCAAAGGGAACAGTCAACAAAACCAAAAGACAACCGACAGAATGGGAGAAGATATTTGCAAATGACATATCAGATAAAGGGCTAGTATCCAAAATCTATAAAGAACTCATCAAACTCAACACCCAAAGAACAAAGAATCCAATCAAGAAATGGGCAGAAGACATGAACAGACATTTTTCCAAAGAAGACATCCAAATGGCCAACAGA
>NC_138375.1:67342466-67452498 GCF_054177405.1 Leptonychotes weddellii | reverse complement strand
CACATTCTGCATGGAGCACTGGGTGTTATGCACAATGAATCATGGAACACTTCATCTAAAACTAATGATGTAATGTATGGGGATTAACATAAGAATAAAAAAATAATTTAAAAAAATGTAAATATAACAACATGTTTATTTAGAATATGAATTTCATTAAAGAGGGGTAGCTTAGATAGAGGTGAAAGTGCCACTGGTTTCCATGAAAGTTTATTGGTAAAATCTTGACTAGGGAAGAAAAGCAACACATCCTATTCCTAGCTCAGCCAAATACACTAAGGTACTTTGTATAATATCAAGATCTATCCCTTCATGGTCACTGAGAACCCATAAAATTATTTTAGACCTCGTGAGACTCTTCCACATTACATTTCACTGTGGGTCTTTCACTTTAGTATTTTAAAATTTCAAGATTTACTTTGCTCTTAGCATTAAATTCTCATTAGTTTTCCTGTTTTTTGCTCATTTTCTCTGTGATATGGGTAATGTTAAAAGAGTAACTCAGGTAAAGTAACACACAGCTTCTAGCTCCTATGATGATACAGGAAGAAAGTAATTCTCTTGCAGAAGAGTCTTTGAAAGAATAGTGAAAAAGGAGTGCCGTGTATTAAAAAACATTTAGTGAGCATGAAATCTGAAATAAGTTTTTTGGTTTGTTTTATTCATAAAAATTGTTGTTTGGTTAATGTGTGGAAATACTGTATTATGAAAATTTTAATTAAAAATTTAGTAAGCCCATGGGGAAGGTTAACCATCTAACTTCCAGGTCTTCATATAGAAATGATGATAAAAACATCTCAACAAAGCCGTAATTTTTTGTGTGTGTCAGAGTGCATTTCAGAACATGGTAAAAATAAAGCTGAGTTTTTACCAGGCAAAAATATTTTCATCCTTTTCATGGTTAGTATAATGCTGCTGCATTTTTAAACTTGTTATAGAGATCCATTAAATTTTACTGCTGAAATTGAGGAAGGAAAATTATACACATGGGGTCTTTAACAGGTTTTGTGTCTAACAGCTTTGACACTATCCCACTGATTTTTGTCCCTGCCCTGATGGGTAGTCTTGAGAAGTGCCTGTTTTCTGGAGTCTAATGTCACAGCAATTAAATTCCCACAGGAAGCAGTAGCTTTAGGAGATGTGATTAGATTGGAGACACTGATGCTTGTTTTGATTTTGAAAATGCATCATCGATCAAGGCTACTGATTTCAGCAACTGCTCTTGCTGAGGGGAGGCGTGGGCTTAGCTTCTGCCTTTATATTTCACTGTGGGGAAAATGAAGTCTTCTCTGCCTGTCAAGCCTTTACTCTGATACAAGGCCAATGCCTTTAGCAGATAATCCCCCAAATGTCAAATAACCTTTATTTCCCAGAGGTCATGTTGATCTTTTTCTTCTCATTCTGACCTCAGAACAGACCTATTCATTTTACATCTGACATCAGACCATGAGAAAACAGAGTAAGTTTTAGCTTTTTTCCAGGGATTGTTGGGATGCTTTTTGTTGTTGCTGTTACTGTTCTCCCCAGCCCCACCGCCAGCCACCGAAGAAATGTGTTGTGTGTGTGTGTATATGTGTGTATGTATGCATGTTATTGTTCAAGGCATAGCAGAGAAATCCTAAGCACTTCATTTAAGTTAACCAATTTTTGGAAACAAGGGAAAGCATCAGTGATAGGAGGTAGTCTCTAAATAAAATTAATTAATCAGCAAGTTTCTTGTTAATAGGCAAGATTTTCTTCTCCAGCCACCATTTTGGGACAGATTCCTCTCTTCCATGATTACCAACCCCCTAAATCCCATAAGATATTCTTAAAGGCCCTGCACATCTGAAAATGAAGTTAAATGATTCTACTCATAATATTGAATGCATGTTTATTCACACAAAACTGTCCCCTAATAGAGGTGACTCTATCATATATTGATGTTTAATTGTCAGAGTAACATATACAATGAATATGTATGTAATATGAATTGTGGAATCAAATGATTATCTGACCAATAATATAAGTTTACCAATCCATACTATTGAAAATCCCATAGCTTTCCCTTAAAAGACCCTCAAAATTATTATTTTTTACTTCAAATGCCAAATTATCCTAAGGTTAATGTTTGTCTCAATATTATTTCAACATTATTTTGGAAAGAAAAACTCAAAAAGTTAAAAACTCATTTTTTTGTTGTTTCCAAAATAAAGAATGTTGAGGAAAAGTACTAGTTTAAATAAGTCAGCCCTTCCTAAAATTATTTATATTGCATTAAAATATATATTCTTCCTTATATGAAAACAAAAAAGAGTAATACACTTCTCAAAAAAATAAAAAAGAGTAATATACTTTTAAAATGAGGATAATACATGATTAAGCTTCAATAATTGGGTCCCCCATCAAGTTTTGTGATTTTAGGAAATATACATAATCTTGTTAATCCTCAATTGCTTTACCTGCAAATGGGGATTATAATAATACTTAACTCACAAGGTTGTTGTGAGGATATAATTAGATATACATGTAAATCACTGTAATTGAGTGAATGCTACATAGTAAGAGGGCAATAAATATTAGTGCCTGCTAGGCTAGCTGTTGAAATATAATTTTTAAGGTATCATATCTGTAGATATTACTTTGCTCTAAGAACTGATCTTTGGTCTCTCATTCATAAGTGTTTTCTTGGGTGCCAACTACAGGTGAGCAACGTGCTGGGAGCTTAGATTACAAACTAAGTTAAGACAAATTAGGAACCAAGAGTTTGGAATGGGACAAAGAATGGTGCACACACTCAAACACACAGCAGTGGAGAGCTTTGATACATACTGTGGCAACATTATGGAGGAACATGCGCAGTGATCTGGGCCCCTAGCCCTTTCTACACAAATGATGACAATCAGTGACACAGAGGATGAAGAGGTATGGATCATGGTGATTGACTTGGAAGTATAATCAAAACAAAGAACTACTAGCATGATCAAATGCACAGAGGTAGAAATAGCATAGTGCAGGGCTGTAACTAAATGCACTGGATGAGAGCTAGGAAGGTAGGCAAGAGAAGGATCAATCATTGAGGACCTTGCATGTTCTAAGATGCTCTGACATTATTTTCTGGATGATAGGTGGCTAATAAGCAGCTAAGAAATATCGTCAAACTTTGCATTTTAAATAGACCATTCTAGCAACAATGCAAGTATGCATTTACTTAGGGCCTCTGAGAAGAATTTAGGCTGGGTTCTTAATCTTTGTAGCAGAAGATGATTTAGGTCAAGAACTTGACAGAGAGGTTAAATTAGTATATCAGGCCCATTGTTTTGAAGGGAGCTAATCCAGATGCCCTTTTTCCCACAGTACATATACCATGAATGCTCCTCCCACTCATCAGATACTATCACTACTTCCCCTCAAACCACCTCCATAATTAACTATTTTCAGGGATGCCACCACAAGAAAACTGAGGTGTGTGTGTGTGTTTAATTTCTCAGACTCTTTTGAAGTGCATTGATATTGCTGTATTTAAACCTAAATCAGTTGGGCAGAAGGAGTAGGCTGCACTTAGAGACAACTACTACCAGATTGGGGAGGGTTTCTTCTGTGTCTTCTGTTACTCTGCAGCCACAGCTGACTTCAGGGATCAGATTTTAAGAGTAAAGGAAGATGAGAATATTCCATTTCTGCTGGTTCATAATGAATCAGATTTAGGAGATAAAAAGAAGGTTTCTGTAGAGGAGGTAAAGACCAGAGCCAATGAGTGGAATGTTAGCTATGTGGAAACGTCTGCTAAAATGTGAACTTACGTTGACAAAGTATTTTTTGATTTAATAAGGGAAAGTTGAGCAAGAAAGATGGAAGACCTCTGAAATGGAATTTACTGTGGTTCTGATTATGTACACCTGAGATGTGCCTGGCCCAGCCATCTGGGCTTACATGGTTCGTACCATAAATACCTCTGAGGGGCCTGCGGTCTGTGTCTGGAAAGTGCCCACCCTAGTGGTTCAGTCCAACTTCCAGGTTCCCAGGTTCATGAGGCCCTAGATCACCTTCTTCTCAGTGCATTTGTCCCCCAACACTCCTTGCACTTCTGGGTCAGCTCGGCCTTAACCTGCTTGCTTACTCGGTGTCCAGGCCTTCCCAGTTGTCACTGCCCCATGAGTTTGGTCTCAGCCTAATATTCTAGAGAATATTGCTTAGAATGATGCTGCATATGCACACAAATATAAATATGCATGAAATTTGCAAACAATGAAAATCCCAACTAAAGAAGAAAAAGACTAAAGATTTTGTGCCATGAGAAAAATAAATAGGATGAAGTGAGTTGATAATTGAAATCATTAAGGTTGCACTGATACTGAAAATGAGACTCATTTATCAAAAACACATTAAAGAAGTCATGTTAGCATGTGGTCAAGAACTTTTCATGGATATGACACCAAATTTTGATCAATGCAAAACATTTATTGTTTTTTTTTTTTAAAGATTTTATTTTATTTATTTGACAGAAAGAGAGAGAGACACAGCTAGAGAGGGAACACAAGCAGGGGGAGTGGGAGAGGGAGAAGCAGGCTCCCGGCTGAGCAGAGAGCCCGATGCGGGGCTCGATCCCAGGACCCCGGGATCATGACCTGAGCCGAAGGCAGATGCTTAACGACTGAGCCACCCAGGCGCCCCAACATTTATTGTTTTTACCCACTCCGTATATGTTAGTTTCTAGCAATGTTTGCCATGTATGAGGATGAACAGAATGGTTTGAAATAACAAACAGAGTTTAATGATCTCAGGATTCTGTGAGAACTTTACCTCTTGGGTTTAATAGAAAAGTCAAGACATGAAACACTTATATCAAAGTCCGTGTACAATCCTGAAATAGTGACAAAATAAATTGTGTGATATTCTTGAATATTTTATCTATTATTAAAAAGGTATTCAGTAATACTACAGGCATCATTTTTAGTATTGATTTGATTATGCCAAACTGACTATTTTTTTCACAGTATCATTTATTTAATATATGCTATTGAAAAAGATGCTGCAACACATGTATGTGTTTATATAAACATATATAGACATGTATAGACATATACATATATACACATAGCCAATATATATACATACTCAATACATATATATAAATATACTCAAATATGTGTGTTTTTTATATATTCATATACATATCCAAGGATATTGGCAGTTTTTTCAAACAACAGGTATTTTCAAATGAGGGTATTCTCTAAACAATGAAGCCATTTTAAAAGAAATATTTAACTGGGGCTTATTAATAGGATGAAGAGGAAACAAAAGTACATTGAAACTATGGGATTGTTCCTCATAAAATGGGAACATTGATGTTATTCAGATATAGTAATAGGTATATCTACTCAAGTTTATGAGAGCATATTACAAGGCAGTGACTTATTTATTAGCAAAGAAATAGTATGTGTTTGCAGACCTAGGATAGTTTCATTTTGTTGACTACTCAAGTAACTTCTGCAAAAACATTTTTTTTTTTTTCCTGGGCATGTGGAGACAATTGATTCAAATAAATGATTTGCAATCATAAAAGCAATCACTGGTCGAGATTCTGCTTCTTTATGTGGCTTTTTTGTGTGTGTGTTATTTTCTTTTTTTGTATTGACATTTTAGGTGATGTTGACTTCTATTTAAATGTAATAATTCTAAAATTGTAGGTCATAATAGGCATCAAAGTTAAGAAAAAAAGAGGAGGGAAGGATGGAAGGAGGGAGGCGAATGGGAGGAAAGGGAGGAAAGAAGGAATGAGAGAGTGAGAAAGGAGAGAGAAATTGAAAGAAAAAAATAGAAAAAATAAAATATGAAAATGACATTTTCCAATAAATAGCTTTTACATGCAATGCACATGTTTTTAAGTAAGTATTATATCACAGGAAAAATACTGTAAGCTTAAGTACAGTCTCAGGATTGTCAGGGAAACTGATTAATTTTGCTCTCATTCCCATTTTCTCAACAATCTTTGTCTTCAGAGTGGATAAATGCAGTGTCACTCTGGGTTCGCTTGGCAATCTTAAAATTGTCACAAGAATGAATTGGGTGCCGTTTTCTCTTCTTGTTACAATCTTTGTCATGAGCTCTCACAGACCTTTTAATGCTTGATATGCTCTCATTCTCATTACATATTCTCATTCCCATAACAAAGATTATAATGAAAGAAGAAAATGTCATAAAATTAATCCATTCTCATAACAGTCTGTAACGAGGGCAGAAAATTGAGCAAAATTAATCCGTTCTCATAACAATCTGAAGATTGTAATGAGAACAGAAAATGGCATGAAATTTATCCTTCTTTTGACAATCTTTAAATTGTACCAGGGCAGGAATGGGGTACAAGATTAACAAGCCCTTGGGACAAAGGCTCTAACTAGAACTGAAAATCATACAAAATTAATTTGGGTATGTGTGTGTGTGTGTGTGTGTGTGTGTGTGTGTGTTTGAGAAAGGCCTAAAAGCCTGAAATTGTAATGTTTGGTGCCATTGGGATACCATATTAAGATCAGTACCTATTTTAATTTGCCTTAAAATACTAGAACCTGACACCTTTGCTAAGATAGTGAATTAAAACAAATATGGATGTTCACTCTTCAAGTAGACCCGGAGGGCAAAACTGTTTTAGTAAGTAGGATAGTAAAGAAAGTGGAATTTGTTATTGAATTCATGAGTTTATGAATAACCCATTTGTTATCCAATAACTTTAATTTAAACATCTTCTTTTAAAATGAATAACACAGTAGATGTAGTCTAATGTTGAGCAACAGTTGTATGACCTCGGATTTTAATTCATTTGTATGCACAACTGGCCCATGTGCTTCTATGTATGCAGGCTACAGTGGCTCATTTCCACTAGCATACATCTGTGGTCAAATAGCCAGATTTTTGGTTTTACACTAACATTTTTTATAGTTTATCTATTGTATAATTTCTTCACTTAGTCACTTAATGAATTGAATTTATGATTGCCTTTCAGAACGTTTTTGTTTTAAATATCCTCAATTTCTGAAAGGAAACTAAGGTCAAACAATACTTGCATAGACTGCAAATCTATTCAAGCAGAACATGAACAGCTTTTTATTTGCCTTTATAATTGAAGTATAAACAATGTAATGAATTAATTTGCTAATTATTCTTACTTATGAGGGCACACATATTTGTGTGTAGAATGGATTTTAAAAATACTTATTTAGCACCGATGTTAAAACATCCATTATAAATGGATTTATGAATATATTCACACTTTACAAAAATTATAAACTTTTTTTCCATAAGTACAGGACCTATTACAAACAAGCAATAATTTCAATTGCTTAAACAAGAGCCTATCATTTTAAAGGTATGTATTAGGAACTAATAATGAATGGCAATAATATTAAATACTTCATAAGTTTTATTTTTATAGCATCAAAATGAAAAATCTCATTTATATATTGTTTTCCCTCTTTTAAAACTGTACCTCCAGTAACATTTGAGAAAATTGCAAGTATATCAATGAAATTGCAATAAATTATTGGGATGCAAACCTATTTTGTGGTATTTTCCTGATACTTTAAAAGGAAATATCTACTTGAAAACCCTCATACTTATGTATAATGGTATCACTGCTTGAAAATGCATTATTGAACATCACTTGTCTTAAGCATCAAAGGTAGTATTCCAATAAATTGGAGGTATGATTAGCACGTTTAAAAAATATCCTTTTTTAAGCTGCACTATTAGGTTTTTCATATGCAGAGCCTAGCTATGAATGATTTGCTAAACTCTTTCTTCTGTTTCTTTTGTTGACAAGAAAATATATACTACTGTAACTACAATTAAGAGTGGTTTTTTTGATAAAAATAAAATTAGAGTCTAGGTCAAGTAAGTAAATCTAGACATGGTCATGGTGCCATATTTTGAGAAATTTGCAAGGCCTGGGTTTAAATTGCCACCCATTTTTCTACATCCAGAAGAAAGATAAATATAGTGATTCATAGTACTTGTGAAACCTTCAGAAAGTAAACCTTTTGCTTCATGGAAAAATGAGAAATTTGGGAGGTGGCACTTTTCATCATCAACAAAAGCTATTTTTGCAGACCAAAGAAGAAATGAAAAACTTTTCATTTATTTAGCTGTTCCTGGAAAGGTTGTAAAAGGTCCTATCATGAAAGACGAAAAGGAAGAGCTGTTCACAGAAAGCTTTTAAAGAACAAACATCATAAGCTCAGATTCATATGGTAGGTGGAATATTGTAGGAAGGTGCAGGGGGCAAAAGCACCAGGATGTGATCCCAGAAAGAGGAGCCTCTTCTCTGTACTTTTTCCATTGTTCCCACCTTTTATATACTTAGCTATAGGTATGTTCCAATTTAATGTACTATTCTGTGTGGAAATCCAGGTTTCAAAAAAATGTGAGTGGAAGTTCTCTTTTAAATTAGTTTTATTAAATAGTACACCATGGGGCAGCTTTACAGAGTATACTCATATAATTCCAATGCAATATGTGCCATTATCAAAATGTGTTCATCATTCATGGTAGGCTTTTTCAAATTGTACTGGTATGCTACACCAAAGTCTTTGTATCTGAATATATTGATACATACTACCAATAACAATATACCTCATTGTTATTGTTTTATGAAGTAAATATAGCCATTTCTAACATGGGCAAAATTAAATATTTTCATTATATTATAGCATAATCATTAAAAAAACTTTCATGTGAAATATATGGAGAATGTTTTGTGTTTTTACCAATCATATGAGAATTCCTTTGCAGTGGGAGAAACTCCAAGAGACTGTGGTAACCATAGTGGCAGGTGAAATGGAGCCTTGGAGAAGAAAAAAGGGAGTTGTTAATACAGGGAGGAGTGGAAGGCAGAGCACTGTGCAAGGAAAGGATGGGCAGAGAATAGAAAAGCTCCCGGTGACAGTGGTGATAAAGGATTTGTGAGCCTAATTAAAGTGTTTGTTCTGTATATACGATGAAAATATTTTCCTCTAGGCATCTACAAAATAGTAAATAATTTATATATTGCTCTCTAATTCACCTGTATAAACAGAATTTTGCTTTGGAAGCTTGAAGAACTGGATAAACTAATACTGATGATACTGAGTTATACATGTGAGGAATGGAGCAAGATAATTCATATCTTATATTTAGCTAGTGGATAGAGATTTTACCAAAATAGAGACAATTAGACTTGGGATGTGGCTGTTTCTTTAGTAATGGTTGTCTCTCCAAACTTTGTCAGTCTGGGAGTATAGATATGATCCAAGATAATGAATAGATTATTTACTAGGTGGTATTGAGAACTTCCCATCCAATTTCTCAGAGACCCCTTATCATTGAAGTTACTCCAGCTCCTACATTTCCTAAGCATAGCAAACCATTGCTCCATCCCAAGAAGACCTTGCCAGGTGGGTCAGTATCCACCCACCATTGCAAATGGAAGGGGTCATCATCTCCAGCCCTAGATAATGCTTGTGTACCACTGGTGTTAACTCTTTACTGTGGAAACTGTGTTCCCCAGAAAACACAGTCACTTTTCTCTAGTATCCAACTATGGATGAGCCTGTCCATCTGCCTATCATTTTACTTTTGATGATGATTCTGAAATGTCTGTAATCATCTTCATGTTTCTCAAGGACCTAATCTGCTAAAGCCTAGCCTCTAAGGCAGAAAATTGCATTCTGATTCTTATGCTATTTCGGCATTTCTTTTTTTCCCCCACACCATTTTGTCTCCCATTTTAGATTACTTGACAGTAGTGCCAGAGGTTCCCATTGAGTTCCTTTAGTTTATCCTGTTCTGTACCAAAATTTTATTTTTATTTTTATTTTTTTCCTATTCACCAACACCTCTCTTGAATTATATTTAGATTTTATGCTCCCCTGTTAACTCTCAAACTGAGATCTATAAACTTTATAATTTATGTGTTAAATCCCTAGATTTGAATACTGTGAATCAAAACCCATTGAAAAGGTATAATTGTACATGCCCTCCCACCAAATAAAATTCAATATAATATATTCATCCAGTAAAGTGATCACAGTTTGTTTTGTTTTGTTTTGTTTTGTTTGTTTGTTTTGTTTTGTTTTTTAGCAACACTAAAATCATGAAGTGGTTCTGCACTGTGTCTAGTAGTAGTATAGGTAATTTCCTTTGGTTTCACTGATCATGTGCAGCATGGCAGTGAAAATTCATTTTAATAAGAATGAGACAGGTGACATATTGAGTCTAGCAAGCAACATGAATGGAGAGAAAATGCTTTGTTTAGACATAGAAGAAAAATACCACTTTATATGTAGGCATTTATTTAGCCTTTATTTTAGACTTTTTAACAATTGTATCCTGTCACTTCTGACAGCTGTTTCTTACAAGAAAAGCCTGTCTTAGAAACTAGTCCTGAGTCCTAATAGCTCTGTGACTTTGTATAATACTTTATAAAAGATAAGAAAATAAGCATGGGAACTACAACTGAAATTAGGAATGAGAAAGTCTCAGTTGGATGGAGGTGGGTCACACTTTAAAAAAAATAAAGAGAGGGATCATTTTTTATTTGAGCCTCAACATGTTTTCAGGTTCTGTTATAAAGCCAAAAGTGTAACAAAAAAATTTTTTCTCAGTAGTAGAATATAAGTTGATTTTGGTGGTAGGTAGTTTTAAGGTAATTGCACTGAGTGACATTCTTAAGTATATTTCTACTAATAACCAATAAAATTTATATTCCTTAGAGAACTATCTTGACCATTATGACAAAATATTTTTCCAGAACTTTGTTTTAAAATCTGTTAATCAACAAGGTAATAGAATACTTATTTATTAACAAAACAAGTATGTGTGTGCATATAAAGGAAATGTTCACACAATAATACACTTCATTTATTTGCTTTTTTTAAATAGCTTTGAGATAATAAAAAGAATTATTTTTTCTATTCGATAATTTCCTCTCTGTTCTTCTAGGTACAGTGGAAGTCCAGGTTATTTCAGAGTCAACTTCACCAGTGAATGAAAGAGAAAGAACAAAGGAGAGAGGGAAACAGTGAGTATAATGTTGAACCTTGTAATAACTTGCACCTAGGAAGTATAAATATAATGAGATTTTGCCTAGACATAATGATCTGCTATAAGTGGGGGGCTTAGATTTTGCACATTAGACATAAAAGAATTAAAATATTTAGATGAGCATAAATTACTTAAAGTGGTAATTTATTGTTTTCTATCTTGATTTGTACAATTTGGGAATTATACAAAGAGAAGAAGATGAAACCATGACTAATGTTGACAGCTGGTCTCATTTATTTTTGATGCAGACCCAAAAGGCTTGCAAAGTTTCATATTTCTAAAGCTGTATTTAGTATGTTTCCTTCTGGGTAGTTCAGGTCTCCTCTTCCTCCAAAAATAGTCTTTGTATAGCAGAGGAACTATTGTTGGATCTCCTCCTATTTCTATACAAGCCTCTTACCCCAGCTGCCACTGCTGTCGTCCTTACAGAAAAGTGTAAGGCCACAATGAAGACAGTATCCAGAATTTAGTTAACATGTGGAGGCAACATCCCTCTGTTTTATTTCTGAAGAAACCTAGACATTTTATTGAAACACTATGTAAGTTATGCTTTAAGAATTTTCATAAAGTTTAAATGTTTTTAAAACAATGCTAGTATTGGTATCAATGTATCAAATGTGAAACTGATAATGAATCACAAAAAGTATTACACTTAATATTTAGGGAGAAGAATCTTGGGTTGCACTTCAGTTTTACTTTCTACTATAGTATTTCTTTAGTTTTAAGCCTGTTCATCATTTTTAAAGAAAACAGATCTTCACTAATAAACTAATGTTTTAGTGTTTAACTCTTGTAAAACTGAGAATCAATGAAAATCTTAGGGAAATAATTTTATTTATGATTGCCTAAATTATTGCTTAGCTTAATCATGTGAACTAGTTAATTTATACTGATTATAAGCAAAGGAATATTGTAATGATAAATTGGAATATATCTTATTCATTATTTTACTTCCATGGTATAATCAAGAAAACATCTTTAAGAGGGAATTTTTATTTTAGCTTTTCCTTGTAGAGCCTTCTCTATAGCTTTAGGTGCTCATATTTAACCTTCATGTTGTAGTTGGCCTCAACAGATTTTCCTATTAAAAATAGTTCATTTAAAAATAATGCAAATAGTATATGTAAATATATTTTAAAATTAAATAATATATGCATATATAGAGTAAAAATTGTGTTGGTGAGAGATTCCATTGAAATTTTATTCAATCATGTACATCATACATATGTACATACATATGGTATCATATTATGCTGTTTTTTAAAATTTTCATTTAATATGTCATGTGGACAAAAGATTGAATATGATAATAATATGTGGAAAATTTGTTTGAGGTTTTGTTTTGTTTTTTTTTTTTAAGTGGGTTGCTGTTCCGGTTACTATTGCTGTGTAAAAATTGTCTCCAAAACTTAAACGCTTAAAGCAATAATAATTGTTACTTCTCAGTTTCTTTGGGTTAGGAATTTGGGAATGTACTACCAGCGTATTCTGGATTCAGGTCTCTTTTGAAATTTTAGTTAGATGGTGGATGGAGCTGGAATAGCTGGTGATTGGAGAAGCCAGGGGCTTGGCTAGACATCTCTTTTTTATTTAGTTTCTGGGATGTGATCTCTCTGTCCTGGACCATCCTGTGAGTCCTCTCAGCATGGTGGCGTGAAGACAGACTGCCTACATGACAGCTCAGAGCTCCACTGTTAGTGCTTACATGATCAAGTCAGAAGCTGAATCGCCTCTTATGATCTAGCTTTGGAAGTCATACAACATCATTTCCATCCTATTCTTTCTGATGATACAGTCACAGATATAATTATTCTGTCTGTGGGTAGGATGATCATCAATCCTGTTTTGCTTTGAGACAGTCCTGGTGTTAGGTTAAAATCCCACCTCCTGGGAACCCCTAGGGCAGTTAGTCATCCTACTCTTAGTTAACAGAAAACTATTTAAGTTTAATAAATTCCTTTAGTAAATTTCAGCAGGGTTTTATTTTATGGTTATTGATTTTAGGGTTCTGTATAGCCAACCTTTACCTCCAGTGTTATATTCTAGAAGAATGATTGTTTTGCTTTAATTTGGCTTTTAATCTATAATTACTTTTTGTGTTGTGGTATAAAGGAGGAGGTAAGGTTTATTTTCTTCCATATAATTTATTTATTTAATTTATTGAAGAGATCATTTTCCTCCAACAAATATATATATAAATAAATATATATATAACATATATATATAAAATGTGATTTTTTTTACATGATTTCCACTGCCATAATTAGTGGAAATGTCTTGATGTCTTGAACTATGATACTAAAAGTCCTTCACCTTTGTGCTCTTATTATTCAGTATCGCTTTGGTTATTCTAGATCCTTTACATTTCCTTGTAGATTTTATAATCTCCTTGTGGATTAAAAAAATGTACCTAGGATTGTGTTGAAACTACATATCAGTTTGGACAAAATGGGCATTATAAATAGACTCAGTCATTTAATCCACTAATGTGGTTTTGATGTACATTGATTTAGTTATTGAGTTTTTCTCAGTACTTCTCTGTATTTTCCAGTTTCAAGGTCTTGCTTATTTTCATTATATAATTTCCAGATATTTGATATTGATATTTTTATAGAGAAGTGTAACTGATTTTTTCATTTCATTTTTTCTTGCTTATGTTTGTATATGTATGTGAATATATGATTTTTTGTATGTACGTATGTTGTATTTATATTTTTCACATTATGTTTGGGAACCTTCCTAAATTTACTTATTATTGTCAATATCTTATATTTAGATTATTTTGTATTCTCTGTGTAAAATTTATGTCATCTAAAGTAAAACTAAGCTAGTTTCTTTCTTTTTTTTAACCATAATTTTTGTGTTTTTTTTTCTAACCTGATTTTGAAAGCTAAAATGTTCAGTAAAATTTGAATAGTAGTGTTACAGTGCATCTAATTTTTATCTAATTTTGGTCTAAATTTTAACAGTGTATCTAATTAATGAGAAAGCAGTCAACATGTTATCTTTCAGTGTAATATTAGAGACAGATATATTTGGTAGATTCTCTTAGTTATAGTTTTAAAAATGTATTTGCTATGCCCAGTTTCATGAGAATAAAATTTTTAACCGTGAAATGGTACTGGATTTTATTTAGCAAATAATATTTCTAGCTCTTTGATTTTGTCCTTTATTCTGTTAACATGGTAAATAAAAAGGAATGGTTTTCCATAAATAAATCCCACTTTATTATCATGTATTAACCATTTGATACATCATCTGGATTAAATTTGCTGTGATTTTAGAATTTTCATGTCAATGTTCATGGGAATATCTTTTTCCTGATTTTTCTTCCTAATGTCCTTGTCAGGTTATGGTATCAGCATTATGCTGGTTATATAAAATGAGATAGAAAGTGTTGCTTATTTTTCTATTCTATGGGAGATTTTTGGGGGACATTTGGTATTATTTCTTCCTTAAATATTTTGAAAAATGCATCAGTGGAACTATCTGACCCAGTTATTTTCTTTTTGACAAGGATTTTACGTATGGATTAAATTTATTTTACAGATATAATATTATTCAGATTTTCTATTTATTTTGTATTAGTACTGGTAAATTGAATTTCTAAGACATTTGCTTAGTTTATTAAAAATTCTCAAAAAAATAAAAAATTAAAATTAAAAAATAAAAATAAAAATTCTAAGCTATTGACATAAAGTTATATGTAATTACCTGTTATTATATTTTTAGTATTTATAGTTGTGATGTCCCTATTTCCATTTTCATTACTGGAATTTGTGTAGTCTCTTTTATTCTGATCTCCTCTGTTAGGTGTTTATCAATTTTATAATTCTTTTTGAATATCTATCAATTGGCTCTACTGATTTTTTTTCTATTGTATGTCTGGTTTTGTTCTTTGATATTTCCTCTTTTAATTTTTTTTTTCTTTCCTCTTTTATACTTTGGCTTTAATTTACTATTCTTTTTCTCACTGATTGAGTTGGAAGCTTAGGTAATTTACTTTTAGTCTTTTCTCAGTAATATGTGCTTTTTAAGCTATAAATTTGGTACATGACACAAGTTTTGATATGTTTTATTTTCATTGTCATTCAGCTCAAAAGATTTCTTAATTTCTTTTTTTTTTTTTTAAAGATTTTATTTATTTATTTGAGAGAGAGAGAATGAGAGAGAGCACATGAGAGGGGGGAGGTTCAGAGGGAGAAGCAGACTCCCTGCCAAGCAGGGAGCCCGATGCGGGATTCGATCCAGGGACTCCAGGATCATGACCTGAGCCGAAGGCAGTCGCTTAACCAACTGAGCCACCCAGGCGCCCGATTTCTTAATTTCTATTGTGTCTTTTTTTTGGGGGGGAGGGGTTCCTTAATTTCTAAACCCTGCAAAAAATATAGTAGTTATTCTACTGTGTACTACATTGTACAATTTTTATTTTTAACTACTTAGAGTTTCTTTATGGCTTAAGTTAAGATCTGCTTTTATAAATGTTCTATGTGCACTTTAGAAGAATCTTTTTTCTACCATATGGGCATAATGTTCTGTAAGTATCAGAGTAAATTATTAAATTATATTGTAAAAATCTTTCTTATCAATATGTTTAATTTGCATCGCCTCTGGTATTGAAAGGTAAATGTTAAAATCTCCAGACAGAATGGTGGCTGGCAGGGCGCCTGGGTGGCTCAGATGGTTAGACGTCTGCCTTCAGCTCGGGTGATGATCCCGGGGTCCTGGGATCGAGCCCCACATCCGGCTCCTGGCTCAGCCGGGAGTCTGCTTCTCCCATTGCTCATGCTCTCTCTCTCTCTGTGTCTCTGTGTCTCAAATGAATAAATAAAATCTTTAAAAAAAAAAAAAAGAATGGTGGCTGGCTTTCTCTCTCTCTGAGTTGTTTTCAAACTGTATGTTTTGTTGCGTTCAAAATTGAATTTGTATGTCTTTTTGTCGAATTAAGCCATTTATCAGTATAGAATATTTTCTTTATATCCAATGAACTTCTTGCTTTAAGGATTATTTTATCCAATCATATTAGTAGCACCCACTTTGATTTCCAGTGTTCACATGGTAAATATTTCTCTATCCATTTGCTTTCAGCTTAATTGTGTCTTCATATTTAGAGTGGACTGTGTGTGTGCATGTGTGTGTGTAATAGTTTTTTAATCTGGTGATCTTTGATTTTTACTAGGAGTTTTAATATCATTTAATTTAATGTAATTGGTAATTGAATTTTACTTGGAGTTTTAATATCATTTAATTTAATTTAATTGGTAATTGAATTGGTTTAAGTCTACCATATTGCTCCTCTTTTGAATTTGTCCCAACTGTTCTTTGTTTAGTCAGATTTTTTTTTATTTAATCAGTTTTTAAATTACCATTTTATCATCTTTTAGCTTTTGTTTGTGCTTACTTCTGTTGTTCTGTTAATTATAATATTCATTTTTTAATTTATTAAAAACTACATTAAAGCAATACATGAGCCACTTCCCAAATGTTGCCACAAGTAGGCTCCATTTACCCTTTATGTACCATTTGTTCTATTCCTATCTTATGTTTTACTATTATATATGTTACAAATTCCACAATAAATTCTTATTGTTACTTTAAGATGTCAATATTTATTATAGTTATCAATTTATTTACTATTTTTGGAAACTTCCAGTCTTTCTTAAAGGTTTATGATTTCATCTGGGATTCTTTACCTTTAGCATAAATAACTACTTCTAGTATTTCTTAGAGTTCATATCTGTTGGAGACAAATTCTTTCAGTTTTTCTCTTTTTTATAAAATCTTAATTTTGCCTTTGTTTTTGAATAGTATTTTATTGTCATGTTATATCTTTCAATACCTTAAACCTGTAATTCTATTGTATTCTGCCTTTTACAGTTTATGTTGAAAAGCCAGCTTTCAATGGTATTTTTAAAGTAATTTGTCTTTTTATTCTTTCATCTGCTTTTAAGTATTTTCAATCTGTATTTGTTTTGTTTTTCTTTTTGTTTTTTTGTTAACAATCTGTAATTTTCTTTGTAGTTTTCTAGCTTTATGGTCACTGAATTGCTTGAATCTGTGGTTTTATATCTTTCATCAGCTTTAGAAAATTCCTAGTCATTTTTCTTCAATATTTTTTCCAATATTCTCTTTTTCCTTCTCTTATACCTCAACTATGTATATTATAAATATTTTGAGCACTTCTTTGTATATCTTTTGTTCTTCCCCTTTTCCTATCTTTTTTCTCCATGTTTCAGTTTGAATATCTCTGTTGATCTCTTTTTGAAATCCCTAATCCTATCTTCTGTTGGTTACAGGCATCTGTTGAACCCTTCCATCAAGACCTTAACTTCAGGTAGTTATATATTGGTACTTAATAGGGTACAGATTAGATTCTTAAACTATTGATTCTAAATATATTTTGAAGTTATTTCTCTTTTCATTCATTCTTTCCATATTTTATCTCATTTTACTTAGTGTATTAATCACATTATCTGAGATCTTTGCCCGTCACACCCAATATGTGAATCATCTCTGGTTCTGCTGCTGTTCACTAATAAACATAACTAGTAAATTTTTAAAAAGATTTTGACATTTTAATTTCTTCCTAATATAAGTCACTTTTTGCATGCTTGGAAGCAGAATCAAATTAAGGCTGTCCAGTCCTCTAGGGATCCAGGCCAAGTCTTGTGATCTTCAACAGAATAACATCATAATACAAAGTGCTAACAATGGGGTTATAAACTCTAATTAATTGCCACTTATTTATATTTTTCCCTTAGTAAACAGCCAAAAGCCCAGATCTTAAAGGCACATTATATACAGAACATCTCGATCTGTAGAGGACAGGATCACCCAAATTATATTCTTGGACAAATTATTGGTAAACCTGATCAGAGCTAGCCAAGGATTAATGAGCAGGAATTTTTATATTTTGAAAACTTGCTCTGAGGTTTAGAAAAAAAGTTCTGATTGCTATTAATAAGAAAGCAAGTAAAAAAATATTACAGATGCATCCACACCAATATTTAATTTTGCCAGGATCTTCAACTAGAACACAAAGTTAGAGATAAATATAGAGAATAAAATACTTCAATATTTTCAAAATAAATTACCCAACTGCCACCTGTGTCTGTCCCTCCCCAGATGTGATGATCTAAGCACTGGATATGGAGTGCTGGAATGCGGTGCAGAAATCCATAGCTAGCAATTTTTTGTTTGCTAAATTTATGTATTATATATTATAGAATCCTGGATTTTTGTTTTTTCTAAAAATTATTAAATTGTCTTCTGTCATGCACTTAAAAATTTATTGTTAATTACCTTGAATCCTTTAAGTCTTTATTTAATATTTTTAGGACAGGTTATCTTAGGTTCTCCTTTTTTCAGTGTTGAAAATATCACCCCTTGGGTGTGCTTTTTATTTACAGTTAATGGTCTTTCTAGAATTTCAGTTAAAGGTCCAAGATGGTCACCAGGGTCACTCCATTCTGGCTGGTCTTGAAATCCAAACTTCATTTCTTAGCTCTATATTGCCTCTAAAATATTTTCACATTTTCCTGGCCTCTAAGTGGCTATGTTCTACTAAGCATGCACAAATATCAAAGACTTTTTCTCTGAGGCCTTTTCCTTTCTAAGACTCTATCCCCTCAAATGTCACTTGTCTAAACAACTTTGAAATGTAGTATCTGTCACCTCTGCCAGCTGAGATCTCTCTTCTTGTGGGTTCTCTTTCCCCACAGTATGATCTGGACTGTTCTTTCTTTCTTTTTTTTTTTTTAAGATTCTATTTATTTGACAGAGAGAGAGACAGCGAGAGCAGGAACACAAGCAGGGAGAGTGGGAGAGGGAGAAGGAGACTCCCCACCGGGCAGGGAGCCCGACGTGGGACTCGATCCCAGGACCCTGGGATCACGACCTGAGCCGAAGGCAGACGCCCAACGACTGAGCCACCCAGGCGCCCCTGGACTGTTCTTTCAAGGAGAAAACTATTGTGAATATTGGCCTCATCCTTTTGTGGCCCAAAGTTAATTACTGCCCAATGCCTAAAAAGAATTTCTTTATATATTTTGTTAGTTTTTAAAGTATTATTTTTCTGGGGCGCCTGGGTGGCTCAGTCGTTAAGCGTCTGCCTTCGGCTCAGGTCATGATCCCCGGGTCCTGGGATTGAGCCCCGCATCAGGCTCCCTGCTCCGCGGGAAGCCCACTTCTCCCTCTCCCACTCCCCTGCTTGTGTTTCCTCTCTCACTGTGTCTCTCTGTGTCAAATAAATAAATAAAATCCTAAAAAAAAATAAAATATTATTTTTCCCTTCTCCCCCTCTTCCTCCTCCTCCTCTTCTTCTACTTCCTCTCCCTCCTCCTCTTCTTCCTCCTCTTTCTTCTTTTCCTCTTCCTCCTCCTCCCTTTCCACCCTTTCTCTTGTGAGAGAAATAAACCTGATACTGGCTTCTAGATCATGACTGGAACTGTAAGTTCTTTGGGTGAAAGTTAATAACAATTTTCTTCTTCATTCATATGGAATTGGCAAGATTAGTAGTTTTACCCAAGGCACAGATCACAATCAGACATGAGAAGTTCCTTTCTGTATGTGGAAGGTATCTGTTAGTTCAGGTGCCTCATTCCCTGTCCAGCAAATTTAGGTTCAGTTCTCCGCATAGAATCAGACTTTGTCCCTAACAGTTTAAACTTTAATTCTCCCCTAGGCATTATAAGAGGCACTGCCAAAATTTTTCATGGTCTCTGTACCTTCATGTTCTCTTATGAGCAGAACGCTTCAGATACATGTGGGTCAGCCTCCAATGACCCAACACAATACCGTTTTCACCCCATATTAGAATAATCCACTTTATTGATTTATTGTTTCAGGGCCTTCCTTTTTTAGCTTTATATAATTATGATACCAACATACTGCATGTATGAATATATCATCTGTGTATTTTAGAATAGATGATAGAATAAAATCAAACATTCTGTTTAGTTCCTGTATTTTACAACATTGCAACATAGTTGATATATGAAGATACTGGAATCAATATTAGAGACTGCGTCATTTCTGATAATAGAAGGATACTATTATACAGATCCTCCTCTTCTAACATGGAGATGTGCTTCCATTTGTTTGTTTTTAATTTTCATGCAAAATAATTGAGTGTGTACTATGAAAATTCTATGGTGATCTAGGCACACAATCTCTGATTCTTATGAACCTTAAATTAGAGCCTTGAGAATTTCTGAGAGGCAAAAATTCCATGAAAATTAGAATTTGAACATGAAATACTTAGTGGAAAGTATGCCAATAACAGATCAAATAAACATAGAGTGTTCTATTCCAGTTCACATTTTAGTGCTACATGGAACAGTTTTCTAAACTTATTTTAGTTTAACAAGCCAATACTGCAGCTGTTACTTTTACATGAGAGGATTTGTCTTCTAGTTCATTCAGTTATTGGTAACCATATAACACAGTTTTAAAAAATATATTTCTTTTACTTTTCTGTGCCTTAACTTTTAGGGCTTTAATTAATAAGATTTTGCATTTGACTTGATTTACAAGAGGGAAATGTATATGATATAATAACATTTATTCTAAAATGGTACATTTTTCCAAAGAATTATTATAAATATTAAAAAGGGAAATTACCATATTTGTGATACTTTAATATCACTCACCTGGTCCTCAAAGTCCTCCTACAAGAGATGTGTACACTATTTTAAGCCTCTTTGCAATGTTTGGAAATAATACAAAGTCTAGTAAGAATCAGTAAAATAGTATGATAGAGAAATCTTACCTCAGTTTATAAATTTTGGTGACTATGACTAAATTGCCTGAGTGCTGGTTTATAAACAGAATACCAATTAGATGTTTACAGATTTTAAGAAATAGAACTCCAAATCAGGTAAACTTATCTTTTTAGGGAATAGGCTGACTAAAGAAATACAGATATTTTTCCAAGCTTCATATGAAACTTAATATTTACAAGTAAGGTATAATACCTAACTTCCCTTATGTACAAACTCTTTTAACATTATTGTTATCCCTTGTGCTGGCCTGCTGCTCAAAAAGTGTTTCTTTTGTTTTGTTTTGTTTTTCTGTAATCCAGTTCTTCTTAAATTTGGATATACATATAACATTGACATAAGGTACTTATTCAAAGTGTATGTCCCTTGGCTTCAAACTCAGGGATTCCAAATGCCAAGTCTAGACTGGGACTCAGATAATATGCATTATAATAATGGAAATCTGATCCAAGTAGTTTAAGGACAACATTTGGCAGATACTACTTTGAGTGCTCTAGTAAGTGCTTTGTGACATTGGAGTTGTTGCTTAATAACTCTGAGACTCAATTTTCCATATTTTAGTAGATGGAATGATTAATCTAGCTCATATTTTAGATAGATTTTTAGATACACGGTAATTATAGCAATATTATCTATTGATATATTTGCCATTAGTCAGGAATCATAGGACCCAGGATGAAATAATGATAAGCTTATTGTGTATAATAATTTATACATTTATGGTGTTTCATAATCTTTTTTCTTAATTGTTGTGTGTGCGTGTGTGCGCACACACACACCCACACACCCACACACAAATGAAAACCGAAACCAAACAAACAAAAAAACACTGTACACATGAGAACATTGAGCCTAAGAAAGAATAAATGATTTTTAAACTGAGTGTACAAAAGGACTGCGGTGGAACCTGAACCCAACCTGATAGATTCTGGGTTCACTTCTCCTCTGATTATACTGCAGTGCATCCCTATTATCACAGCTGATTAAATCATCAGAGAAAGAGTTGACCTACCCATTCCGCTAATATTTATTTAGTGCTAACTATGAAAAAGGCAATATACAAGATACTAGATTACAGCAGTTAATGAAGCAAAAGAAAATCCTTGCCCTTATGTGGCTTGCATTCTACCGTGGAGAGAAAAGAATGCAAAGAGGGTATGAGTCATGTGTAAGTTGCTGAGAGACCATGAGGTAAAAATGTGCCTGGCATACATGAGAAAATCAAGGAAATCCATGTGTTTGTGAGTAATGAGAAAGGAGAAGAGCAATAGGAGATAAGGTTAAAAATCTTAGATAGTTTTGTAGACCATCCGTAGGACTTTGGCTTTTAACATGAGTAAGATAGAAAGTCATTAAAGTTTTCTGATGAGAAAAGTATTATAATCCAATTTATGTTGTTCCATGCTAATTTTGGTTGCTATTTTGAGATTATTGTGAAAGATCTAAGTGCATAAGCAGAAAAAAAGAAGAAAAAACCTAGAAAGTTATTGAAATGAAAGACATAAGTGAAGTGGGCCAGCTTGGTATCTGTGGAAGTAGCAAGAAAATACTAGATTCCCTATTATAGGAGTAGAAACAATGGTATTTTCTAACAGATTGGAGATTGGCTTTGAGAGAAAGAAATAAAAAATGATTCCCAAGGTCTTTCTTGACATTCTATTGAGATGAGGACAATTATGGAGAGCATGTTTTCTTGGAGGAAGCCCACAATTTCAGGTTGGACTTTTTAAGTTTGAGATGCCTAAGAGGCATTTGATTTTATATCCTAATTACGGAGATGAACTCAAGGACCTAGATTTTAGGGAAAGATTCGGATTGAAATCATAAATGTGGGAGCCCTCAGTACATATATGAGATACATCCATGAGACTGATGAGGTCTTCAAGGAAATAGACACAAAGAAAAAAGAAGAGATACCAGGACAGAAATTGAGGATGTAAGGAAGAACCTAAAAGGGAGACTGAAAAACACCCAGCAATGTAGGAGCAAAACCAGTAAGTATATTACTTTAGATACTTCGTGAAAAAAATGCTTTAAAGAAGAGAACATGTCTGCCAAAATATCCAGAGAGATTATAATCTTTCACGTTTCTCTGGATTTTTCATAAGATAGGAAATACTTCAGTGGTAAAGTATAGGAGGGTATACTTTATAAAGGAGGCTTATGCTTACCCTGGGCAGGCTTAAAATACAACTTCTGTTCTCTAATAGATACTAGACTCAACTTTAGATCCAATTTTCAATTTGGAAACTCTGTAGCCCAAAAACACTTTCCTAAGCTCTCTGCTTTTATTTTCTCTTTCTTTTTTGACATCTGGGGACTTCTCTTTTTTGAACTGATCTTTATATTTTTCTTCCATTCATTTTATAATTTATTCTGTTTTTTTATATTAACTGAGTGTTGACTTATCAGAATCAGTCAGAGTCATGATATTTTCCTCGACTATTCTATGAGAGACTTATGTCTGGTTCCAAACTAAATGCAATATAGAATAAAACCATGTTTTGGAACCAACCTGTCTTAAAAATAAGCATGCTCCATTCTTTTGAGTTGGGGATCTTAGATAGTTCCTCTGTCTTGGCAATCTTACTTTGCGAATTAGTTAGCCAGTAATCTATGAGACTTCTTCAGCACAATGAATTCATGAAATTAAGTCTTAAAATCATTTTTGCTAACTTCTCACGATACTATAGAAGTTGTCTTTTTGTTTGTTTTTGTTTTTTGGAGTTTTTTTGACTTTAGTTTTTTGTCCTTGAAAAAAAAGAAATTAAATTACCTTGATGTCATCTTTCCAAGAAAGTTCAAGTATTGGTTGAGTCTTGATAATAATGATCAATGTTGAACACATCAGAATGGGAAAAAAATGACAATTAAATGAGAACCATTATCTGATATTCTCAGCCCTTAGATTATGGCTGATGTCTAATTCTCATTTATTAACCCTACTTATGCTTTCTGGGACACATAGTAGACTGAGGTTCTACTTGAAGTTAGGTATCTCCCATTTCCCCTTCACTTGACTTTCAAGAATGCCAAGGGAAAGAGATACCAAGATGTTCAAGATGTTCAGTCTCATTTTTGCTTAGCGTGCAGCAATTACAAGATTTTAGATCATAAAATCTATTGTAAAGAAACTGTGAACATAAATTTGGGTAATTGACCCTTAAACAAGAGTGTTCAGCTGATTATCAGTGATGCTTGCTTCCTGGAAGAGTCTAATCACCCCTGGAGTCTCCCCAAGTTAGCTGGTCTGAGCAGATTGCACTTTCTAGAGAGAAGA
Source organism: Leptonychotes weddellii (assembly GCF_054177405.1). Taxonomy (NCBI): domain Eukaryota; kingdom Metazoa; phylum Chordata; class Mammalia; order Carnivora; family Phocidae; genus Leptonychotes; species Leptonychotes weddellii. The sequence continues at coordinate 67,428,387 of NC_138375.1, read as the reverse complement.
TGAAAGTTTGGAAAAGTCAAAGGCAAAAGTCATATCTATTGGGGAATAAAGCCAAGGCCTGATATGGGCAGAGTAGTACATAAATAAGTAAAGAGCTAAGAACAAGGCTAGGCACTTAGAGAATGTTCAGTCAGTGCATCATAGTTAGTCTTACTATTATTGAACCAAATGGTTTTACATTACACCAGCCAATGCTTTAACATTTATAAAGTGGTTTTATATAAAGCGATTGATTTGGTACATAGAACAAAGGGCAGGTCTCTTATCTTTACTGTACCAGGAAGAAGCTTTACTCTTTCTTTCCATTTTACTGCATGGCCTTCAGAACAGTAAAAGATCTAGAGAACTAAGTCAGTTTCCTGCACAACATTGTTCTATGATTCCTATCAGTAATGCAACTTACCCCAGTGTAAGCAGCCAGGTTTAATAGCAGGTAATAGGCATCGTCATGTCAGAAAAAGAATCTGAGAGGGAGGAAGGAGAGAAGGGAGGGTAGAAGGAAGGAAGAGAAGGAGTGGAGGAGAGAGAGAATATGAGAATTTTTTACCTGGCAACCAGAGTTGTCTTTCTTCTGACAGATAATGTTTTATAAAGAGAGGAAAAATTTCCATAGCTTCTTTCCAATATAGACAGCCTGAGGCTACATTATGGTATTCATTGAAGGTATTATGGCATTATTAGTAAGTCCCTGATGAATGGAAATTATTGATGGAATACCTGGAATTCTTAATAAACATTCTCGGCAGGCTGAAATGTACCTCAGAATATATTTAAATGTACAGATAAAGAAACTATTTCAGTTCTACTTTCCAGGAGGACTTCAAGGGTCCAAACCAGTATCTATTTTAATAATTCAAGATGAGTAACTATCCTAGATACTTATCTTATCCTTTCTCCATATTCAGTGGTTTCTTAGTTCAACACTATTTGAGATAGATAAAACAACCAAAGGGAAAAACCCTCAACTTTCTTCTTGTAGTTCTTGTCTTCCTACTTTGCACTGTTTACTTCTTCCCTACCCCTTCCTGCCCCCAGCTCTGGAATCTTTTAGTAGAGGAAATCTTTAGATTCTGACCTAGGTATCATAGGGCCTGGGTAAAGATCTATATTCTCTGTTTTTACTATAAAGTAGGCTCACCTCATTTCAGTTGTTATTTTTCTTAATTTAGAATAGCTGGTATTCTTTGCATCTTATTGATTCATTCTGCTTTTACTTGTAAATAATTATTAGAACCAGTTATTTCTTTATAACATAATACATAAGTTGACAAAAATTCAATGTGTACTGAGAGCTAATGTATGAAAATACAACTGCAGTAACCAGCTTTATGTTTTTTTAATAAAATATAACTACACAGTCGAGTAGGAGAATATATACACAGTACTTACTTTTTTTTTTACTTAAGAATTTTCCAAAACAAAGCACTTATCAGTTTAGATTTTTAAAGACAGCTTTGCTTTTAGTGGTTTTGATATACATAGTTAAACAAGGATTTCTTTAGACAAGTGTGCTGTTTCCAGGATTTTATAATGATATAATGATTTTAAAAAATGATGTAATGACTAAAAGTGTGTATGTGTATATATTTATTTTCATACAGTAAAAGCACATATGTATGTTAAATATTTGAAGAAGAATTAGTAGATTGAAGATCAGATGCCATTTGAATTTAATTAATTGCCTAGTTGCCCTGTCAAAAGTCAGAGATTTATTTTCTCATCTGTAGTATATGAAAGTGCTTAGTTCTTCTTGTCCTTATTGTGCATTAGAACTCTGTAGTAGTTGTTCATCTTATAGGGAGAATTTTATTCTAACATGGTTCTAATTTGAATTTTGTAATTATGTTGAATACTATTTTATGAATATATATTTTGCGTATGATTTCCCATTCTGCACTTTTATCCATTTGTTTTTAGCAGTTGCTCTTTTTCCCTTATAAATTCAAATCATGTTTCTATGTTAATGAGTAACTATGTCTATCATATTTCCTGCAAATATTTTATATTTTCACTTTGATCAGATCATTTTTATATTGTAGGGATAGTTGTGGCACAAAAATTCTATTTTAATGTAGTCGCATCATAGTAAGCAAATAAAACCTCCTTGTTCCTGCTTCCACTAAAGTGTCTTTAATCTAATTTCTCTTATATTTTAGGGTTACATATAAGATTTTGTTTGAAAACAGTATTCATCTGGCCCTTCTTATTAATGCAGTCATGCCTTAATCTGATAATAAAATTTCTCTGCAGTATGACTACACACTGTATTTAGTCTCTCAGAAATAGAAATCTATATGATAAATCCAAACCATATTCTGGATTCTATCTTTATGGTCATTATTTCTTGCTTTTATTCTATTGCTTTCCGCCAGGAATGTCTTTAATAGTTTATTTTTATAAAATCTTACCAGAGTTCATTTTTGAAGGGCATTACAAGAGAAAACAACATGGGACTTAACAAATATTTGTTGTTCTGAATTGTCTTACACCGCTATAATAGATGTATTGAGTTAATTGCAGTTATTAAAGAATTTGGTTTGTGTCCTAATGCCATTACCTAAGGAAGTATGACTTTTGATAAAACTAAGTCACTTTTTTGAGACTGTTAATTTTTAATTTTAAATTTCAATTTATCTACAAAATAGAGATTATACAGGAGTACTGCCAGGTTCATATGAGCTTAAGTTAAATAATTTTAAAATAAATGTTTGTAGTGGCATGAAAATAGACACATAGATCAATGGAACAGAATAGAGAGCCCAGAAATAAACCCAAACTTACATGGACAATTAATCTAAGACAAAGGAGGCAAGAATATACAATGGCAAAAACACAGTCTCTTCAACACCTGGTGCTGGGAAAACTAGACAGCTACATGCAAAAGAATGAAACTGGACCACTCTTTAACACCATACACAAAAATAAACTCAAAACGGATTAAAGACCTAAATGTGAGACCTGAAACTATAAAACTCTTCAAAAAGAACATAAGTAGTAAGTTCTCTGACATTGGCTATAGAAACCATGAAACTCTTCAAAAAGAACACAAGTAGTAAGTTCTGTGACATCTATTTTTCTAGATATGTCTCCTTAGACAAGGAAAACAAAAGCAAAAATAAACTATTAGAACTACATTAAAATAAAAAGCTTTTGCACAGTGAAGGAAACCAAGAACAAAATGAAAAGGCAACCTATGCAAATATATATCTGATAAAGGGTTAATATCCAAAATATGTAAAGAACATATACTACTCACCAAAAAACCAAACAATCCAATTAAAAAGTGGGCAGAGGATATGTATATATATTTTTTTCTAAGGAGAACACACAAATGGCCAACAGACACATGAAAAGATGCTCAACATCACTAATTATTAGGGAAATGCAAATCAAAACCACAATGAGATACCATCGTACACACAAGAAATGAAAAGTGTCGGTGAGGATGTGGAGAAAAAGAACCCTTGTGCAGTGTTGATGGGAATGTAAAGTGGTACAGCCAGTGTAGAAAACAGTATAGAGTTTTTTCAAAAAATTAAAAATAGAAGTACCACATGATCCAATAATTCTGCTACCAGGTTTTACCTAAAGAAAACGAAGACACTAATTTAAAAAGATATATGCACCCCTATGTTTATTTCAGCATTATCTACAATGGGCATGATATGGAAGCAACCTAAATGTCCATCAATATATGGATGGATAAAAAATATGTAGTACACACACACACACACACACACACACACACACACACACACACTGGAATATTACACAGCCATAAAAAGGATGAGGTCTTGCCATTTGCAACAACATAGATGAACCTAGAGGATAGAATGCTAAGTGAAGTAAGTCAGACAGAGAAAGACAGATACCATATGATTTCACTCATATGTGGAATCTAAAAAAATAAATGAATAAACTAACAAAAAGCAGAATCAGACTTAAAAATATGGAGAACAAACTGGTGGTTGCCAGAAGGAAAGAATATGGGATGATGGGCAAAATGGGTGAAAGGAAGTGGGAGATAAGGCCTCTAGTTATGGAATGCATAAAGTCATGGAAGCACAATGTACAGATAAAGAATATAGTCAATGATATTATTATAGTGAAGTATGATGACAGATGGTAGCTACACTTGTGATTTTAGCATAACATGTAGAGATGTAGAATCACTATGTTGTACACCTGAAACTAATGTAATATTGTGTATTAATTATACTCAAATAAAAATAAATAAATAAATAAATAAATAAATAATGTTTGTAAAGGCACTTTTTATATTACAATTTTCAAACAAAGTCTTAATTATTATACTCACTTGAATATAATATTGGATGGATAAATATCAAATGGGTTAAGATTTCTTTTTACATAATTAAACTTATATTCCTTTAATAACTGGTTAACTGAAATTGTCTTAATTTTGTAAGCATATGTTGTTCTCAGTCATTAATGAAGTTCAATAGGTCATTCAAGGACAGAATCCACTCTGTCCCCAGAATATTTCACTCTATTGAGTTATTTTCAGAACTAAAAAGCTGCTGCAGTAAGGTCTATTAATCAGCTACATAGTTTTAGTAACTGTGATCTGAGCCTATTTAAAATTTATCAAATTTTCTAGACTTTAAACCTAAAATTATGAACAGTTAAAAAATATCTCTGATGGGGCGCCTGGGTGGCTCAGTTGGTTAAGCAACTGCCTTCGGCTCAGGTCATGATCCCGGAGTCCCAGGATCGAGTCCCGCATCGGGCTCCCTGCTCGGCAGGGAGTCTGCTTCTCCCTCTGACCCTCCTCCCTCTCATGCTCTCTGTCTCTCATTCTCTCTCTCGCAAATAAATAAAATCTTAAAAAAAAAATATCTATGATATATCCAATTATTTGACTTTCCAAATTATAGTTTATTTTCCCTTTGTCTTTGAAGGGTATAGAGCTAAATTTGTGATAAACATATATTGAGTAAATAATATAATTCTAGAAGTTTCACTTCGAGATTCAAAATTTAACATTTATGTTTCTCCCCCATCTGCCAAAATCTCTTTCTATGGAATCAGAATATACTTATTCATACAAGAGCAAAATCTTAATGTCCAACTCCTGTTTCACCCAATCCATCCCTGAATCCTGTCAACTCTAATTTCCAACTGAATTTGTTTTTCCATTCTCTGTCTATGCTGCCACTGCCTTATTTGGGTTTTCATCATTTCTTTCATCTGGATAATTATGATAATTTCTTATTTGATATAATTACCCCTAACTTTTTTCCCCTCTTACCCATTTTTCAAAGTGCCACTAAAGATGCACATTGAGTCATATTGCATTCCTTTCCTCTACATCTGCATTTGCTTCCTATTCTCTATCTTCATGTAACACTCATATTTCTCTGTAAGATCTGTAAGGCCACTCAGAATCTTGCCACAACTTATTTTTCTAGTTTCAGCATTATAAACAACAAATCCTCTGAACAATCAGATTATATGTTATATGTTGCTTTGGCTGACCTGTTGGAATTTTCTTTTCCCACTTCTAGCCTAACGAAACCCTATTCCTCCATTTTAACATACATAAATGTCACTTCCTATGAGAATATTTTTCTGGCCAACTCCATGATTACAATTACTTTCTCCTTTCTTTGTGGATCCTCCAATATATCAACATTGGTATTTCTGTATTTGTTTTGTAATTGCCTGTTTCTTTTTAGATCAAATTTGGGTCAGAATCAGATGTCATTTTGTTTTGTTTTGTTTTTGTTTTTCCATAACTATACCTTTTAGTCTGTGGCACATATTTGGCTCATTGTGAATATTTATTGTTGTTTGGAAAGAGGAATAATGAAAAAGAGAGCTCAAATGATCTGTGAAGAAGGGGAAGAAGATAGGGCATGTGAAACGGTATCCTTCACAGAGTAGCATTTTTTTTTTTTTCCCACAGCACTCTTGCCATTTGCAGTAAGTCTCATCATTCATGGGTTGTTATTACTGAGGTCCTCACAGAAGAAATATTATTCCATTTCTGGCTGCTCTCTGCAGCACTTATACTTCGTTATTTCCCCCATGGACTTCTTGTCCTTCAGTTTTTTTCGCACTCCTTTTTTCTTCAGTAGTATCTGTGATGAAAGACTGATGCCAGGTAATCAACTTTACTTCTTTTGGAAAAAAAAAAAATCCCAGTCTGAACTGATGGTTTATTTTATAGACAAAAGCATCCCTCCATATTCTCTGCAAAACCTTAGCAGCATTTCAGTACAATGTGGTAGAATATGCCAGTTGATGAAATGCCAAAGCTCCATAATGGAAAACTAAGAAAAAGATCAAAATTCTTTTCACCTAAGAAATTGCTATTAGTTCAAGTAGCACTTAACAAGTGAAATGAATATGCCCTGGAGTAGAAATTTCATCTTTGGCAGCTGTAATACCTAAGACTCACTGACTGTCCTTTGTTCCTGCTTATTCAGAGAGTCTCATTTTATAGGGAGGATGATTCAATTTGGATTTAATTCCTCTTCTTTTTTTGTAATCATAAAATGAGGTGTTGGGTGATCATATAGGGTTCTCCCACTTGCAAATTCCTCATTATTTAATATAATGTCAGTTTAGCTCACGGAAACACCTTTTGTGTTCTGCTACCCAGTTTTATTCAACCAGAGTGCATTTTTATGACATAGAACGGAGAGGAAGTGAATGTGGGCATGGGGTTGAGGAGGCAAAACAGACGAGGTTGGCAGATGGTTAATGATCCTTCTAGCTATATCCTCAGGAATAAGATGTTAAAAAAAAAGTACCTTAGTGTGTCATTATACAAGAAAAAAATAAATGTGGGAAGATAATCTGAGTTGAGGAAGGTATTGCAGCACTTAATATACAACTGTGGAAAAGTTTCTGATAACACTTTTTATAAGAATAATTGGATAAAATATATACATCTTCCATCTACTTCCACTTGAATAAAACATAATGAGTTCTGAGAGACAGAGAATAGACTGTAGTCCTATTTAATTTGTAGCTAGATTATGTGACCTTGGATTAGTGACATCCCCTCAATGTGCCTACCAGCAGTAAGTAGGGGTGGTTCTTTTGTTAGACATCCAGTGGGTGGATTATTTGTGAGGTCTCCAAATTTAGCAAATAAAAAGGAAGAACACTTAGTTAAATTTGAATTCAAATGAAAATAATTTTAAGTATAGTATATCCCATGCAATGTACTAAAATATTCATTGTTTATCAGGAATTCTAATTTAACTGGACCTTCTACATTTTATCTAGCAATTCCTTATTAGGATATTAGAAGTCTCTTAAATAGGCATAGTTTTTTTCCTGTTGTAGAAGCATACATTCACACAAGATGAGTGAAGAATACCAGACATACTGAGCATAGAGGTTATTTTCCTCCAAACCAGAGGGTTTTAGACAAAAATATTGTCAATTATACCTTGGTCTTCTTGAGCCTTCGTATCTTAAGCTAGAAAGGCTAATATAAGACTGGCCACTGTTGGATATGTGTGTACCCTGAGACTACCAAATAACACACCTGAGCCTCTGCCCTGAAGGATCTCTTGTATGGAAATCAGGAGATATATTCAAGGACATTTATTGCATCATTGTTTATAAGGGTAAAAAATTGGAAACAGCTAGTTTGTCCATCAGTAGGAAAATACATACAAACATATGGTCTATTTTTTTTTTTTAATTTTGAACACAGGGTAATGTGATTAATGTGTGGGCTCTGGATCTGGACAGCTTGGATGCAAATTCCAGCTTTACCATTTACTACCTATGTAGCATTCTAACGTTGCTTAACTTTTTGGGTCCCATTTGGATCATCTGTAAAATGACAATATTTTAAAAATATAAATAAAATATATAACATAAAATGAATTACAACATAAAATATAATACAAAAATACTAAAATCTTCCCCAGAGGACTATATGAGGGTACAGCAAATTAATATATACATGTGTTTAGCACAGTGATTGACACCAAGATCACCTAGAAAACCTGGAAATATTCAGTAAATATTAGCTTCTATCAAAATGAAATATTATACAAAAGTAAAATAAATGAACAAAAAATATGGACAATTAAGTAGCATTTATGTGAAACAAAACAGACAAAGCAATGTTATAAATTATCTGATGCTTATGTATATAGTGAATATGTGAAACCACATATTAAATGATAAATACAAAATTATGATGGTGGATGTCCCTGAGAAATGAAGGAGGGGCCAGTCTAGGGAATAAAATAGTTATTTATAAAGTTGTAATTATTCTATTTAGAAAACATGAGGAAAAAAATCACAAAATGTTCATGTTTGCTAATTTTTGGTTTATGGATATTTGTTATTATGTCCTAAGTAGTTTGCTGCATGTGTTCAAATGAATTTAAAAGTAGACAGTGTATAGATACAAGACTTGTAGTCTAATGAAAGTTCTTTGTTAAAGTCTTAATTTTTATATGATACCTGCTGAATTAATGTGCAGATGTGATACTGAAGAATTTTATCAAATAATTTAAGAGATCTAGCATTTATTGAAGGTCTAAAATATGCCAGGTATATTTTAAACATGACCATGATGTGAAGTGGATATTGCTGTTCCCACGTCAGTGATGAGGCTGAGGGTAACTTTGCTGATTGCCAGTATAAGGGGTGAGAGAGTTGGGAATCAAATCTATGTCTGCCTTACTTCAAAGCTTATTCTCCTTTAATTTCATTTAATGCAACCTAATTTTACAAATTTATATCTATCCCAGTTGTCATAGACTGGAAATCTACTTTTAGAAATTTTACTCTCCTGTAATTTAAACTTACTGAAATTATATGTGGTTTGTGTATATATATATAGTTTTTTTTTCAGTTCTACCCAGGCTATTAGCAGATTTTTCACATGACCTGTCAGGCATTCAGGGGTAAGGAACATAATTTAAAACATAGAGGGAGTAAGTAATTCACTTTAGCATAGAATTTGGGGTCAGGATCTTTCTGGCATGTGGTATTTGAGTTTAAGACCAATACCACATGAAGTCCTATTTTTAAACAGGAAAAAAAAAACACATTAAACTATATTCTATAGTTATATTTTTACCAAATGTTAAGTTAGTTTTAGCCTTTAGGGTTTGTTTCTGAAATAGGTGCTTCTGATAGTGCAGAAAAATGTCCTGGTTAATGAAGACTCTATCTAGTATGTGACATAACTTCTATGTGTACTGCATACATCCATAAAACACAAAGAATGAGGCTTATTGATGAGGCCTAGATTCAGAACTTTAAAAATATTTAAAAATGTTTGATTTTGATTTTCATTTTAGACAAACTTTTCATTCGTTATCACATAAAAGCAGATAACTATAAAATTTAATGTTGGTAACAATTAATTTATCATATTTAATAAACAGGTTCTAAATACATAATCTTCAGACAAAATAGGATAGGAGATGAAAATGAAATGCATCTAAATCTGTAGTATTTAAGATGAAAAGATTTACTCATTTAATCATTTGAGAACGAGGATAAAAAAAAAAGACAGAAATGTCCAATCCCTTCTTAGTTTCGAATGCTGGAGATAAGTGCAAATTTAATAATATAATAAGTAATAGATAATCTTTTCTCACATGCATCTTTTTGAGTGCTTTCCAAAAAACTTAAAATTGTTAAATTTTTGGAATAGGACAAGTTATAAGAAGAACTAAAAACTAATAATGTAGCACATTCTCCTTATATTTTAAAAACGGTCAGAATCCCTCTTCAAATAAAATTACTGAAGGTAATTTTCAAGTGTTTCTTCTTCTAGGCTTAATTTTTAGTGAAAAAAAAGATGGGGCTTCTTCTATAATATACTGCCTGAAAATATTTCCAAGGGATTTGAAGTTTATAGACATGCATGATATACTTTTTTAAAATCTACATTAAAATCTATATTTATATGTGACTAGTATAAATGTGTGGTTAAATATAACTGACAATGGATGTGAGCCCAATAGCATCGCATGCATAAAAAGTAAAGGAATGACTGTGCTTCACTTTGTAAAAACTTAATTTTTTTTCCATGAGTGAAAATCTTGCATGAAGCCAGATGCACAATATATGATAGTTGAAGATTAAGTAAATCATTCATTGATTTTTTAAGAAAATTATTTAAACTAATGTTTAATTTCTACATTATTTTAGATGAAAGAATGGAATTAAACTTACTCTGATAAATAACTTTTATACAACTTACAAAACTCAATATCAAAATAATAAATAGATTGGATAAGATAATAAAATATTAGTATATGTATATTCTTTGATATGAAGGAAATGGGCATTTATTCATCAATTTATTTCATTTCTTATTCTCCGTCAAGAAAAATAATTTCTTACAATTCACTTGAAGTAGAAGAAAACTCAAATAGTTGGACTTTAAATCCCCATTTTTCTTTACATTATCCTTATGCATTTCTAAATTTTGATTTGAAAAGTGAGGTTGTATCCATATATAAGAAAAGCAAATAAAGAAGGAAAAGTAAATTTTTAATTTGTATAAAGTATTTTAGAATACCATTAAGATATAGTTGGTATTTTATTTTTGTGAGAAATCACTTAGTTTTTGTATCTATAATCATTATCTTTTTCTTTTGTAATGTTTATTATTGTTAAATATAGTCTAGATAAATATTTGTGTTGTATCTGCTGTTTGTCTACCTTCACATCCATAGGTGACTATTAATATACTGAGGAGAAAATAATAGAGTATTGAAATAGATTTTCATTGTATGGATAATGCATTTAGTCTGGGGTTACATGAAAAATATATTCACATATTATATGTGAATAAAAATATATTCATGTAATAAAATATATGCTGACATAATATCTGTACCACAGAATGAAGTATGTATGCAAGATTGCATAAATTAAAAAATAAATAAGTAAAATTGAGTGAAAATGCAAAAAAACTTAATCAAAGGGAAGAATAAAGTTAATTACATGACCATAAAATTTCACATAATCTTGTTCATCTTCACAAATTTTCTACAAAATTCCAAATAGTACATTCTGTGAGGATAAGCATTATATTTGTCGAATTCTTTATTATACGTCCCCAGCACCTATGACAGGACTTGACACATAGTAAGCAGGCAATAAATGAAGGAAATATACATATCAGAGTTTTTCTTGTGCAAATATACACACATACGTACACACACATTGTTTTAAATTTAGACAGGGAATACAGGGGGGAATAATTTTTAAATTCTCTGTATACCTACTGGTAGTTTAGTTTTATAAAATTTTGAGCAATTTTAATAATTCTCTTGGTGTGAAACTATGTTTTAGATTTATTAACTGTTTTGCATAAAAGCTTCCTGAGCATATATGATAAAAGAAGGATCTTTTTTTTTAAAAACTTGTCGGTCCATTTTGAATGTGTGAAACTACAATGTATGCCACAATTGGGAAGTTTCTTTAATTGATGCTTGGTGATGAAGCTGTATCATTTAGTTTAATGAAATTATAGTGTGGGCTAGTAAGTAATCTATTTAATTACAATTCTAAATTAATTCCATTAATGAAATATATCTGTGCATATTGTCCCTGTCCCTGTGATTGTCCATTATCATTCTTTTACCAGCTTTGTGAATTATTGAGTTCCACTAATTAAATTTCATATTATGAGGTGTACATTAGAAAGTATGGAGGAAAAATGCATCTTCTTTTTTCATAGAGATAATTTCTTGATTATTTGTTTAGTGCCTACTTAGCAAATATATAACCATCACAAAATTTTGTTTGCTTTTAGAAACATTCCGTACAACCAAAACATAACCTAGAAAATGAATTTCAATCAAAGAACTTAATTCATATTGTGATAATATCTAACTGACCTCTAATTTACAGCCTGTTCTTTTTAATGGAATACAAATTTATTACCGAAAGATCAGAGTCCACATTAACAACTACACTCATTATTCTGATAATAACCAGGAAGTGTGATTTGCAAGGAAAAGTGAAGTGTCAGTGAAAAAAATTCCAGATAGTGACTCTTCACAGTGATCAAGAATGTAATTTATTATCTTTATATTAATTTCAGGAATTCTAAATGCACACCTTTTAACATTTAAACATAGCCTTCTCTTAATTTTTATCTTTTATAATTCTCTAAAACATGTGCAGCAGATCACAAATTCAGGGGATTTTCACTTCATTCTGAAACAACCATCTGAGAATTTTTATTCCTGATTTTCTCACAAGGGCACAGTAGAAATCAGCAAAAAAATTAGAATGAGCTGATGTATAACAGGTTTTCTTTATTGTCTCTGTACATATGGTTGATACATATCCACCATTCTCTAATAATTATAGTTTAGGAATGAATTCCTCCTTTTAAGCCTATGTTTGAACCAGCATCCTGATGGTTCTGTCTCACAGGTCACAACAATAAAATAAAATAAGATAAAAAAAACCATCTAAATGAGGAAATTCAAGTAAATAGTGCCATTTAGTAATAAAATGATATAAAGTGCATACCTTTAACTTTTGCATGAAGGAGGAACTTTTTTAGAAAGGATCAATTGTACTGAGGGTGTTTTCTAGTTTGCCAGATAGCTGTTGGTTTTGAGCATCCATTTTATTTCTGTCTCACATCCATTTCTGTTAAATGAACAATATTTTCAACTACACTAATATATCAAAGTTATTGATTCCTTCAAAGTGAGTTGCATAAATGTTTCACTTCAAAGCATTTTAATACATACATAATATTTCTCAGTCTCCACGCCATGAATAACTAGTGATCTTTATGCTGCTGCTTGTTCCAGTATTGCTTTCACTTTACAATTAGGTACAATTCCACAGAGGGCTACTGTGAGTGTGTATGGCCCAATCTTTGGCAAGTATACACACAATTATAAAGTCAGGGCTACTTTCCTGTCACCCAAGTTACAGAGAGATGCATTAAAACTAACAAAGCGATAAAAGGGGCCTGAAATTGAAGCAGTTTAAGAAATGACAGTTTAATGAAAGCAGTGTAAAAATACTATCACACTGATGGAAAACATCTGTCCTCCACGAATCTTGAATGATAGAAGGTTGTGTGGCTCTTGAGGAATGTGTTGCCAGCCTATGGTTATATCAACAGCAGGTCAGGCATGGCCTGTCTCTTTACCATCATAGTTATGGCTGCCCAAATGTATACCATTCCAGCTGATACTTTGGCTTCAGCATCTCAGTAGGTTGCTTTAAAGTTATTTTCCCTGCTTGTTGGGCTTTTTCAGTGGAGTGTGGGACTAATGCTATTGAACTATAAGGAGAAATAAAATAAATGTATCATTGAGAGCTGTTTATAAAGGAAAAAAGTTTATAAGTACTATAATTCTAGTTATTGTAACAATCAAAAAGCAACATACCCTACTATTTGCTTACGATTTTACTAAATCATGGTTGCAATCACCAGTTCATGATTTCTTTTGTTTTTATTATAGCAGGTGAATGTTTATAACAAGAGTGCTTTAAAGATTGTCATTGTGTGATGAAAAGGTTAATGTGTTTCTATATGGTATGTAAATTACCATGACAGACTTTTACAAGAGAGAAGAGAAAAATTTATTTATATTCCAAATTGGCAATAAGCAAGTGGATTAGTCTCATGCCCCAAATTTGGAAGAAAATGGAAGCTAATACTTTCAGTTAAAGATCATTATATTTTCCTTGTCTCTTATTCATTAAGAAGTAATTTTGAAATCAAATTTTGCAGGTGAAAAGCCTATAATGTGGAATACAAAATTTCCTTGGAGATAAGAAAAAAATTGAATTGCTTCTCACCTGCAAAAGTAGTTAATCTAGGTGCTATTCAGACATGCTAAATGTTTGGTTATATGTGATTTTAAAATAAATGTGAAAATTTTCGTTCTTCAAGGAGTTCATCTCTCCATTTATTCCATTGACGGGAATGTTTTCCTGTTTTCCCCCGTAGGATGAATTTATCAGGTCTATCAAGGCACCTTTAATCATTTATTCAGTCTTGTCTATCACATCTAGACTTGAATTCCAAAAGTGCCCGTGAGTTGGAGAGTAGAATGAGGAAGGACAGGAATACAATACACAAGTGTGGTAGCTATGTACAAAATATGACTTTCTTATTTATGTGTCTCAGTATTTTTTTAACAGAGCATGAAAATTGATTTCATAATTTGCATGGTTTTAGGTTACTAGTCTCTTTTCTGTGATCCATAATAGTGTTATTATAGGAAAAGCTTCCCTAAACGAATTCAGGCACACTTACCTGGGACCTGAATAACTTTGGGTTTCTCATAGACTGAGCCACACTTTTTCTGGTGCACTCAGGAAACCTCATTTTGGTGAAAACCTTATTTCAGAGGGGAGTTCACTTGAGTTTTCTAGGTTAGATACAATAGTGATTTACATGTTGAAATCATTTGATGAAATAGCAATTATTTGGAGACTTCGCAACATTTTTATATTAATGTAGTAAAAATGTTTTTGTGTAAGTCACTACACTTATTATAAGTGGACTTGCCCAAGTGTGAAACTAGGTCAGATTTCATATCAACACATTTAAATTCATATCTGTAATCCTACCCAACAATAAATTTTCCAAAACAAATCTAGCTTAATACTAAGGTACAAATTACCCTTCATTTTTAGAAAAGAAAACTCTATGGAGGATTTAAAATAAAAAATCTTTAATATTTTTTTTTCTGACATATAATATTAAAAGTAATTTTTTATCTAGCACTCTTCCCTTTCCAATGATATTTGAATTTTCATGATATCAGGAAGAAAAACTTAACTCATTGCTAAATATCTTTAACAACACTCTTTAATATCTGAGCTTTAGGTCAGAGCAGTTTATATTTTTTGTCAATTGAAGTAAAATGGATTTTCTGAAAGCATGTCAATCAAAAATAGAATATATTCAGTTTATAAATAAGCTATTAGTTTTATAGAGCTATATTTAAACGTAAATGGAGGTAAGGAAAAATCTACTGTTTAATAAATGATATTCTGTGGCTGCCATTTCAGTATGATAATGTTAAACATAAAAAATGATAGTTAAATATATTTTAAAATTCTATTATTTCATCTCTGCTTCAGTTATACTAACATTTCCATCAGAATTATAAGGGTGCCTGGCTGTCTCAGTTGGTAGGGCATGCAACTCTTGATCTTGGGGTCATGAGTTCAAGCCCCATGCTTCATTTCTCTTTCATGTCCGAGTAAAATTTTTGGTTCTTTCCTTTGCTGGTACAATAATGTGACAGTCCGCCACCTGATCCTTAACCATTTAGCATTCCCTTTTACAAAATTAAGGATTTGTAATTTCAAGTAAGCTCAGTATGTCTTCTTTCATTCTAAGTAAGCTAGATTTAGACTTTTCACTAATATGTTAGTCTTTTCTGTGACAGTCTCTCTTTAAGCCTTCTTCCCATGAGCTGAAAATAGAGAAGTGTTTTATACAAATCTCCTATCTTCTCACAGAGATATAGTACAGAGTGTATAGTTTTAGTCCAATATACCGGCCTGGAATCCTATGTCTCTTCACAGTGTTGGTGCAAGGCCTAAAATTCAGTGAGTCTCCTTAGTTTCAGTTCTTTTCCTCTACTACATCCACTTCATCCCCTTTCATTATTTGCAGGGTGAAGACACACACAGTGTTATAGAGGTCTACATATTGCAAATAACCTTTATGGCTTCACTACCGTCAACGAAAAACTCAAATGCATGACAGATGCAAATTTAATTTTCACTGTATCATTAATACAAGCAAAAGGAAATATCACTTTCCAATTCCTATTTTTCTTTGTAACCCTAAAAATTTGGATAATGTGTGAAGTTTTAGCCTTATCTCTAATAAAGTCATAATAATAACCTACTTCCTAGGATTATTATGATGTTAACTTTCACAGCCCTCTCTGAGACTACTGATTAAGTAAGCAATTTTCATGTGCATTATTATGCTTTGTTTCCAGGGACCAGAAGCCCCATGGGGCAGCCTCTGCTTAATCTAAGGAGATAAGGAGATTAAGATAGTGAGTATCCCATTGCATATTGCCAATCTAGAATCACTTAGACCCATTAATTATTTACAGCAAACACACACAGAGAAAACACTCCATGTGCAGATTCTAAAGCAGAAGCTCTCAGCAGCTTGAGTTGTCTTGCAGAATACTCACTGAAGCAAAGACTAGAGAGCAGATACAAGAAAGGGAAAAGTACATCAGGCCTCTGGGAGGCAGTAATAATAGTTGCAAGGACATTTTAATTTGTTTAAATTAGCATTTAAATCTTTCATAATGTGTAAAGCCTGGTTTTTAAAATAACTTCTAAGTGAAATTTCACAGTAAATAATCATATCCCTAACACAACTGGCCATCCAAAGAAAAGTGGGAATAGAAATTAAATAAAAAAATAGAGACGAATAATTTCCACTGCAGTTGAACCTTAAAAGTAGTTTGTTACTGAAATAGTATTTTTAAAGTCTGTACTCATTATGCGGGAACAATTAGTATAGTTTCAATTTATAGGACTTTCTTCTTTTTTTTTGGTATTGTTGATCTTTTTTTTATTTAAATTCAATTATCCAACATATAATGCATCATTAGTTTTTGATATAATGTTCAATGATTCATTAGTTGCGTATAGGACTTTCTCTGTTTCACTCAAGATATGATGGCACGCAGTTTCTGGTATTGTACTTTTTCTTTTAATAAATTATTTAATGGTACTGTGTCATGAAAAACTATTCCTTTCCTTTGTCCACCTCCTTTAAACTGTAAAGTCAAATTCACCTGGCAATTTTAGTAACCAGGAGATTTTAGTCAATTATTGGAACCAATTCCACATTTTACTGCAGGAAAATGTTGCTCTTTAAAGATACACTGTATTCCTTCTTAATTTATCTAGTTACATCTTCCTAAATAATTAATAGCCACATGCTATTTTGAAGGTCTATAAGCCCCTCTTAATCAGTTACCCTCTTATATGTAGTTCTCTATTATTTGGGGAGCTTTTCTTCTACCTGGGAAATGTTATGGCATCTGGTACACAAATGTTCTATGAGCAACCTGGATTAATATCCATATCTCTTGGGGCAATAGCTGTTTGTCAAGTCAAAATTTCAAATTTTCTCTAACCAATCTAAATCTAGGTAAATGTAACTAGTCTTATTCAAAATACAAATTTCAAGTGCATCTTTAGCCATGTGGTTTGCTTTTTGTTCAATGTCTCAGCTTTGGCAAAGTGTAAAGGAGCAAAGCATCTCACAAAAGCTATGTAATTTAAATTCTTGCAACCAGTTTGTTGATATGGGACTTATATGTTTTTAAAGCTCAGATGTTAATCTGTAGGACAATTGTATTTCTATAAACATAGTGGTCATTTAAAAAGTATGATGCATGACTATCAGAATTTGGTTATCTTACTATCTAGTGATTTTACCTATGATTTATAGAAGATATTTTTAATATCTTTGGCTATTAAATAAAGCCACACTCTGATAAGCATTCTGACAAGGGAGAAAATTTACTTTCTTCTTTAGAGAGAAAGTGTGTGAAAGCAGAGTGTGAGATATAGCTATATCTCCTTTTTTTTTTTTAAAGATTTTATTTATTTATTTGTCAGAGAGCACAAGCAGGGGGAGCGGCAGGCAGAGGGAGAAGCAGGCTTCCCGCTGAGCAGGGAGCCCGATGCGGGACTCGATCTCAGGACCCTGGGATCATGACCTGAGCCGAAGGCAGACGCCCAGCCAACTGAGCCACCCAGGTGTCCCTATCTCCTTCTTTTAATTACTCAACATCCTAACATCAGCATTAGACCAAGATCAGGAAAGTATAAAGTTATCTTTCTTCCAGTCTGTGTCTTTGTATGGATCTGAGCACACATGCACCTAGAAAGCTAGTCTTTCTCTGTAGAGAAATGTATTTGTTTCAGCATTTCTGATAGTATTCATAACTATTAGGTATTAAGTTTAAACAGTCAAAAAAATTGGTGTTCCTCATTTTACCTGTTTTAATAAATCAGTGTGGGCATGCCTATTTGTTTCAGGAGGAACAGGAGTAAGCACAAGAATGAGAACTAGAGTGAGAGAGGGGGAGAGAGAGAATAAAGAACTGTGCAAATCATTTCCAGTGAAAATGAGTATCATTAATTTTTTTGTATAATATAGTGTAAAAATTATCACAGTGATATAATTGCATATCCCTGTAGAAATATTTTTTAAAGATTTATTTATTCACTTTAGAGAGACAGACAGAGTGTGAGTGTGCATGAGTTGGTGTCAGGGGGGCAGAGGGAGAGAATCTTCAAGCCGACTCGCCACTGAGCATGGAGCTAAATGCAGGGCTTGATCTCAAGACCCATGAGATCATGACCTGAGCCAAAACTAGGAACTGGACGCTCAACCAACTGAGCCATCCAGGTGCCGCTCCATGTAGAAATATTTTTAATGAATGATACAATTAAAAATGTTTATGTGCAAAAGAGCCAGAAGAGCCTACATAATACTGAAGTAAAATAAAGTTGAAAGACTGACACTATATAACTTAAAGACCTGCTATAAAGCTACAGTTATCAAGATGCAGTGGTATGGACAATTAGACCAATGGAACAGAATAGAGAGCCCCAAATTAGATCCACATAAATATCGTCAACTGATCTTTGACAAAGAAGTAAAGGCAATACAGCGGAGCAAAGATGGTCTCTTCAACAGGTGGTGCTAGAACAACTGGACATCTACATGCAATAAAAAATTAATCTGGACACAGATCTTATACCCTTCACAAAAATTGACTCTAAATTGATCATAGATCTAAATGGAAAACACCAAACTGTAAAACTCCTACAGGGTGGCTTAGGGGACAACCTTGGTATGGTGATGACTTTTTGGATATAACACCAAAGGCACAATCCATGAAAGAAAGAACTGAGAAGTTGGACTTCATTAAAATTAAAAAAAAAAATTATGCTCTACACAAGACAGTGTCATGAGAATGAGGAGACAAGCCACAGACTGGGAGAAAATATTTGCAAAAGTCACGTTTGCTAAAAGTCTGTGATACCAAATATGTGAAGAACTCTTAGAACTCAACAATAAGAAAACAAACAACCTGATTAAAAAGTGGGCCAAGGACCTTAACTATCCCCCAAATTCATATGTTGAAACCTAATCCGCAATATGATAGTATTTGGAGGTGGAGCTTTGGGGAGGTGATCAGTAGAGTCCTCATGAATGAAATTCATGCTCTTATAAAAGATTTCCCAGAGAACTCTCTTCCCCATTCTACCATGCGAGGACTCAGTGAGAAGATGATGGCCATCTGTGAACCAGGAAATTGGCTCTCACGAGACACCAAATCTGGGACCTTGGTCTTGGATATCCCAGCCTCCAGAATTATGTGAAATAATTGTTGTTTAAGAAACCAAGTCTGTAGTATTTTTCCTATAGTAGCCTGAACAGACTGAGAGAAAATATCATTTAAAAAGATATACAGATGGCAAATAAGCCAATGAAAGGATGCTTCCTATCATACTCATCAGGGAAATACAAATTAAAACAACAATGAAATGCCATTATAACTTAAAATGGTCAAAACCCAGAACACTGAGGACACCAAATGCTGGTGATGATATGGAGCAACAGGCCCTTTCATTCCTTGCTGGAGGAAATTTAAAATGGTACAGCCACTTCAGAATAGAATTTTGTAGTTTCTTACAACATTAAAACGTATTCTTACTATATGATCCAGCAATCACACGGTTTTCCATTTACCCAAAGGAGTTAAAACCATGCAAAAACCTACACAGAAATGTTTATAGCAGTTTTACTCATGATTGCCAAAACCTAGAAGCCACCAAAATGTACAATAGTAGATGAATAGATAAATTGTGGTACATCCAGACAATGGAATATTATTCAGGTCTGTAAAGAAATAAGCTATCAAGCATGAAAAGACATAGAGGACCCTTAACTATGTCTTACTAAATGAAAGAAACTAATATGAAAAGGCTACATACTGTATATCCCAACCGTATGACATTCTGGAAAAGGCAATACCATAGACAGTAAAAAAGGTCAGTGTTTGGCAGAGGTTATTGTGCTCGGGGAAAGGATGAACAGGCAAAATGCAGAGGATTTTTAGGACAGTGAAAATACTCCATATGATACCATAATAATAGATATATGTCGATATACATTTGTCCAAACTCATACAATGTGCAAAACCAAGAGTGAACTAAAATGTGAAATGTGGACCTTGGGTGATTATCCAGTTATCAAGGCAGGTTCGTCAGTTGTAGCAGATGTACCCTCTAGTGGAGGATGTTGGTAATGGGGGCAGGCTGTGCATGCGGGAGGGCAGGGAATATATGGGAAATCTCTGTACCTCCTGTCAGTTTTGCTGTGAACCTCAAACTGCACTAAGAAATAGTCTTAAAACATTTTTTAAAAAACCACAAAGGCCACAATTTAGGATATATATATATATTTTTTAATATTGTAAAATATTTTTTCAATGGCAATTAATACAGGCATATCAGGGGCGCCTGGGTGGCTCAGTCGTTAAGCGTCTGCCTTCGGCTCAGGTCAGGATCCCGGGGTCCTGGGATCGAGCCCTGCATCAGGCTCCCTGCTCAGCAGGAAGCCTGCTTCTCCCTTTCTCACTCCCCCTGCTTGTGTTCCCTCTCTCGCTGTGTCTCTCTCTGTCAAATAAATAAATAAAATCTTTAAAAAAAAAAAATACAGGCATATCACCAAAATTCTAATTTACTAAGTTAACATAAGAATCTTAGAAAATAAAATTATTTTCTGGGAAATGCATTCTTATCTGCCAGTGTATGCACATAACTTTTTCAATAGTATATGTAGGTCTTAAATTGCAATAGAAAGTGCTAATTTACTTGGAATCACATCAAATTGAGGATATTTTGCTTTTTCATGATGTGTGTGTGTGTGTACATGAAATGAGGTGCCCTTAATTTTTAAATGACCATAAATTAATAAGTTTTGGCTACTTTAAATTCATATGTTTAAGTATTTGCACTTTGAGTATATATTATTTATCACATATAAATATGCTACAGATGATGACTATGGTAGTTCATATTTATTACCTACACAGCACACATTCCCTTATTTAGTCCAAAGCATCCTCCTGAAAAATCTCCTGTTTTGAAATGCCTAAACTGAGGCACAGAAAGAATGTCACCCAGCTAGCATGTGGCAAAATCTGGACTTCATCCCAAGTATTATTAATATCCATGATCTTTACACCAATGCCACAGTGCCCCTTGATGTCAACACGAGTGTCTCACTTGAGACACATTTGAAATTATTCCTAAAATTCAACAGATGTTTAGAGTCTCATCATTTTTCTCTTGAGACAAAACCCCTGTGTAGTATAAAACATTATCCAGCACCACTTTTGCATTTAGATCTGTGATCTCACAGTTACCTTCATTCTCTAAGGAAACATTTTTCAGTCATCTTGGTCTTACAAAAGTGTACTTCTAATCAGTATTTGATAATAAATGTAACAAGAGAGTTGCAGTCATTAATTTTGAACTAATCGTATATACAAGTGTTTGATATACTATAAATGTTCTAGTGAAAGAAATACCAGAATTTCCACAATTTTATGATTACAGTTCTCTTGAGCCTTACTTACGTATACATAGGATATTTATCATATTTTGGTCTAGCAGTTGTTAAATATTTTTCTACATTTGCATTTAAAAGTATTTAAATTAGGTAAACAATGGTATCAATCCCACAAAGGCTACATAATGATATAGAAAAATATATACTAATAGTGGGATCACAGAACACATATTGTATAAAATATATATCTATTGAAAGTAGACAAGATTATGAATAAATACTGGAAGTGAAAATATAAAAATACATGACATTAATAAGGCCCAACTTATCAGTGAAATTAGTAAGGCCCAGCTTATCGGTGATTTTTACCATAGATTGTACTTTTGGTGTTGTATCAAACTCATCACAAAACCTAGGTCATGTAGACTTTCTCTTGTTTTGTTCTAGAAGTTTTAAAGTTTTGCATTTTACATGTAAGTCTCTAATCCATTTTGATTTAATTTTTGTGAAAAGTGTAAGGTATCTGTGTTCTCTTCCCCCCCCTCCACCATATGTTGTAAAGATTATCATTTCTCCTTTGCACCTTCATCAAAAATCAGTTGACTATATTTGGTGAGTCTATTTCAGGACTTTTGATTATGCTCCATTGATCTTTGTGTCTGTTTTTCAGCCATACCACACCATTTTGATTACTGTACCTTTATAATTACCCTTAAAATCAAGTTGACATCTCCAGTTTTTTCTTCTTTCTTAGTATTGTGTTGGCTATGCTAGGAATTTTGCCTTTCCACATGAATTTTAAAACTACAATTAGTTTATTGGGATTTTGTTTGGGATTACATTCAATCAATAGATCAAGACTTGACATCCTAATAATATTGAATGTTCCATTCATGAATATGAATATCTCTCCATTTTATTTACATATGCTTTAATTTTCCTCAGCATTAATTTTTAGTGATTAGGTAAACATTAGGTAAAAACTAAGGAAATGCCAATAATGTATGGCCTTTACTTAATAACATATCAATATTGGTTCATTAATCTTGGAAAATGTACCATTATAATGTGAGATGTTAATGATAGGGAATTGGATATGGGGCATAATGGAACTCTGTACTATCTTTGCCATCTTTTTCTGTATATCTAAAACTATCCTAAAATTAAGAGTTTATATAAATAAGGAAACTATTGTCATAGTAATTGGATTGGGTAATTTTTTCCATGAGTCTTTAAAGCTGTTGTCATTAAATTTGTATATTCAAAATGACCTTAATATTATAGTTTGGTAAGTCATTATAAATTACACAAATCTTTCTCCTTGTTCTTAAACACTATAGTGAATTTATAATATTTTATGTACTAATCTACAATGTGATGATATTAAATGCCAACTAAACCTTACCTCATTAGCCTAGAGTACTAGAAAAACCTTCTAAAAAGTTATAGTTGTTCTAGGAATAATTTACAAACTAGGAGAATGTGGATAAATAATATCTAAGCATTTTCTGAAAGGAAACACATTTATTATTCTGTTTTTAAATGCTAAATGACTATTAAGTTAAATATTTTTCTATTTTGTTTTTAAAGTATAACTGCAGTCCTTATATTACAAACTGTCATGTATAAGTCATCTAAGAGAATGAATTTGCTAAATATTATAAGAATATGCAGAGCTCTTTTGGGGGGGTGGAATAGTTTCCTGTGGCTACAGTAAAAAATTGCACAAACTTAGTAGCTTAGAATTTACTCTCTCACATTCTGAAGACTAGAAGTTCAACTTCAGGTTCTAGAACAGAAATCACGAGATGTCAGTAGGACTGCAGTCTTTCTCTGAAGGTGTAACAATTTGTTTCTTGCCTCTTTCAGCTTTGAGTGACTGACTGCATTTCTTTGCTTGGGGTCACATAACTCCAATCTGTGGCTTATGGTCACATTGCCTTTTCCTCTTCTGTGTATGTCTGATCTCTCTCTTACAAAGACACTTGTGATTGGATTTAGGGCCCATCTGGATAATCCAGGATGATTTCCCTTTTTCAGGATCCTTAATCACATCTGCAAAGATTCTTTTTCCTTGTATAATAACATTTAAGTTCCCAGGGATCAGGGCTTGATGTCTTTGGGTGATCATTACTTAACCTCTGCAGAGGACACGGAGGACACTTTTCATTGTGTGTACTTATTTAACAAAACAAAGATGGGCTAGTGGTTCTGTTAAGTGTTAAACAGTGACATTTAAGGTTTGTGTCATTTCCCACAGGGGATATTTAGGAAATCTAGCATTGAGCCTTGGATTTGTTTTCTTACTGCTTAAAACAAATACATGTTTGCATTATGTTTCAAGGGAAGATTTTTTTAGACTATCCCTATGAAGTCATCGTAGCTTGCCTTTGTGTTTTTGTGTGGGTTTTATTGTTTGTTAGTCATTGCACTCTAGACAAATGTAGGGACATTGGAGAAATTGGGAATCTTAAAAAAGGAGAATTTTCAAATGCAATTTGGTTTTGCTTTGTTGGGCATCCAGTTTAAGCAGCCATACTTCTTGGATATCTAGCAACTGAATAAAAACATCTAAGTACCTGCATGATAAATCTGCCTCTGTCTTTATGGTTCTAAGAATGCCACAACCAGGGGGAAGTATGTGGAGGTGTTTTTTTGGTGGGGAGTGGAGAAGGAGAGATGGAGGGATAGGAGGCTCTGCTCTTACTAATAAATGGGCTTTATTTATAAGTCAGACACCCAATTAAATCATAGGCTGACTGAACAATAGCAGAAAAATAGCTTGCATAATCAAAGTTTTTCATTTTACCAATAAGGAAATGACTATAGAGATGTGGATGGTTATCTAATATCACCTACATAATTAATGATAGAGCAAAAATTAAAACCCAGGTTTTATACTATTTTTATTCCAAAAGAAATAGGAAATGGTTCTGACAAATTACATCATTTGTTTTAGATCACACAATTAGTAAGCGACAAAACCAGAATAATCCAGATTCTCTGTAAAAACAGTACCCAGTCATGTCTAGAAAACTCCATTTCCCGGTCCTACTACCCTTAGATATAATTACTGATAAATTTACTTTGATTAGTAACTTATTGTATTATTTGTTTTATTTACTTATCTATTTCCCTTTCAAGACCTGAATATTTGATATGGCTTTATTTATTTCTTAATCCTCAGCACTTGTGGACATTTAGGTTCTCTTTTTCTCCCTCTCTCCCTCCCTTTACACATCTATGCATATGTGAATATCAAAGAAGAGAATTAAACTTAACATTTGTTTTTACTACAACTTTTTCAGTTTCAGAATGGCTACTCTTAGCTAAATTCAACTTTCCCATAGTCAACCTGAAAGAAAGAATTGCAAATGAACCTTTGAAATACATACACATATACACATACATACACATATATAACAATTTAATGCATATGTGTATATGTGTCTATGTGTCTGCATACATATGCACACATTAACCACATCAGCAGTAGTTAAGAGACTCAAAAAATAGCATTGAGAACTTATGTTCACAAGGTATTAATGTTAAAAAAAAGAGAGAAAAGAGGAAGGCATGAATTAATAGACTGTGCTAGCTTATATATATATGCCAAGTTTACTAGTTTTCTTTTGCTACCATAACAAATTACTACAAATTTAGTGGCTTAAAATAAAATACCTTTATTATCTTCTATTTCTGTAGATCAGAAGTTTGACATGAGCCTCATTGGTCTAAAAATCCAGATATATTCAGGATTATGTTCCTTTTTGGAGGTATTAGGGAAAATCCATTTCCCTGTATTTTCCAGCTCCTAAAAGCTACTCATTCTTTGGCTGCTGGATCATTTCCATCTTCAAAACCAGCAGTGGCCAGTTGAGCCTTTCTTTCATTACATCTTTCTGACCCTGACTCTTCTTTTGCCTCCACTTTTATTTTTAAAAACCCTTGTAATTACATTGGGCCCACCTAGATAATCTAAAAAAAAATGGTCCTTTTTTCACATCAGTAGATTAGCAACTTTAATTCCCCTTTGCCATCTAATCTAACATATTCATAGGTTCTATGCATTTTATCATGGGCATTGTTGGACCCATTATTTCACTTAGCACACCCATCATGCTTCAGTTTCCTGGAAGTTACTCTCAGAAACAATAGTTGTCATTTATATTGATGCATAAAGCATCAATAAAATGTTGGAAGTGTACTATGCTAGTGTTTATTTCCAAAACGCAATGGCAGTCATTAAAGGCTGATAACATATGTCTCTGATAGACTACATAAAACAACTCCTTCTTTTATAATGATGAATTTAAAAAGTGTTAACCCAGATTTTGGATGATAATGGATCATATACAATATATCACAGCATTTGAGGAAATGCTTACAAATACATATCATCAAATATTTTGTTTGCCATAATTAAAAATGGTTTGGATTTAACTTTTACTAACTTGACAGAGTGATTTTTTTGAAATTTAGACAAGGAGCACTAATAAAGTGTTTATCTTGAAACATGAAATACATTCACCAATACTCCATGATCATTTTGATAAGAATAATTCATAATTTACTCATCATATTATCTATCCTAATACTGCCCTTTCTACTTTGACTTATGGTATCTTATTGTCTTTATGAATGTTGCTGAAATAATCTTATTTCAAGATTATGTTTTTCAAGTCTAAAATGATTTGATATCTTGAAGGATTTGTATTTGTCTCTCATTAAAACTTGACATCAAAATGTGTATATGAAGTTATAAAAATCAACATTTGCCAAATAAGAACTTTAAAAATAACCTTTTGTTTTGTTTTGTTTTGTCTTGTTTTTAGTATAAGAGCTAGGTAGCTTAACAGATAAAATGTTATCAACATTTTTCCTTTTATTTATTGATAGTAGTAAAGTTCTCAAATTGATTTTTTTAAAGATTTTATTTTATTTTTAAAGATTTATTTATTTGTTTATTTTAGACAGAGAGTGAACGTGAGCAGGGGGAGGGGCACAGGGAGAAGAAGAGAGAATCTCAAGCAGACTCCGTGCTGAGCGGGAGGCCTGACAAGGGGCGATCCCATGACCCTGAGATTATGACCGGGGTGAAATCAAGAGTCAGATGCTTAACCAACTGAGCCACCCAGGTGGCCCTAAAGATTTTATTTTTAATAATCTCTATACACAATGTGGTGCTTGAACTCACAAGCCCCAACATCAAGACTGGCATGCTCTACTGACTGAGCCAGCCAAGTGCTCCTCAAATTGATTTTTTTGAGCTTTAAATTATTTTTGCTCTGGATTCCTGCCTATTACTCAGTAAATATTTTAAATCTGAATGAAATTTATTATAAAGCAGATATAGTTAGTTATAAGATGCTTTTGATCATGAAATATCTCATTTCAATGTTCTTATGGAAAAAAGACATGAAAATCTATTTCAGCATATCATTGTTTTTTGTAATTCATCCTTTATTGATTCAAACCTATTGAATCAGAGTGAGACCACTTAATGAATTACTTCTCTTAATAGCATCCAATGGATGATTCAGGCAAAATAATTGCTTAAAATATCTTAATGAACACCATAATTCTCATGTACAATTCTTGCTAAGTGGAGTATGTCAAAATTATTTTTCTTCCATAAACTAATCGAAGTGTGAGGCATCCTTAGTCTTTAGAAGTTAATGTTACCAAAAAAACCTCTTCTAATAAGGAATCTCACTTTTTAAATTCTCCAGATTCTAATCTTAAAAGCATGGCTACCAGTTAAAGGGTTTTTGTTTGTTTGTCTTTGTTTTTGTTTCAAAATCAGAGTATTTGAGAACTCATTTCTAACTTTTAAAAATTAGTCTTAATTATTAGAAATTTGATCAACAGTCTATGAAGATTGTACCAGCTTATAAAGTACAATTTGTCTTAAATTAAAATACTCCCTTATTTGACAAGACAATATAATGTTCTGTGTCATGCCATGAATTATATGGGTATACTTGTCAGTATAAATTTTCTGGCAATGGTAATAAAGAATTCTATCATTCATTTTATTGCTAGAGAGAATCATCATTTCTTATTCATACTAATGCAGCATTTCCATTACTTCTCACAAAAGCCTTGGCAATGCTTCAAAATGAATGTTATTACAAAATATTCTATTACAGCATGGTAAATATATGACTTTCTTTTCCATTATGTCCACAGTTCTCCAAAGAGGACTTTACTTTGATTATGCTGATCTACTGTCAAGTGAGAAAAACTGACTTTTAGATTTTGCCTTACTGAAAGTATGAATGGGTTTTTTTCCTGGAAGTCCTCTCATATACCAGATTGTATTGTCACGTGCAGGCTTTGTTACTGACTTCTCTTTGTTTTCACTTCAACACTTGAATGTACAGCTTCTTTGGAAAGGCATCTACTGTCTAGATACAAGGTAATGTGTTTTGAAGTCAAAGATAATGATTAATATGTATTAAATATTTTAGTAAAAATTAAAAAATCTGAAACACATTTATTTTTAATTACTAACAAGAAAGTCATAAAAGTAACTGCTTATTGAAGGGTTTAGTACTGATGAGTATTGCTGAGCTCATACTTGACAGCAGTCACTTGATATTCATTAATATCAATGAATGTTGGAATAATATGATTTAAAGTTTTTCCTAAAATTCATTAAAAATGTTATTAATTATAAAAACAAAGATTGCAAAAGGTTTCTGCCTATAGCAGTTATTACAGATAACGGCTGTAAAGTACATTTATATTATAGCATGAAATTTCATGATATTAGTATTATATACAATTTTTATTTCCTGACTCAGTTTTTAATAGATCTATCAAAATGCATAAATATGTTATAAAAAAGGTAATCGCTTTGTGTGTGTATTAGAGAGGGATAGGGTGGCCAAATGTAAACAAGTATTAACAAAATATTTGAGTACCTATACTTTTTGTAAGAATCATAAAGTCTGTAACATGTATTTTTTCGATTATGCTTTGTAGCATGCACATGGGGATGAAATGATAACTAAGATATTCAATATCGTGGCTCTTTGAGCTTACCATTTAGTTTTTCTCATATTGCAGTTTTCATTCTCAACTTCCTTTATTTCTACATCTTCCTCTTTTTCACTCTAAATTTTTCTTGCTCTTCAAGATAATTTTTTAGTAATTTGATTCTCCTTCCCCATCACTCAGTCATTTAGACATCTGCATGTATTGCAGGATGTTCACATCAGTTTTCCAAGCTGGGAAACATGAGTAGCTGTTCTCATAGTTTCACTGAAGTAACACCAAATATTGTGCCATACTTGCCATTTTGACAATCCTTGATCTTGAGTCATTTCCATCATCAACTTTCTCCATTCTCCTTCTTCAATTATTAACTCCATATTTCTTTGAGAATGACTTCATCCTTTTCCTTCCTTTTTTAAAAATGGAGTTAAACAGTTTATTACACATACAGAAAAGCCAGAGCTGGTATCAGCTTCCTGCACCCCTAGTCCCACAGAATGACACAAAACCGGATGCAGCAGGTGATAGATGACAAGAGCAGCGGGTTGTTTTATCATTTGGTACTCAGCTCTAGATTACAGCCCAGCAGTTTTATACCCCAAAGAGGATGGGACAGAAAGGGAAGTGGAAGTGGAAGGGAAATATCCTTGTGGCAGCCTTCCATAGAGAGAGTGCTTCTGCACAATAGGAAGGTGACAAACATTGCTCCCACCATGTTGCAGGGACAATCACAGGACATTATATCAAGACTTGGATCAGTAGTTAAGCTTTGCCTATGTCTGCATTATGTGGAGATGTGCAAAGTTTCTGGGGCTCCATGATGGATCTGTTCTCCTGTACTTACACAACAGTTACTACTCTTCATTTTCTGTTTTCAGTCCAAGGCTAGGCTTTCATTATTTCCTCATCATACCTAATCTTGTTTCTCTAGCAATTCCCATAACTAAAAATTCCCTCCAATTTCAAACCATTCTTCCTGTTGACCCTAGGGTTAGCTATATAGAGATTAAATCTAAGGGTAAAATTTATTTGATCCAAATCTATTTAATGGTTTTCCATTGCTTTTGGAATAAAGTAACGCATCCATATTTTTTTAAGGATTTCACAATCTTGCCCCAAACCATTTTTCTAATCATTTCCCAACAAGTATATTATGCCATTTAATCTGATTGATTTACCATTTCCTGAGGATTCATTGTAACTTTCAATTATACTTCTCATCCCTGCAGCAGTTTTGCATGTCAGTATTCTCTCCAGCAGTAAATATGTATTGCAAATGATTCCTTCTTCACCATTCTTTCTCAGTACATTAGAACTGAACTTTCCTACTTTTGACTTCCAGGTGTCTAGCTATATCCTTCTTATATTGCTTTTTGCTTGTCTTATTGATATTTTCATAGGTAGCATGTATCTCTACTGTATAAAATATAAGAATCATGTTACTTTTTATTTCCTTCTTGTTCTTAGTACATAGGCTATACTCAATAAAATGTGCTCAATGAATTCCAGTGATTTACTATCAGTTCCAAATTCATGCAATATCTGTCACTTTTGTTAGTTGAACTCCATCCACATATGGTTTCATGATCAAAAAACAGTTCATGTTAGATAACTAACTTACAGAGAGATGTTATGTAGTATTCGTTAACTATATGTTAAAACCAGGGCACCTGGGTGGCTTAGCCAGTTAAGCATCTGCCTTCAGGTCAGGTCATGATCCCAGGGTCCTGGGATCCAGCCCCGAACCTGGCTCTCTGCTCAGTGCGGAGCCTGCTTCTCCCTCTCCCTCTGCCTGCCACTCTGCCTACTTGTGATCTCTCTCTCTCTCTCTCCCCTCTCCCCCGTCAAATAAATAAATAAAATCTTTTTCTCTAGTAGCCATGCTATTACAGTATTCAAAGACAAGAGTCATGGAGCCATGGACCAGCTCTCTTTGATCTTGTCTCCTGAGTACCAGATTTCCCAGAAGCTCTACATTCCTCAGAGCACAACCCTTGCTGCCCTAAGAGCTGCTTGATGTGGGGCTGGATCCCAGGACCCTGGGATCATGACCTGACCTGAAGGCAGATGCTTAACCCACTGAGCCACCTGGGTGCCCCATAAATAAAATCTTAAAAAAAAAAAAAAACTGTATGTTATGACCAACTTTGCTTCACAGTTGCTGATTCACCCATAACTCACATCTCTTTTCTTCATTCAAAGTTGGTAACAGTAGAAGTACTGCTTTATTGCTTATCTGGAGTCCTAAATTGTTATAGTTTGAAACTAGAATAATGATGGATCCAGGACATATGTATGCAACTGGTATATTAGCAACTCTTACTCTAATAGTAATTCCAACCCTCATTTAGTTTCCCCTGGCATTTATTGTAAGATCATGTGGGAAGTTGACATGAACAAGGAAAAATAGATAGGGAAAAAGGAATAGATAGGGAAGAGGATGCATTACAGGCATACCTCAGATATTCTGTGTGTTTGGTTCCAGACCATTGCAATGAAGTGATTATTGCCATGAAGTGAGGCAAATTAATTTTTTTGGTTTCCACTTGCATATAAAAGTTATGTTTCTACTATATTTTAGTCTGTTAAGTGTGCATTATGTCTAAAAATGTATATGCCTTAATTGCAAATATTTTATTGCTTAAAAATGCTAATTATCATCTGAGCTTTCAGAGAGATGTAGTCTTTTTGCTGGTTGAGGATCCTGCCTCAATGTTGATGGCTGCTGACTGATCAGGATGGTGGTTGCTAAAGGCTGGGGTGACTGTGGCAGTTTCTGAAAATAAGACCACAATGAAGTTTGCCACATTGATTGACTCTTCCTTTCACAAACAATTATTCTGCAGCATGTGATACTTCTTGATAACATTTTACCCACAGAAGAACTTTCAAAATTGGAGTCAGTCATCTCAAACCCTGCTGCTGCCTCATCTACTAAGTTTATGAAATATTTTAAATCCTTTGTTGCCATTTCAAAAATCTTTTTTTTTTTTAAAGGAGAAGGTCTTCCTTTTTTTTCCCCCCCTTTAAGACTGTATTTACTCATTTGAGAGAGAGACAGAGAGAGAATGAGCAGTGTGGGAGGCAGAGGGAGAAGCAGACTCCCCGCTGAGCAGGGAGACCAATGTGGGGCTCAGTCCCAGGACCCTAGGATCATGACCTGAGCCGAAGGCAGATGCTTAACTGACTGAGCCACCCAGGCGCCCCAACCATTTCAACAGTCTTCACAACATCTTCACCACGAGTAGATTCCATCTCAAGAAATCACTTTCTTTGCTCGTCCTTAAGAAACAACTTCTTAAAACTTCATCATGACATTGCAGCAATTCTGTCACATCTTCAGGCTTTACTTCTAATTTAGTTCACTTGGTGTTTCCACCTTATCCACATTTATTTTGTCCCCTGAAGTTTTGAACCTTTCAAAGTCATCTATGAGGGCTGGAATCAACTTCTTCTGAACTCCTGTTCATGTTGATCTTTTTACCTCTTCCCATAATCATGAAATTTTCTACATGAGGAAGCCTAGTCTCAAAGAGATAATTTATTTTTCCAAAGACACATCACTGAGAAATAACATGATCCAGTTCCTAATGCCAACTTACTGAATTTGTCCTTCATAATATTTTCCCTTAAATTTTTGAAATTTAACAAAAAATATAAACAATAAAGCAGTCTTATTTAATAAGGAATATCAATTGATAAATCTGTATCACTAGATAATTTAAAAAACTAACTTAGAAAGTTTAGGAGAATATGAACTCTATGCTGAGAGAACAATAATATAAAATACCATTTACTACTTTAGAAGCTTAGTTTTTCTTTCAAATATTTCTATCTCCATGCCTTTTGTTAAAGTTGACTTTAAAAATTATGGAAATGAAGAACAAGTTAGTGGTTGCCAGGGATTAGAGACATGGTTGAGAGGAAGTGGCTACAAAAGGACAACAGAAGGAATCTTGGTGGTGATGGAACAGTTCTATATCTTGACTATAATGTAAAACTCGTTCAGGACATTGCCATTATTGGAAACTTGGTAAAGGATACATGGAATCTCTCTTTATTACCTTTATACAATTTCATATGGATCTGCAGTGATCTCAAAATGAAATTTTTAATTAAAAATTGCAACTTTATTAAACATAGTAACATTTTAAAGTTTTATCACTTTGAGAATATGCTGTAATTGAAGTAAACAAAATGGTATCCAGAGTATAAAAATTACTATGCATATAAAATGTTCAGGACAAATACTGAATTTATTTATAGAGGTCAAGATAGCTATAGTGAAAAATATACTTTGATTTGTTGGGATAGTGTAGTATGGTATAATAGGAAGCCTGATATTCTTAGTACTAGTTTGGGATTTCCTATTTTCCTTTTACATTTACCCATTGCTTTAAGTCATGTGATCATGATGTTAGTCTTACTATATCATTTCTTAGGTCAGTGTATATTTCAGTTGCTTTAGTGTGCATATAAATAGCAATATTGTTTTAATTTTTTATTTTCTTGTTCTGCTCTAAGCCCAGGACAAGAAAGACAAAGATTATGATAATATTTCTGTGATAGATCTATGTTATAATTTAATTCTTACTATTAAAATATTGCTCCTGGCGTTCTTGTAACACTATTTGATCATTAGAACATCCTCCAGGCCTAACTGAGTTCTTCTGTAAAATGTGAGTGTGAGGATGAGTGATCTTTATTACCCCTTCTTAATCTAAATGTTATGACTCTCTAAGTTAAATTCTTATGTAATTTCTCAAATGCATTAGGCTTCTCAAATAGAGTGAAATCTGCCAATGTGCACCAAACAGATAATGTCACACATAAATGATAATCAAGAAACACTCCTGGATGAGATTTAGTTGGAGAGACCTGAGATGCATATTTAAAGCCCCTCATATACTAAAATGTTATAATTATTTGACTTATAGGTTATCTATGATATCTTGGTAGCAATTACTGTGGGTTATGACATATTTATATTTTTACAGAGAACTAGGAAGAACATCCCAGAATTGCCTAGCTAACCCTTTTATTTGTTCATTTATGTATCTATTTTATATGTCCAAATACAAAAGTAGAAGTATTACTTACTGTTTGGCTATGTTTTATTTTTAATACTGAACATTTTCATCATTGTATATGGAGGGGGAAAGAACCATGAAGAAACAATGTCTTCATTCAGAATCTAGAAATAATTGCTTTCTGATGGAAAAAAGAGGCACATTTTGGAGAAAGGAGATTTGTAATAAATTTTGTAAAAGGAGTTCTCATTCATATTTCTGAAGTGTAAAATGCCTTTGCCACCTTGTTCACTGAAAATGATTTTGAAGATTTACCCAGTCTCTGGCCACTTCAGATTAGGTCTTTTCCATGTCAAGTAATTACCTGCTGAAATGACCCCTTTCTCATTCTTTATTGTTTTATTTTATTTTATTTTCTCTTTTCAGCGTGTCTCATGTCTTTGCACTTTGAGCTCTTTAAAAAGCTTCATATAATGTAACTACCCAACTATGCTCTCTTCAGTTCAACCATTTTACGAATAACAAGACAGAATAAAGCTTCTTCCTCAGGTTTAGATATTGATTTTTTTTTCTGCCAAGAATGCTATTTATTCCAGATATACCACCCTTAGAATAACTTCCTTCCTAGACAATGATAATCTACAAGGCATAAAGATCAATATCAATTATCTCAATTCAGAAGTGCATAGTAAATCAGTAAGCCTTAAAACATAAACGAAATGGGGGAACCTGTCTAAGCCTTTAAAGACAATAAAAATATTGAAGAAATTGGGAATGAAAAATGTAAGGGAATTATTTATTATTTACTCAGAATGTTTTTTTTTCTTGATTAATTGTTCTTTGTGTATCTATGTGTTTGGGTCTGTGAATAATGAGAAATGTATAAAACAGCAGAGAGTTACAGTCACAGAAATACCACAGTTTACTGTTGAAAAGTGAAGATATTTTTTAAATAACTTAAGTGGTAAGCATGACAATATCATTAAGCATTTTAAACAAAGGAACTGATTTTTTGTTTCATTTTGTCTATAGCCTCTCCCATTCTCATAGAATAGACATTCTGTTTTTATAGAATGCCTGACTCTATAAGAGTAAGATTACTCAAAATGTGAACAATTACCTAATTTTGTCCAAATATATTTTATTTGGAAATCTTTTTAAGTTTTTTCGTTTAAATTCCAGTTAGTTAACATACAGCATAATATTAGTTTCAGGTGTACAATATAGTGATTCAACACTTCCATACAATACCCAGTGCTCATCACAAGTGCACTCCTTAATCCTTATCACCTATTTAACACATCTCCCAACCCACCTGCCCACTGCTAACCATCAGTCTTTTCTCTATATTTAAGAATATGTTTCGGGGTGCCTGGGTGGCTCAGTCGTTAAGCGTCTGCCTTCGGCTCAGGTCATGATCCCAGGGTCCTGGGATCGAGCCCCACATCAGGCTCTCTGCTCCGCGGGAAGCCTGCTTCTCCCTCTCCCATTCCCCCTGCTTGTATTCCCTCTCTCGCTGTGTCTCTCTCTGTCAAATAAATAAATAAAATCTTTAATAAAAAAAAAAAGAGTATGTTTCTTGATTTGCCTCTATCTCTCATTTTTTCCCTTTGCTCATTTGTTTTGTTTCTTAAATTCTACATATGAGTGAAATCATATGGTATTTGTCTTTCTTTTACTGACTTCACCTAGCATAATACTCTCTAGCTCCATCCACATTGTTACAAATGGCAAGATTTAGTTCTTTTTTATGGTTGAGTAATATTCCATTGTGTATATATATCACATCTTCTTTTTCCATTCATCAATTGATTGTCACTTAGGCTGTTTCCATAATTCGGCTATTATAGATAATGCTGCTATAAACATCAGGGTGCATATATCCCTCTGAATTAGTATCTTTTATTCTTTGGGTAAATGCCTAGTAGTGCAGTTGCTGGATGATATGGTAGTTCTATTTTTAACTTTTTGAGGAACCTCCATATTGTTTTCCAGAGTGGCTGCACCAGTTTGCATTCCCACCAACAGTGCAAGAGAGTTCCCCTTTCTCCACATCCTGGCCAACACCTGTTGTTTCTTGTGTTAATTTATCCATTCTGACAGGTGTGAGGTCATATCTCATTGTAGTTTTGATTTTTATTTCCCTTATGATCAGTGATGTTGAGCATCATTCCATGTACCTCTTGCCATCTGGATGTCTACTTTGGAAAAATATCTGTTCATGTCTTCTGCCCATTTTTTAATTGGATTATTTGTTTTTTTCAGTGTTGAGTTTTATCAGTTCTTTATGTATTTTGGATATCAATCATTTTTTCAGATATGTCATTTGCAAATATCTTCTCCCATTCTGTAGGTTGCCTTTTAGTTTTGTTAATCATTTCCTTCACTATGCAGTTGCCTATTAAGAAAAATATTTTATTTATTTATTTCAGAGAGAGAGAGAGAGAGGGAGCACAAGTGGGGTGAGGGGACAGGCAGAGGGAGAGGGGGAAACAGACCCCCCTCCCAGCAGGGAGCCTGATGCAGGGCTCGATCCCAGGACCCTGAGATCACGACTCGAACCAAAGGCAGACGCTTAACCAAATGAACTATCCAGGTGCCCCACAGATGCTTTTTATTTTAATGAAGTCCCAGTGGTTTATTTTTGCTTTTCTTTCCCTTACTTCAGGATATATATCTAGAAAGAAGTTGCTATGGCTGATGTCAAAGAGGTTACTGCCAGTGTTTTCCTCTAGGATTTTTATGGTTTCAGGTCTCACATTTCGGTATTTAATCCATTTTGAATTTGGTGGGTTTTTTTGCATTTTTTAAATTTTATTATGTTATGTTAATGACCATACATTACATCATTAGTTTTTGATGTAGTGTTCCATGATTCATTGTTTGCATATTAACACCCAGTGCTCCATTCAGTACGTGCCCTCTTTAATACCTATCACCAGGCTAACTCCCCTCCCCTC
Organism: Leptonychotes weddellii; assembly: GCF_054177405.1. Lineage (NCBI taxonomy): Eukaryota > Metazoa > Chordata > Mammalia > Carnivora > Phocidae > Leptonychotes > Leptonychotes weddellii. The sequence goes on along the minus strand of NC_138375.1, from coordinate 67,391,803 downwards.
TAGAACCCTCAGTTTGTTTCTCAGAGTCCATAGTCTCTCATGATTTATCTCCCCCTCCGATTTCCCCCCCTTTATTTTTCCCTTCCTACCATTTTTTTTTGTATAACATATAATGTATTATTTGTTTCAGAGGTACAGGTCTGAGATTCATCAGTCTTACACAATTCACAGCGCTCACCATAGTACATACCCTCCCCAATGTCTATCACCCAGTCACCCCATCCCTCCCACCCCCAGCACTCCAGCAACCCTCAGTTTGTTTCCTGAGATTAAGAATTCCTCATATCAGTGAGATCATACGATATATGTTTTTCTCTGATTGACTTATTTCGCTTAGCATAATACCCCCTAGTTCTATCCACGCCACTGCAAATGGCAAGATTTCATGTTTTTTGATGGCTGCATAATATTCCATTGTATATATATACACCACATGTTCTTTATCCATTCATCTGTTGATGGACATCTTGGCTCTTTCCATAGTTTGGCTATTGTGGACATTGCTGCTATAAACATCGGGGTGCACGTACCCCTTCAGATCCCTACATTTGTATCTTTGGGGTAAATACCCAGTGGTGCAGTTGCTGGGTTGTTTGGTAGCTCTATTTTCAACTTTTTGAGGAACCTCCATACTGTTTTCCAGAGTGGCTGCACCAGCTTGCATTCCCACCAACAGTGTAGGAGGGTTCCCCTTTCTCCATCCTCGCCAACATCTGTCATTTCCTGACTTGTTAATTTTAGCCATTCTGACTGGTGTGAGTTGGTATCTCACTGAGGTTTTGATTTGTATTTCCCTGATGCTGAGTGATGTTGAACACTTTTTCATGTGTCTGTTGGTCATTTGGATGTCTTCTTTGGAAAAATGTCTGTTCATGTCGAAAGGCAGCAAATATTTAAAGTCTAATTGGTCATTGAAAATTAAAAAAAAAAGTCTAATTGGTCACTAGTAAACCTTGCTCTCTATCATTGTAAATAATACATTTCCTTTAAGTTCCTCCTCATCTCCTACATGCAAGATGCTCATTGCTCTTTAATTGCCATACAAGGGACAAATTATTTCTATCATATTAGGAAATTAGAAGCAACCATCTCGTTTGCCAGCTCTCACAATTCAACTCTCATTTGTGAATATTTCCTAATTTTTTTTCCACCTTCCCCAGTTACTGGCTTAGTTCCCACTCCAATTATTTATCATTTGAATTAACTGATATGCCTTACTAATAAATAACCATACCTCTATTTTTGCTCTTTTACTTTCAGGATAAGCTATGCCATTGTCAGTATGGTATTTCACATAAATAAATGCTATTCAGCTTGAAAGTCTTAGTGGTTTACTATAGCATCAAAATAAAACCCTTTGAGTTGCCAGGAAGGCTTCCATGGTTAGATTCCTTCCTATATCAATCAGTCATGCCTTTCTCAGTTCTTTCTTTGCAGCCCATGATTCAATTATATTGAACATTTGAAGATTGCCTAATAATTGAAGTTAATATTTGGCTCCTTTTCTTTAGTGTTACTCCTAGTACCTAGAACAACTTGTCCCTTTTCTTATCCTAGAGAATTCCTATTCATTCTTTATGACTCAGTTTTGTCAGAAAATGATTCCATCCTTCTGGTTTTTAAGTGTTTCTCTTATTAGCTCCATAGGAATCATGCACAAACTTTTTTTGTCATGTATTCACACTGAAATAGTATTGTTATGTTTATTTTCAGTTGTTTGAAGGTATGCATCATATCTCAGGGCTTACTCTAAGGTTCAGTATCTCAGGGCCCAGTATAATGTTTAGCATATAGTAGGCACAAGTCAGAGTAACAGTCCACTAGAAAATAAATTTCTTCAAAGTAAGCACCAGGCATGTCTCATTCCTGATAAATTTCTTGCATATGTTTAGTGCTTGGGATAGTGAGTGCTCTTTAATCTTTGTTGAGTGAATGAATGCATGAATGAATGAATGAATGAACTTTGTTCCATTTGTTTTATATTCTTCTGGATCCCATTATTAGGGATGTCTCTGACCAAACATTTTCCACATTTTATTAAGTTTTAAGACACACCAGCATAGGATATTTAATTTAAATATCCTATAATTTGAAATAGATATCAGATCTTTATGCATACAAAATGATATTAATTATAGCAACAGAATAACATTCATAACTCATAAAAATTATTATATTAGAACTTTGTCTCCCATGGTCATTACACACTAATATTATATATGTTGCCCTGGTTAGGCTAATACACACATATATTTATAAATAGACATGCAGCATTTGCTGTATTTCCTCTTTTTTTCTCTTTGTCTCTGTTTCACAAGTATTTGAAATAATAAAACTTAACATTACTACATGTATGATAGAGAAGCCAAACTCTCTAGAATTATATTGTCCACATATCATTGAAAGAATAATTTAATATTAATTATTAATTTGAGGCTATTTATACAAGAATTTGCTACTAAAATGTGGTATACTTGATACCACATAATTCTATACCTTCTTCCTCCATGTTGCTAGTTATTATTGAGTTTGGCAATGCAAGGCAAAATATCTAATCATACCAAAAATAATAGCTAAATATTTTGAAGATAAACTTAACTTCTGAATGATCCATACCTTTGCAAAAAAATTGAGTAGTTGGGAAAATATATACTAGCCATAAGCTACTAGTTAACTCTCTTCATCATCTTCTTAGATATTACCTGCAAGCAAATGTAACATGAGGCAGATCAGATCTGGAAAGTTGCTTTCACTATCTTACCTACATTCTTCCTTCTCTTTGGAGGGCGCCACGCCAGTTCCTTATCTCTTTCTGTATATGAGTTTAAATACATTTCTCACAGAGTTGGCCATGAGACCCAGGATAAAAGCAGTCAATAATTCTATATTGATAAGAATGTGAACTCATTTAGTCTGATAAGAATAAGTGAATTCAGGACATGGGTGCCATATACTCCTAAGGAATTTATTTTTCTACTTTATTAATGTGAATATGAGAGCCTGAAACTAAAGATAGATGAAGTGGGAAAGGAGTGGGTTAGACCACACAAAGCAAAGAATGCTGCCTATGTAGAGAAAGCAGGGCTGAGAGATTGGGATGGGAAAATTTGTTTGAAATCTGAATCAAACCACACTTAAAGCCAGAATTACCTTTGAATTATAGTTTATATTAGCCAATAAGTTACTTTGTTTGGCTTAAGCCAATTGAACTTTGGTTTTATTTAGCTTGCAACTGAAAATATCTTGCCCTTTATAATACTTAAATAATAAAAGTCTTTATTCAGCCAGATTTCCATAAGGAGCTTTCCTTTATTCTATTCTATTGAATCTAAGTATTTACACATATATCTTTGTATCTGAAGGCATTCTTTAACAGGATTTATGAAAGCACCATTCTGGTTATTTTGTTCATGTAGTTTATCTTTCCTACTGGAAAAGGAATAGCCATTTCACAGATGGGAAAACAGAGTTAGAGAGGTTAAGTAATTCATCTACCACCATGAAGCTGTTAAGTGATGGAACTAAGATTCAAAGTCAGATTTGTGAACTCAGAGAGCATGTCCTCTTAATTGCAATGGAATATTTTAAATACAACTTTACATGTGATAAGTCCAAATGAGTAAGCAGAATAGAGCACTGATGGGTACAGCAAAAATGTAAGGAAGGGAGAAATGATTGTCCATTGAAGCTATTGCAAGGTCAATTCCATCCTGGAAGCACTGAGGAGAAAGGTCAATTTTAGGTTGGATCTCAAGTTAGCTTTTAGAGGAATAAACAGGCTGGTTAGGAAGACAAAGTTTGAAATTACTTCCTTTATCTGTCTCAGAATAGGGTCTTATATCCAATTCAATCCTTCCCTAGTTGAAGTCCAGACCTTCTCTGGGCAGAGGTGATTTCATAAACTTTCTATCTCCAGTCTCTAGAGCTATAGCCAGATTTGGCTTTGGAGGGCCATCTCTGGGTATGGATATGAAATGTGGGTCGCCACAATTTTTTCCCAGAGTAGTGTGTACCAAAAATTGTTCTATGGAGGGCGCCTGGGTGGCTCAGTTGGTTAAGCGACTGCCTTCAGCTCAGGTCATGATCCTGGAGTCCCGGGATCGAGTCCCACATCGGGCTCCCTGCTCAGCAGGGGTTCTGCTTCTCCCTCTGCCCTCTTCCCTCTCGTGCTCTCTCTCTCTCTCATTCTCTCTCTCTCTCAAATAAATAAATAAAATCTTTAAAAAAAATTGTTCTATGGAAAATAAAGTCCTTGGAGCAAGAGGTCTGAGGAATTTCAGAAATACTGCAAAAAATATCTTCTTTTTGGAAAATATAATGTACATTAAAAAAATTAAAGGCTCTGAGATATACTTCAAATATATTCACTTAGCACAGTTTTTTCCTAAATTAATTTGACAATATTTTTCTGGCACAACACTGTTTAGCATTTTGTGCTAAGAAACACTGGCACAAACATCAATATGAAATTTTAAATCATAACACTTCTGTTTTTTTTTTTAAAGATTTTATTTATTTATTTGACAGAGAGATACACAGCGAGAGAGGGAACACAAGCAGGGGGAGTGGGAGAGGGAGAAGCAGGCTTCCCGCCGAGCAGGGAGCCCGATGTGGGACTCGATCCCAGGACCCTGGGATCATGACCTGAGCCGAAGGCAGACGCTTAACGACTGAGCCACCCAGGCGCCCCAATACTTTTGTCTTTTCATGACATTTAATTCTTAGTAAAATCATAAGCTCACACTCAGATGACCCAAAGAATAAAAGGAGAAATATAAAATGGATACATTTTAACATCCCTATTGTTTAGTGCTATGAAATGCTTTTGATTACATTTGGCAAAATTTAGATATTCTGTTATTAAAAATATAATTTGATCAATACATACCTATGTCAAGTATCTGTGTAAAATATCTATATTTGTTTTAAACATCACATAGCTGTCCTTTGAAATGCCTAGTACAGAGGTGTATATACACAATTGTTTATCATGATACATGTGTCTGAGAATTATCCATCTTTCTGGCAAAATAGCCTCAATTCAGAAATCCAAGTTTTCCAAGCAGCAAGAACACTGAATACATATAATTAGAACAGTGTGAAAAGCTAAGCTCAATTATACTCCTCAGTGTGAGTTGTAGGAGGACCTTCCCAGGTTTCATTTTCATGAGCTCCATTCTGTTCAGCTAGTGTATCAAAAGAGGATTAAAGCCTGAAAGATACCGAGAGTGGAACAGACCTGTGCTGAGGGAGCTCTCTTAGCACTAACACTTGAGAATATTTGGCCCTGATAAAAACGATTGTCAGAGTTTCTGGAAACCTTGAGCCTGGAAGTGATGGAAACTCAAGTTTACTTCTAATTAGAAAAAAAGGCATGATAACAAAAATGGGCTTTTCTATTTGAATTTTCTTTAATGTTGGCCATTTTACTTATCCTGTTCTGTGCTTTGTCAATCATTGTTTTACATACAAAGAAAGGAGATGCTGAAGATGTTATGAGAATCCTATAATTTCTAATAGTGATTGTAAAGCCAATTTATAGATGTATTTTTCTTAACTTTTTGTAAACATAATTCTAAAAATGCAAGTACCTCATATTTTGCTGTGATTAAAATGATATCATATCCTCCCAGGCTTATAGGGTTAATTTTAATTCCTGAGGGTACACAGGGGCATGGTGCCCCTATTAATAAAATAAAACTTTCATTTGCAGATGTTTAACACTGGGAAGGAGTATTTCCAGAAATAAAGTAGCAGGAACAAGTATCACTACCTCTGTTACTCTGAATTTTATCATCCCTTGAGGTCTTTCACTTGCTTTCCCTGCCATTAACAAGCCGACTGCCTCACACACAACTCATCCTTTAACTGTCTGTCCCAGTAGTACACAAAACTGCTTTGTTTAGTAGGAGACACCTGAAACTTCGGAAGGACTTTATTAAACACAATAAAGAAAAAAATAGGTATTAGGCGCACATCATATATCAAATGGTGGGACTTCCAAAATAGAATTTTGCAACTTAATGTATCAAACGTGGTCCTTCAGTACATATACCCAGGTTCAATTCACTTTCTAGATTAAACATTTCTGTGTTAGGCCTGTAGTTTTGACATGAACTTAAGAGTTCTCTTGCCCAATTCCTTTTTTGTCTAAATCTGAGCCTACTTTCACATTTAGGATGCTGTCCTGACATGTATTTTTATTTAGATTGCTAAGGTTTAAAAATTATATTAAAGACTTGAGTTTAATTCTTATAATTAAGGCATAAAAAATGAAAAATGCTATTTTCTTCAATGACTGACTTCAAGAAAAATCATAAAAATGTACTAACAAAAATAGGTACTCAAGTCAGGTTTTATAGAACTTAAAATGTATTACCTTTTAAGGAATTACCTCCCAGCTATTTTGGCGCCTTGATAGTTATGGAAAGTTATATTATTCTCATCAAATATTTCTGTTTTCCCTGTGGAAGCATTACATTTACTCATCCTATCAATGTAAAGTCTGGTTGTGTTGACCATGTGACTTAGTAGTTCTCTCCCTGTGAGGTTAATGCTTAGCCCATTCCAGTGATATCAGTTTTGTCTCTGTGACTTGCTTAGGCCTGTGTAATATAAATAGAAGAGATATTTGTCATTCTGAGCAGTGTATTTAAGAGTCATTAATTTCTTCCATCATTTTTGTTTCTTTTAATAAGGCAGATAAGATGATGCCATAGCTCTTGGCCCCAAAGTGAAAAACATGTAGCTGATTGATGATAAATATGTAACATGAAGGAGAAAAAAAAAATCATGTATTACTGAATCCCATTAAAATTTGGGGGTTTCTTTGTTACCACAACATAGCTTATCTTAGTCTGACAAATACAGTGGTTAAGACTGAAAGAGGCAGTTTCAACTCTAGAGGCTATCAGCTCGAATATTTACAATATGTTTTACATTTCCATTTTAAGAACGTCTGTGCTATTCTTCTTCATAAGTCTTGAACAATGATAAGAACTTTGTTTTATGCTACATAGGATTGGTGCAATGATAAATAAGGAAATAAATTTTAAAATGCTCTTTACTTTCTACAGTCCTGAATAAACATTGTAATAGTCATAAAAATAACTGTAGGTCAAAAAGCACTATATTTTTTACATGATAACACATTTTTTTTTTCACAATTGAATTATTAAAGTTGTGTTCGTAGGCAAATGTCCATTGAAGGAACTAACTGATCATTTTAAGGAGTACTTGCTTAGTAGCAGAACTGAAAAACCCAGGATGCCCTGAACATCCTGGGGAGGCATCTTAGGAATCAACCTGCTTGAACTGGTCAGCTCATTCTCAGTGAGGTGAGGCTTCTCACTGATACATTTGATTGCTCTCTGGTAGTTGATGCAGATGCAAAGGGGAATTGATACAGCTTTTTGCTTGCAGTCAACACCTGCCTGTGGTTACTGGGCAGGCCCAGCTCTGACAGCATTTTTAATCTTCTGGACATGATAAGAAAGAGGCAATGGCAGCAGTAAGGAGATAGTAGCTTCACCACAGGAATTGAACCTAAAAGTCAGAAAACCTAGGACAAATATAATTCAAGTTGGTTTTATTTCTCCTCTCTGCCCCTATGACCAATATGAATCAGGCTTGTCCTGGCCTTCTAGCTCCTTTTACTTCCATGCCCTCTGTGGAATGAAAGGGTCTTTCTTCAGGTTGACATGTTCCATTCTGAGCACTTCCACACCACTCTTTTTCCAGCCCCACTCAGTGTACCGACTCCTTGAGACACACACACACACACACAAGCGTACACACACGTGCACACATGTAGACCCACATACCCACCCCTTTCTTTGTAAGTCATTCCATTTGTTTTCAGTGTGGAATTGTAAAACAAATTATGTTAAGGACATTTCTGCTTAAGCAATAGATATGAATAACTTATATTCCTTTATTTGTGATAGAATTGCTTAGATAATTCTAATTTTTTGCAGACATGAGTCGCAGTACCCTTTATGCATAAATCTTGCAGTTGTAATAAAAAAACAAGGCATACACTTATTAAAAAAAATCTTATTTAGTCTTCAACATAATGTGCTACCTATCTCTAGCAAATACTTTTTAAATTTATTAATATTTCCTCTATATACATCATCAAAAATAAAAGTTAAAAACAAAAGAATATTGATGGCCATTCAATAGTCCCATTGAGATCAATATTGGTTAAATTTTAGAAGCTGAAAGAAAAATGAGACTAATGTTTTTTCTTAATTTTATCAGCATGATAATAATATATTGCCGTGTTTGTATCTTTTATTAGTATTTGCAATTTGCAGAGTGCCTCTCCAGAATTGCTTCATGTTTCTGATAAATGCAAGGATGCCTTACTGTAACTCAGTCTTGACTATAATACTTTGCTCAATGTTTATTTATTGAATAAATTTGTAGATTTCTTTTAAATAAAACTAAATATTGTTCTCATTAAAAATTAATGCACTCCACAGAGAAAATCTAGTTTACAGGATAAATTGTACCCAGAATTATTCTAATGTCTATTGTATTAGAAATAAAGCTAATAGCAAACATCATATTAAGAACTGTCCCCTTTCAAAATTTATAAGCAGTTAGCATAATTGTATTTTTTAATTTAGAATTTATTATTTCATGCATCATCTTAAATATGATGTTTCTTTTCCTCAAATAATAATTATGAAAACACTTATGGGGTGCCTGGGTGGCTCAGTTGGTTAAGCGACTGCCTTCGGCTCAGGTCATGATCCTGGAGTCCCAGGATCGAGTCCCACATTGGCTCCCTGCTCAGCAGGGAGTCTGCTTCCCCCTCTGCCCTCTTCCCTCTCGTGCTCTCTGTCTCTCATTCTCTCTCTCTCTCAAATAAATAAATAAAATCTTTAAAAAAAAAAAAAAGAAAACACTTATGAGCCATATATTTTTATTTAGATTGCTAAGGTTTAAAAATTATATTAAAGACTTGAGTTTAATTCTTATAATTAAGGCATAAAAAATGAAAAATGCTATTTTCTTCAATGACTGACTTCAAGAAAAATCATAAAAATGTACTAACAAAAATAGGTACTCAAGTCAGGTTTTATAGAACTTAAAACGTACATGGTTTTCTTAGACTTGTAAACAAAGTAATATTTTCATTGATTATAGAGTCAAACAAAATGCTGATTTAATTGCCCAATAATCTTTAATCAATTTCCCTATTCAGGTAGTTCTGTGTTTGTGTGTGTGTAAGAGAGATAGGAACAGATTTCTGAAGAAACTAATTCAGGATACTATAGGTTTTTACTAGCTTTTTATTTGTTTATTTGTCTTAAGGGGGCAGCAAAGGCACACAAAGCATCTGCTAGTAGTATATTCATCTGAGGTGTCCTGAACTAAAATTAAATGCAAGCATTTTTGTGATAATAGAAATTAAAGACAATGTGGTGATGTTTCTTATTTATGAAAACAAAGTCCAATGTTTTAGTAGGATGGAACCTTTTCTTGGCATTTATTAAAGATGCACAGTTTACCTATTCATTCAAGTATTTGCTATGTGTCACAGCAGTTTAGTTGGACAGGTATAAGGTGGTTGTGCTACCGTGAACTCTAACTGCACAGGAATGTTTTTGCAAGCATAACTCATCTGCAGTTTCTTTCTTTAGTCATTACTAAAGCCTAGGGGACATAATACTTTAAAAATAAGATGCAAATTTCATACATGATTTTTTAAGAGCCACAAGGTTCTACACTGACATGTTGATTTCATAAATGACTTAAATACAACTCAGATGATCTAATATGATTTGATTTTGAATAACTTTTAGATTCTGTAAAGTAATGTCAAACATGTGTTTCTAGAACTAGAGACCAGTAGTTGTGAAATAATCCACACCCTTTCAGGAACAAGAACTTTACCATTGGGAAATTATTGAATCCTTTTGAAATACTAGGTAGCTATTTATAGTAGCTTATGGTTCAAAAATATGCATTGTAATAAATGTAAATTTAAATGACAATTGTAAACTTTTTCATTCAACTGAGATTTAGTGCTTAGAAATGTATAAACATAATGCAAATGCCCCTGAAAATGTGTACTTCTAGAATATATGTCTATATCTGTATATATCCGTACAAAGTAACGTGTAAAAGTTTTAAGTATCAGACCAGTATTCCAATCAGATCATTTATTTATGTTTATCTGTAGTTCTGTTAAGCCTGGTGATCTGGCTTCTAAACCTTCAAACATTTAGAAACAATGAATTAGAAACTATAGGCAAGGCTCACCTGGTGGCTCAGTCAGTTAAAAGTCCTACTCTTGATTTTGGCTCAGGTCATAGTCTCAGGGTTATCATCTCAGGGTGGTGAGATCAAGCGCCAGGCAGGGCTCTGCACTTAGCGTGGAGTCTGCTTTTCCCTCTCCCTCTGTTCCTCCCTGGCTCATGCATGCTCTCTCTCTCTCTCTAAAATACATACATAATAATAATAATAAAAAGAAATTATAGGCAGGCACACAGGGAAATGTAAAATGATGACATGTACTATTTGTGGAATCAAAGAAACTGTTTAAAAGATCACAGTAGACACTTCAACAAATTATTGGCCAAAAAGTATAAGAACAGTTTTAGAAAGCTAAATAAGCGTTTACTAAAGGCATAATTTGTATTACAATATTATATAGTAATTGAAGTTAAAGATGATGCCAATCTTCTAGAAAAGCTTAAATTATCTTGAAAGTACTATTTAGTAAAGCAAGAAATGAATATACAGACACTATAATAGTTCAAAATTATAAATAACCTAAATTTTAAATAACACAGAAAGTAACAAAAAGCAAAATAATGTTTGGTATTTCCATATGTTAGTATATTATGTACCCATTAATTATGTTATTTTTCAATAATATTTGGTTAAAATAAAAATAATATTATATGTTAGGTACAAAATGCAGAATATAAGAGCATATATTCAATACGTTATTTCTTTTGGTAAAATATATTTTATATTTAACAAGTCACTAGAATAAAAATATTTTATTTTGGCCACAGAAATATCTGGCCTATAAACATATGTAAATGTCTTAAAGAACATAATAAGTTTCGGTTTTATAAAATGTATTAAGTTTTCAAAAAATAAATAGAACTGCAGAGTCATTGATACCCTTTGACTTATCAAATACATTTTGGTCATTCATTTTTTTGTGCTTTCAGCAAACATCTTTTGAATGTCCGCTATGTACTATATGCTGTTCTAGGTCCTAGGGATATGCTACTGAAACACACAAACCCTCCAAGAGATTACAATTTTTTTTTAATCCAAGAGCTTACAGTTATAAAGATAAATATGCAAACATATCACTGTAAGAGAGTGGGAAAATGTTTTACAATAGGGATCACAAGGAACTATAGAATCATATAGAAGGAACAAGGAGAACTACAGAAGATAAGGAAAAGTAGTTTCCCTGAAGAAGTAATAGTTGGGAAGACAAGAAAGATAAGTAGGAGTTACAGATAAGAAGATGATAGGACAAGGACAAAGGAACACTTGTGAGGGACCACATATGGGAGGACATGCTGTGTCTGGAGAACAGAAAAAGGTTTTACATATCTAAATCAAACATAGTAAGTAGGGAAGTGGTAAGACAAACTGGATAAGAGGGCTCTCTAAAACTTAATAGTATTTTTGGCCTTTACCTAAAGGCAAATTGAGGACTATAAATCTTTAACCAGTCAAATGCCATAACTGGATTTGAAATTCAGATTGGTCATTCTGATTATAGGGTATAAAATAGATGGGAGGGAGACATTCATAAAACAAGGGGACTTGTCACAATGATCTAAATTTTGCAGTAATTTAGATCAAAGATTATGGGGATCTAGACCAGGGTTATCACAGTGCAGGAATTTGAAATTGAGGACTCACACATAATCAAGGAACTGAGACACTGAGTCATCCTTGGATGAACTGACTAAACTGAATTTCATTCCCTCTAAAGCCAGGGACAGGCTCTGGGATCACTGACCCCATAAAGGTTCTACCATCCTGTTACATGCTAGGTGAACAGCTTGCTAGATTTCTCTTCTTTTTTACGTTTTAAAATCCAACACTCTCTCTTTTTAATACTGTAGAACAGAGGTTAAGTCAGGGATTCTTTTTTGCTAGTTGATGTTACCTTCAGAGGGTGATTCAGTGAAGCCAGCTGGCCTATTGCAGGCCTCTCTGGCCTCCCTCACCTGCTAATAACAGAGAGCTGCAGAATTGTCAGTTGAGCCCATAAAGAGTGAACTTTTGCTCAAAAGATGTCACTGATCAGTTGCACACTCTGTTGCCAATTACCCTTTCTTCACTAGTGCTTATGGATAGTCTTCCTCACTATCTTTATATAGATGGCAGCAATCTGGGATGAAGACCTTCTGGGAAAGGGTATGTTCAGTATTAGCACTTCCTAAGTTTCAGTTCTAAGCTTTATAAAATGTACTAACTGATCATAGATTAACTGCTTCATAGAAGCATGGGGCTGGAGCGAATCATACAATGCAAATACTGCAGCAGGTCCATTAAGTGACTTAGCTACATATTAGCACTCTGTGTACATTTGATGCAGCAGAGGTCCATTTAGTTTGAGATGAGTTGCATCATTCAGTGACATGAAATGTTTTTCTAAGAAGATGTCTGATATCTTATAAACTTGTACTGAGAATGGGTTCTTAAAATTCAAAGAAATATCATCCAGTTTTCCACCAAATAAAAGAAATGGGAATAAGAAGAATAATTCTTGGTAAAGAGAAAAAAAATTAGTAGATAAATGGATCCATTTTGAAATGCACTTTGCAGTTGACTATCAACAGAGTAAATAGTTTGTTGTATATTTTTATTTGGTAATATATAAACATTGCCTCTCACATTATACTGTATATAACTGGTGGCTATTGGATAGTAATAGAGTGCTACTTCACTTGTTAATCATCCAACAAAGAGAATGTGACTTAGTGATCAATGGCAATTACATTAGAATTGCAACATATGGTAAATTGAATGTTTTTGTACAGTGGCATTTAGTTGTTTGGGACCATGTACCAAATTAATGGGAACATCAGGTGAATTTAACATCTTTACTGCTGTAATTGATCCTAAAGTAGGTAATTGTGTTATCTATAAAGTCAATTTGTCCTTTTTCCATTATTTATGATGTGCAGTTGTGCACCAAGCATACACCAATCACAATGCAATTGCAACATATATGGTTGGTGCCTGCACCAAATGCCGCACAAAACATGAAAGGGAAAGCTGAAAGTTACTCTGTAGCAGTTTTCTTTTCTCTCTATTAAACTGAAAGATTATTTATTATTTCTGCTTTAGTTGCATTGTAGATGAAGTAAATATATAGCATTGTATTAATCTTTTAAAATTTCTAATAACCTAAAGAGTTTTTCTTTTGGATTATTATTTTATTTATTTATTTATTTATTTTAAGATTTTATTTATTCACTTGACAGAGAGAGACACAGCAAGAGAGAGAGCACAAGCAGGGGGAGCGGGAGAGGAAGAAGCAGGCTTTCCGCTGAGCAGGTAGCCCAATGCGGGGCTCGATCCCAGGACCCTGGGATCATGACCTGAGCCGAAGGCAGACGCTTAACGACTGAGCCACCCAGGCGCCCCTCTTTTGGATTATTTTAAAGTCATCCTGACTGTTCTGATTCTTTGATATCCCAGTATCTGTCTTGGTAAATTCAAAGATTTTGCATAATTAACAGTTGCTGAAATTTCTTGACTCCCCTTTGAAAGGAGAGGCAGTCTTTTCAATTATCCCTCATTACAAGTTTTCAACTCTGGCTGCACATTTGGATTACCTTTGGAGATAAAAACAAGTCACAATTCTAGATTCTACCCCTAAAATTCTGATTAGGCCAGGGCTAAGGTACTTTTACAACCTCTCTAGGTGATTATGATACACAATGAGAGATGGTAGGTGTAACTCTAAATATGGGTCCTACCACAACAGGTAAAGGTAAAAAATTCAATTTATTTGGTCTTGTCTGACCATATTGACAGTAAAATCAGGATTTACTGGAGGGAAAAAGGCTTTAAACTAGCTGACTTTTGGAAAAACAGATTCAAACTGAGCAAGATGAGCAGTTAGCAAAATACCGTTGAGTAATATTATTATTTAAAGTCTTATAAATATTAAAGTTTAGACAAAGTTTCACTTTTACAACTGAAAAACAAAACAAAATGATGACATTTAGATCACTAAGAGGCAACTGAAACAAGGAGGTCAATAAAAATCACCTCCATTCCAGTATTTGGTGTTAACATATTCAGATGCCTAAGAGAAATGGTCTGTGCTTGAAATTGGCAAATGATACTGACATTCACTGAGCACTTTCTATAGTAGGCATATTTTATACCTTTTTACTTCTCAAGCAATGCGAAGAAATGGGTACTGTTATTATTCCAATTCTACAGAGCACAAACTGAAGCACAGACAGGTTCAGTGATATAATTAAGTCCATGAAGCTACTAAATGTCAGTAAGTCGTCTGGCCCAGTTTGACTCCAGAGCCCACATTTCTGCCTGACCCCTATATCAGCTTCTGCATTATATGATGAGTAATCTAGGTAAGGTACACTGTGGTCAGATAGCCAAGGCCTAGATTCCACATGAAGATGTAGGAACTGGCTCCCTTTTCTATCCTATAAATCTGCTGCTTCTTTTCTCTGTGTATCTTGCAGTGATCTTGCCTTACATCTAACCCAGAGAACAGAAAGCCTCCCTGGCTGCCTGCCCTTGCAGAAGCCTGTGGGGGTCCAAGGAAGGAATAAAGAGATGTGATCAAAAGATAGCCATTGAAAAATTCATAGACTTTTGTTTCTAGCCTTATGGAAAACATAAAATTTCTTTGATATTTGTTCACCTAGATGATAATATATTTTCTTGTGAGAATTCCTGATACTACAAGAATTCAGAATAATGCTTAAATTAATTTCCAGTTTTCATGATTGTAGATATAGAGGGTGAACTAGTAGAGACAAGAAAATAAAAATCTTACTGTATTTTTAAACATTATTTTTGTCTATACTTTAGTTGATATATGCAAAAAGTAAAAGAGATTTAATCTCTGAAATCCAGCCATTTAAAATTAAGAACAGAGGTCAAAGTCACATATATGCAGGCCACAAATAAAATCTAAGAATGTATAAAGAATTCATTACACACTAGAGTTTGTAGCAAGTTATAATGTAAGCAGAAAAATTAGTTGTGGAAAAGGGAAGCTAGTAGAGGAATTCATTCCATTTTGTGGGGTTTTTTTTTGTTTTTTTTTTTAAAGGCAGTAAAAGAAGTGTGGCCTTAGATACCAAGTGAAGATGAGCTTTGATAAGAACATCTAGTTTGACTGTCACATGGGTCTAAAATACGTTGAACGTAAGAGATGGTTGGGAAGAAACACTAAGGAAGATATTTTCACTTGTGACCCAAATAAAACATACAGGAGAGACATGGAAGAACAAAGAGAGAAAGACAGGGAGACAGAGAATGAAAGTAAGAAAGGAAAGAAAGGAAGAAAAGGAAGGAAGGAAAGAAGAAAAGAAGAAAAAGAAAGAAAGAAGAAAGAAAAGAAAGAAAGAAGAAAGAAAGAAAGAAAGAAAGAAAGAAAGAAAGAAAGAAAGAAAGAAAGAAAGAAAGAAAAGAAAGAAAATAAATGAATTGGAGTCTACCCATGTAGCTGAATTCCAAAGGAACTGCTGAAGAAGACAATGCAGAAATAACTAGAAGAGGTAAATCCGGTGAGCCTGTGACTTCTAAAAGTGGAAAAAGTATGGATGATGTCAGAATTGCTGACAGCTTTCCACAACTGTGCAGAAGGAAGGTACAAACCCATGGGAAGAGTCAAGAGAGTGCCTTCACTGAACTTTAAGATTCCTGGATGAAAGGTGTTCCAACTTTGAACTGAAGAGTTTGAGCTTCTCAGGCTATCAGATGGTGTTATAATTAGCTATTTAGAGCAGATATATATACTTTAGGGATGATATCAGATTCAGTTCCTATGGATGCAGTAAATAAAAACAGGCTGAATTTATTTCCTTTTCTTTCTGTATTTTTTGATGTAACCATGCTATTTTCCATTTACAGCACTTTTTTTTTATCTCTAAGCTCTTTACCACATAATATCAAAAGAGGATTATATATTCATAATGAAAAGTAAATGTCCTTAGTGCTTGTAAGATTTTTTTTTAATATTTGTTAAATCAGCCACTATAATATATTTAGGAAAAAGTTAGGAAACAATAGTATTTATTAAACTCTAACAGCTTCACTTTTTATCATTTCCTTGTAACATCGTCTTGTGGATTTAATTCACAGACAAGGTATTCAAAAGTAGAAATAAAGTTAAATGGTTAGTTAAAGCTGCTTTATAAAATACATTAAAATCCTGCAATTAAAATCATGTAAAATAATATCTGATGACATGCAACAATATTCATGATAGTTTTTATTATATAAAATTTTTAAGTTTAAAGCATAATGATTTTCTTAAAAAAGAATATACATTTTACATATAAATAATGGGAAAGAGATCTCAAAAAACTGTATCACAGTGTTATTTATCTATGGATGGTTGAAGTTAGTTATTTATGGGAGATTTTTACTTCTTTTTATGCATCAGTGATTTCTAAATTATGTACAACAGATGTTTAATATGATAAAAAGTTTAGTTTTTAAGTGACATCAGATAAATCATTAAATTCCATTTAGGAAAGGAATATGAAGTTTCTGATGGATATAAGAAACTTTGTAAAAAGATGTGGGTTTGTGTGTTTATCTCCTCTGAGGATTAAATTACCATCTTACTCAAACTTTATGTATTTGTAAATGACTACATAAAATATATAAAATATGCTGTTAAAAGCAGAACTATTTTTGTAATAGTCACACTTTAATCTCTTCACTGTGATTTTCTGCCAATATGATGAAAGCAGATCACTGTCCTTGGGTACATGCACAATAGAGCTTTTCTAGACTGTAGAGATGGATTTCAAGCTACCTCTGACCAGTAGTTATCTTAAATGTGAGTTGCATTATTCTTAGTTCCAAAAATCCTTTGATCTTTTTGTAATGGGGGGAGGAAGAAGCTAACAGTGTTTCCATTCAAAAACCTTTTGGAAAAAAGTACCTTGACTGATATTTTCCTTTTCATTTACCTGCAGAAATCTAAACATAAAGTATTTTGGTAAGCAGAAATCTTTTTAATCATTTTACTTATGTTTATCACAAGGTGAAGTTTCCAACAGGAGCTATACATTTATTTCCTTTTATTAATGAAAGTAAAAATTGTCAGTTAAATATAGTTTCTTGAAATGAAATCTTTACAGTAATTGTAAATAAGATGTGCCTTAAGAAAAAAATAAAAACAATAAAAAACATTTGCAAAATATGAAACTAGATTGATGTTTTCTGGCAGTGTCTAAGGAGCATTAAAAACAGTGATTTTAGCCAACCCTATCTGTCCAGCAGAGACTCAACTAAGTTTTAAAAAAATGGTGCAAAACATCACCAATTTAGTCAAAACAGTCAACCTTCTAGCCCCATGAGGACACAACCTAAATGTGCCTATTTAAAGATCAAAGATATACTAAGATAATTTGGAACTTTGATCTTCACATGACTGTGGAGTTTCAAGTAGTGCTATAGGGCCTTGTTTTTTCATCACCACAAGACTTTTTCCAGCAACCTGTGTTATCTGTTGAACTACAAGTGCAGGGATGCATGGTTGGGAAGAGTACAGCAATTATGTGAGAAGCCCAGGGCAAGGACAGCTCTGGGGGAAACACATGTTCTATTTTATATACAAGTGATTTTCCAACGTAAAGATGAATATTTTAAAATGCTTATGCTCAGTTGAGGAACATTCAAAATACAGATTTTTATTTTTAAAGTAGTATTTTTAGATGCGTCAAGTCTTGAATACTGTAAGAAGGTCATTAACCGGAATGTTTAGGATTATATTTGTTCTGCATTAATTATATTCACAAATATCTTATATATCAATCATAAAGTCTTTTTCAGCACAATATATATGTTAGCTCTTTAAATAATTGTTATCCCACAGAACATAAAAAAAGATAATAATTTCATAAATCCCGTTTTGCCAACAAGATAGGGAATCTCTGTGATCAGACATTTGTTAGGTACCTGCCCATGCATTGAGACTTATCATTATTCATAGCTTGATAGGTCACTCTAACTTTGCTTCCCACAGTAAGTTATAGGATAGTACAGAATAGTATAATATAAAGTACAGGTAGTCCCTTTAGAATAATTTTTTAATCTGTATGACCTCAGTTTATACTCTCAGATCAATAATGACCTATTCCATTTACATTTGTTAATATTAAATCTCTTACTCTTTTAGTCATATCCATTTAATATTTTCTTCTATCTTCTGTCAATGTGATTTTCAGATGGAAACAGGCAAAACTAGTGAGGGTAATATGGGAAATGATGCCTAAGACAAGCAAATTTTAAAGTTAACTTTTAACTGCTGCAAGTAAATATTGAATAAATCCCATCTTGTTTTTATGATGCAGTTTTAATAGAGGAGACTATCAAATCACCCAAATTTACTAAGTGTTGGAAAAGTGAGGGAAATAAATTCAGGTGAGGAAAGAGGTGATACAATTTTGATTGATTAAAATATAGACCATTGATTTGGCCCCATTGCTAGAGAGTATTTGGAGAAGTAGTCTTTTTGGAACACTTAAAGCAAAAAGAATCACTGTTTATTGGGAGCCATCATGGATTCAGTATGAATAGTTTTTTCAGACTTACCTCATCAAAAGCATATTCAGAACTCAATAACTCATCTGGAAAAGCCTTCCATAATCCTCTTGTGAGTGAAGATGGAAAAATGAGTGACATTCATAATAATTTGAAGTAGTTTACTAGCGATCTGATAATTAGTTTAATTTCACTCTGAAAGTGAGTTTTAAGGGAAACATATCTCCTGGCTATGTATATAACTTGATCTATTAAAATTTTCATTAATTGGGGCACCTGGGTGGCTCAGTCGTTAAGTGTCTGCCTTCGGCTCAGGTCATGATCCCAGGGTCCTTGGATCAAGCCCCACATCGGGCTCCTTGCTCAGCGGGGAGTCTGCTTCTCCCTCTCTCACTGTGTTCCCTCTCTCACTGTGTCTCTCTCTGTCAAATGAATAAATGAAATCTTAAAAAAAAAAAATTCATTAATTTTTTTAGGAAGAAAGAATATAGATTTCATGTTACTGAATTTGCACAGGATATGAAAAGTATGAACTTTAGTTGCGAATTTGGATGATGGAACTAGACTCAAAGGAATTTGGTCAGCTGAAGTCACATACTTACCATCTCTCAAGATGAACCTTAATTGATAAGTATAAACCTATACATCAACAGACTAACAGGCAAATAAAAAAAATCAGTACAGGTAAAAGATGGGGGAATGTGGATAATGGCAGGCCTGTAGAAGTCTGTGATATATCTGCCAAAATTTGTTTTTAAGCAATCAGTATGTAGCCCAAATAAAACTGGGCCAACTTATGTTCAGTTCAGACAGGATTTCACATTCAAAAGAAACAAGAGTCAAATCTAATTGAAACATTACAGTGCAATCTGCATCATTACTGGAATCTCTCAAATATGTTAAAATAGTAAATTTCCTATCACCCCCAAAATCATTTATTATAGCACCTCCTTTATAGGTATATCTCTTTTATTCTTCCTCATAATTTACTCCCCTATCTAATACATTATTATTCAACTCTTGGCTTTTATGTGAGAATCTTTCACTTCTGGTGTGTCCTAGCTTGCATATTGCCAGTTAAGAGGACATTTCCTAAGAACTCTGTATAACCCAGTCCTGGTCCCATCTCCCCTAAAACAAAACAAAACTTGCCATTTTCTATTTATTCATGACATTTATCATTTCAAACATATTTTTCACCTATCCACTCTAGCATATAATCTCCATAAATATTTGTTGCAAGACTACTGGTTAAGTCATGTGCTCTAAAATTCTCATATGCATTCTTTTAAAAATTCATTTTACCCCTGTAGTGTAATACCTAAACTTCAGTACAGACTAGACTACTCATCAGGTTTCTTTTTCCATATGTCCACTCTGATTATATTTGGCCCTTAAAGTCATAGCCTCTCATAAATGGGAGACAAGGAAGAGAGTTTCATGGAAGGAAATAATTTTACCTCCTTTGTTTTCCCAATAAGGTTGCCTCTTCCCTCCTCTGCTTCTTAAATTTACTAAAATGACCTTATCATTATTATTTTTTTAATCAGAAGCTCCATTTTTCCCTTGATGCTTACTTGAAAAGTCCCCTAGAATTTACACTTAAGCAAGAAGAGGAGTTTAAGACTAATGCCTTGCAATATATTGGAGAATTTATTAAATTTTATGTGTTTTATATTCTTCAAAACATACTTGATAATTGCTATCAGGTCAGGGCTTAAGGCTGGAAGAGTTATACCTACTCTGTTAGTTATTATAATAATGTTTTTTGTAATTGTGATGTAAACAGTAATAATTTATTGGACAAGAAAGGTCTTTATGACTATTTCTGAATATATATTGGTCCATATCCCTGAAATTTAATTATCAAATCAAACAGGTTCATGAATTATGAAATAAGTATTCATTTAAGATAAACCTGGGATGGGGCGCCTGAGTGGCTCAGTTGGTTAAGCGACTGCCTTCGGCTCAGGTCATGATCCTGGAGTCCCTGGATCGAGTCCCGCATCGGGCTCCCTGCTCGGCGGGGAGTCTGCTTCTCCCTCTGACCCTCCCCCCTCTCCTGCTCTCTGTCTCTCATTCTCTCTGTCTCAAATAAATAAATAAAATCTTTAAAAAAAAAAAAAAAAGATAAACCTGGGATGTTTTCATACTCATGTAGGAATCTTACCTGCTTTATCATGAAGTAATGAGACTTTGGAATATTAAACACAAAATATTTCAGGTATATATCCTTTTATTTTATTTTTTATTTTTATTTTTTTTTAAGATTTTATGTATTTATTTGACAGAGAGAGACACAGCGAGCGAGGGAACATAAGCAGGGGGAGTGGGAGAGGGAGAGGCAGGCTTCCCGCGGAGCAGGGAGCCCGATGTGGGGCTTGATCCCAGGACCCTGGGATCATGACCTGAGCCAAAGGCAGACACTTAACGACTGAGCCACCTAGGCGCCCCAGGTATATATCCTTTTAATTCGATGTAATATTTATATATCATTCAAGAGGTGTCTGACAAAAACCAAAAGCAGAATTGAAAGCCAGCTTCACAGAGAATGAGAATCTGGAATATCATTTCTCCATGTTATGTTTCCTTTTTCTCCATATTAGATTTCATAAATTTTCTTTCTTTTTGAATTAAGTTTCTCTACTACTTGGCTCACATGGGTATACACAAGTTGGGCAGCCACTTCTTATTTCATGTATTTTAGACATAGCAACACTGAGGAGAAGCTAATCAATGGTCTTGCAATTCCAAATTTCAGAGAAGAAACTGCTTAGGTCACTTGGGTTTAACTACTAATTAAGAGGAATAGAGAACCACCAAATAAGTAAGTCTAGAAACTCAAGGGTTTATTCTGAACCAGATAGGAACCTCAAATTGCCACTTCCCCTCTGGTAACCATCTGTTCTCTATAGTTAAGAGTCTGGGTGTGCCTGGGTGGCTCAGTTGGTTAATCGTCTGGCTTTGGCTCAGGTCATGATCCCAGGTCCTGGGATCCAGCCCCGCATCGGGCTCCTTGCTCGGCGGGGAGCCTGCTTTCCCTCTGCCTGCCTCTCTCGTTCTCTCACTCTCTCTCACCCTGACAAATAGATAAATAAAATCTTTATTTAAAAAAAAAAAAAGCTGTTTTTTAGTTGGTCTCTTTTTTCTTTGTTTTGTTCCTTAAATTCCATATATGAGTTAAATCAAATACAATTTATCTTTGTCTTTGTCTTATTTCACTTAACATTATACTCTCTAGATCTATCCATGTTGTTGCAAATGGCAAGATTTCATTTTTTTTTTTTTAAAGATTTTTTATTTATTCATTTGAGACACAGAGACATTAGAGAGAGAGAGAGCATGAGCAGGGGGAGAAGCAGAGGCAGAGGGAGAAGCAGGCTCCTTGCTGAGCCAGGAGCCTGATGTGGGGCTTAATCCCAGGACCCTGGGATCATGACCTGAGCTGAAGGCAGACACTTAACCATCTGAGCCACCCAGGCACCCCGATTTCATTATTTTTTATGGCTGAATAAATTCCACTGTGTGTGTGTGTGTGTGTGTGTGTACAACATATATATACCGTTGCTTCTTTATCCATTCAGCTATTGAAGAACACGTGGGCTGCTTCCAAACATGGCTGTTGGAAATAATGCTGCAATAAATATAGGGGTTCATATATCTTTTTAAATTACTGTTTTCATATTCTTTGGGTAAATAGTAGTGGAATTACTGGAAAATGTGGTAATTCTATTTTTAGTTTTTTGAGGAACTTCCATACTATTTTCCACATTGGTTGCACCAGTTTGCATTTCCACCAACAGTGCAAAGAGTTCCTTTTCCTCCACATCCTCACCAACACTTGTTATTTCTTGAGTTTTTGATTTTAGCTCTTCTGAGAGGTGTGAGGTGATATCTCATTGTGGTTTTGATTTTCATTTCCCTAATGATGAGTGGTGTTGAGCATCTTTTCATGTGTTTTTGGCCATCTGGATGTCTTCTTTGGAGAAATGTGTGTTCATATCTTCTGCCCATTTTGTAGTTGTATTATTTGGTTTTGGGGTGTTGAGTTATGTGTTTTTTGTATATCTATATTGGATACTAATCCTTTATCAGATATGTCTTTTGCAAATATTTTATCCCATTCAGTAGGTTGTCTTTTAGTTTTGTTGATTGTTTCTTTTGCTGTGCAAAAGCTTTTTATTTTGATATAATCCCAGTAGTTTATTTCTGCTTTTGTTTCCCTTGCCTCGGGGACATATCTAAAAAAATATAGCTATGACCCATGTCAGAGAAATTACTCCCTGTGCTCTCCTCTAGGATTTTCATGGCTTCACGTCTCACATTTGGGTCTTTAATCCATTTTGAGTTTATTATTTTGTAGGTGTAAGAAAATGATCCAGTTTCATTCTTTGCATGTAGCTGTCCAGTTTTCCCAATACCATTGTTGAAGAGACTGTCTTTTTCTCATTGCATCTTCTTGCCTCCTTTGTTGAAAAGCTAATTTACCATGTAATTATGGGTTTATTTCTAGGCTCTCTATTCTGTTCTATTGACCTATGTGTCTATTTTTGTGCCCATACCATACTGTTTTGATTACTATGGCTTTGTAGTATAACTTGGAATCTGGGATTGTGATACGTCCAGTTTTGTTCTTCTTTTTCAAGATTGTTTTGACTATTTAGGATCCTTTGTGGTTCCATACAAATGTTAAGATTATTTGTTCTATTTCTATGAAAGATGCTGTTGGTACTTTGGTAGGGATTACATTATTAAATGTGTAAATTGCTTTGGGTAGTATGGGCATTTTAACAATATTTTTTCTTCCTATCCATGAGCATGGACTATCTTTCCATTTATTTGTGTCATCTTCAATTTTTTTCATCCATGTTTTGTAGTTTTCAGAGTACAGGTCTTTTACTTCCTTGGTTAGGTTTATTCCTATGTGTTTTATTATATTTGGTACAATTGTGGATGGGATAGATTTCTTAATTTCTCTTTCTGCTACTTTATTATTAGTGTATAGAAATGCAGTGTATTTCTGTATACAATTCTCTATCCTGCAACTTTACTGAATCCTTTATCAATTCTAGTAATTTTTTGGTGGAGTCTTTAGGTTTTTTTTTTTTTAAAGATTTTATTTATTTATTTGAGAGAGAGAGAATGAGACACAGAGAGCATGAGAGGGAGGAGGGTCAGAGGGAGAAGCAGACTCCCTGCCGAGCAGGGAGCCCAATGCGGGACTCGATCCCAGGACTCCAGGATCATGACCTGAGCCGAAGGCAGTCGCTTAACCAACTGAGCCACCCAGGCGCCCCAATCTTTAGGGTTTTTTATAAAAAGTATCATGTCATCTGCAAATAGTGAAAGTTTTACTTCTTTCTTACCAATTTGGATAGCTTTTATTTATTTTTCTTGTCTTATTGATGATGCTAGGACTTTCAGTATTATGTTGAATAAAAGGGGTGAGATTGGACATCCTTGTCTTATTCCTGATTTTAAGGGAAAAGCTCTCAGTTTTTCCCCATTGAATGGGATGTTAGCTGGGTTTTTTCATATATGGCCTTTATTATGTTGAGGTATGTTTCCTCTAAACCTACTTGCAGAAGTTTTTACCATGAATGAATGTTGTCCATTGTCAAATGCTTTTTCTGCATCTGTTGAAATGATCACTTTGTTTTTATCCTTTCTTTTGTTGATGTGATGTATCATCTTGATTGATTTGCCAATACTGAACCACCTTTGCAGCCCAGGAATAAATGCCACTTGATTGTGGTGAATGATTTTTTAAATGTATTTTTGGGGTTCAGTTTTCCTAATATTTCATTGAGGATTTTTGCATCTATGTTCAACAGAGATATCGGCCTGCAGTTCTCTTCCTTTCTGGTATCTTTGTCTGGTTTTAGTATCAGGATAATGCTGGCCTCATAGAATGAATTTGAAAGTTTTCCTTACTTTTCTTTTTTTTTTGGAATAATTTGAGAGTAGGTATGGAGTCTTTAAATATTTGGTAGAGTTCACCTGTGAAGTCATCTTTTCCTGGACTTTTGTTTGTTGGGGATTTTTTGATTACCGATCAATCTAATTGCTGATAATCCATCTGTTCAAATTTTCTATTTATTCCTGATTCAGTTTTGGGAGGTTATATGTTTCTAGGAATTTATCCATTTCATCTAGTTTGTCCAGTTTGTTGGCATATAATTTTTCATAATATTCTCTTATAATCCTTCATATTTCTGGTGTCAATTGTTATTTCTCCTCTTTCATTACAGATTTTGTTTATTTGAATCTTCTCTCTGTGTGTGTTTTATTTGTTTGATGAGTCTGGCTAAAGGTTTATCAATTTTATTGATCCTTTCAAAGAACCAATTCCTAGTTTCATTGATCTAATTTTTTGTTGTTGTTTCTTTGTTTCTTGTTTATTTCTGATCTAATTTTTATTATTTACTACTTTTTACTGGTTTTGAGTTTTGTTTGTTCTTTATCTAGCTCCTTTATATTAGGTTAGGTTGTTTATTTGAAATTTTTCTTACCTCTTGAGGTGTACCTGTATTGCCATAAACTTCCTTCTTGGAGCAGCTTTTGCTGCATCCCAAAGATTTTGGACCATTGGGTTTTCATTTTTACTTGTGTCCATGTATTTTTTTTTTTTATTTCTTCTGATTTCTTGGTTGGCCCAGTTATTGTTTAGTAACATGTTATTTAACATCCATGTATTTGTGCTCTTTCCAGATTTAAATTTTTTTTTTTAAGATTTATTTATTTATTTGAGAGAGAGAGAGACAAAGATAGTGAGAGAGAGAGAGAGAGAGAGGGAGGGAGAGAAAACAACCAGGGGGAGGGGCAGAGGGAGAGGGAGAAGCAGACTCCCCACTGAGCAGGGAGCCAACTGTGGGGCTCGATCTCAGGACCATGGCATCATGACCTGAGCCAAAGGCAGATGCTTAACTGACTGAGCCACCCAGGTGCCCCTCTTTCCAGATTTTTTCTTGTGGTTGATTCCTAGTTTCATAGCATTCTGGTCAAAAAAAGATGCATGGAATGACTTTAATCTTTTTGAATTTGTTGAGGCTTGTTTTGTGGCCTAATCTGTGATCTATTCTGGAGAATGTTCCATGCACACTTGAAAACAGTGTATTCTGCTGTTTTAGGATGAAATGTTCTGAATATATCTGTTAAATCCATCTGGTCCAATGTGCTAATCAGAGCCGCTGTTTCCTGGTTGATTTTCTGTTTGGATGGTCTGTCCATCGATGTAAGTGGGGTGTTAAAGACCCCCTACTATTATCGTATTGCTATTGATTACTTCCTTTATGTATTTCGGTGCTCCCATGTTGGGTGCATAAATATTTACAATTGTTATATCTTCTTGTTGGATTGTCTCTTTAATGATTATATAGTGTCCTTCTTTGTCTCTTGTTAAGGTCTTTGTTTTAAAGTCGATTTTGTCCAATGTAAGTATTGCTACCCCAGCTTTTTTTTTTTTTTCCATTCACTTCATTTGTGTGATAAGTGCTTTCCATCCTTTCACTTTCAATCTGCAGGTGTCTTTAGGTCTGAAATGGGTCTCTTGTAGGCAGCATATAGATAGGTCTTGCTTTTTTATCCATTCTGTCACCTTATATCTTTTGATTGGAACATTTAGTCCATTTGCATTCAAAGTGATTATTGATAGGCATGTATTTATTACCATTTTGTTACTTGCTTTATGGTTGTTTTTGTGGTTGCTCTCTTTTCTCACAGTTTGTTGGCTTTCTTTGGTGATATACTTGGATTCCTTTATCTTTATTTTTTACATAACTATTACTGTTTTTTAATTTGTGGTTACCACTAGGCTTGTATATAACGTATTAAGCATATAGCAGTCTATACTAAGTTGATGGTCACTTAAGTTTGAATTCATTCTTTACTTCACCCTGCCCTACATTTTAGGTATATGGTGTCATACTTTACATCCTTTTGTTTTATGAATCCCTTGACTGATTTTTAATAGATACACTTAATTTTACTGCTTTTATGCTTCCTACTTTTCTTACTTTTGCCTATGGTCTTTCCATTCCACTCAAAGAGTTCCTTTTAACATTTCTTGTATGGCTGGTTTAGTGGTCATGAATTTATCTGACTTTTGTTCATCTGGTAAACTATTTTATCTCTCTATTCTGGATGATAGCCTTGCTGGATAATCTTGGTTGCAAGGTTTTTGTTTTGTTTTGTTTTGTTTTTCCTTTCAGCATTTTGAATATATCATGCCACTCTTATTTGTAGTGCAATGTCTCTGCTGAAAAATAGCCTTATGGGGTTTACCTTATATGTAACTGTTTTCTTTTCTCATGCTACTTTTAAAATTCTCTCTTTATCACCACTATTTTGCATTTTAATTACTATGTGTCTTGGTGTGGACCTCCTTGCGTTGATTTTTTAGGGGGGCTCTCTGTGCCTCCTGGATCTGTATTTCTATCTCTGTCCCCAGATTCAGGAAGTTTTCAACTATTATGTCTTCAAATACACTTTCTGTTTCATTTCCTCTCTCTTCTCCTTATGTGATCCCTATAATGTGGATGTTATTATGCTTGATGGTGTCACTAAGTTCTCTAAGTCTATTTTTGGTTTTTTATTATTATTTTTTCTCTCTTCTATTCAGCTTGATTGCTTTCCATTACTCTGTCCTCCAGGTCACTGATTCATTCTTCTGTATCTTCTAGTCCACTATTTATTCCAATCTAGTATTTTTAATTTCAGTTATTGAGTTCTTCATCTGTGTTTGGTTCTTTTATATGTTTTCTATCTCTTTGTTAAGGGTCTTATTGAGGTCTTCCACTCTTTTCTCAAGTCTAGTGAGTATCTTTATGACCATTACTGTAAATTCTCTATCAGGGGTATTACTTACTTCTGTTTAACTTAGCCTCTTGTTGTGATTTGTCCTTTTCTTTCATTTGGGATATTTTTCTCTGTCTCTTCATTTTGTATAACTCTCCGTGTCTGTTTCTGTGTGATAGGAAATTCAGCTATGTCCCCTGCTCTTGAAAGTAGTGGCCTTTAGAAGAAGAGGTCCTGTAGGGCCCTTCATTGCATTGTCCCCTGTTTACCAGAACCTGGTGCTTCAGGGGTGTCACCTCTGTGTGTGTCATGGACCCTAAAGTTGTGGCTGAGCCATTTTTGCCTTCAGTCCACTTGTCTGCAATGGTTCTCTTTGTCTGTTATGGGCAGGCTTTGGCCCCTGTGTTATTAGTGGGCCAGTCTGGGCTGCCTTGGGCTTGAGTTGTGTTGGACCAGTCATTTGCCATATATGCAGTAGCACTGAACTGCAGGGCACTTTCCCTTTGTTACCCCTTGAGAAGCTTTCATTGGTGAGTGGGGCCTGCAGTCAGACATCAGGTTCCCAGCCCATGGTTGGGGCCACAGTTGGACTGATTGTGTCATTATCTACCCTTCTCCCCGGGGCAGGAGTCACTTTGGAGTGGTCCTGGTCTTTATCAGAGCTGCTTGCACACTGCCTGACTTATGGCACCACTTTGGATGGGCTTCAGCCAATAGCATACTGGAGGGGTCAGATCCATGGAAGCATGAGGGGCAGGGGTCACTGTCCCAAACCTAGACTCTTGACTTCTATGATATAGTGATATCAATGTCTTCATTGCATTATCTTTAAAGTACAGTTGAGGGGTGCCTGGGTAGCTCAGTCATTAGTGTCTGCCTTTGGCTCAGGTCATGATCCCAGGGTCCTGGAATCGAGCCCTGCATTGGGCTCGCTGCTGCATGGGAAGCCTGCTTCTCCCTCTCCCAGTCCCCCTGCTTATGTTCCCTCTCTCGCTGTGTCTCTCTCTGTCAAATAAATAAATAAAATCTTTAAAAAAATTTAAAAAAATAAGGTACAGTTGAACCATGAAAAACACAGATTGGAACTGCATGGGTTCACTTATATGTGGATTTTTTTCAATATATACAGTACGATATTGTATATGTATTTCTTTTTCTTTATGATTTTCTTAATGGCATTCAGTTTTCTCTCTTACTTTATTGTAAGAATACACTATATTATACTAATAACATATGAAATATGTGTTAATGTTAATGTTAACTGTAAGGCTTCTGGTGGACAGTAGACTATTAGCTGAGTTTTGGGGGAGTCAAAAGTTATATGAGGATTTTTGACTGTATGTGTGTTTGGCACCTCAATCCATGCATTGTTCAAGGGTCAACTGTGATATCTTGAACAAAATTCCATTTTTTTTTCTATTTCTCTGAAAAATGTAATCTGTCTTTAGACACTAGCATTGATAGTAAGGTGAAAATCAAGAGAAATAATGAGGATCCAGTATGGCAGAATAATCTCTTCACCCATTCTAATTTTTTTTTTTTTTTTGGCCCTTTCTGGGAACAAGAAAGTACAAACACAGCAATAGAATCATCAAGCCTGAATGCCGAGTCATAGAGGCTGGCTTCTCTACCTTATACTCCAGGGTATATTTTTTTCCATTGATGCCACTAGGCAATAATGGTGAGCTAACATGATTTCAAACCTATAGCATTGGGGAAAATGATAGGTTTGTGCAGTGCCCCAGATGTATGTGAACTTTCAGAAATAATACACTTCTGTTATCCAGAACTCAGATCTTTGCATGATCGTCTCTGTTCCTGTTCTTTATTCAACTTATGACAAAAACCACCCCAGTTAAACTCTCTAGGTAGTGCAACCAAGAAAAGGAAGAGCAAGAAAAGGAAAACATGACAACAACCAAGATTGGATCTTCTGGCAATTGTGATGTGTCAAATATAAGACAGATTTAATTTGATTATATAAAATAAATGTAACTACTTTAGTGGATAAGTTTAGTAAATTAACTGGATTCAGTTGGATGCAAACCAAGCTTGTTCTTTTTGTGTTCTTCTAGGTTGTCTAGCTAGTATCTCAGGCAACTCCAAGGGTTTTCCCACTCATTCTCAGGTATTATACAGACCACCAAACACTGCAGTCCCTCATTTTTCAAAATATTGTGCACATGCCATGCAGCAGTGTACTGGAGTCAGCCCATACTGACTCTGGAGCAGTTTGTTAAATATTTAGGAATTTTGTGAGCCAGTTGTTAAGCTGTTGGTCTCCTGAAATTGATCATGGTAGGTATATTTATATCATTGATACCACCAAACACTACAAATTAGGGCCTATTTATTTATTTATTTTCCAGAGAGGTGGTTTATCATAAGCACAAAGCTACATGTAATGCTTTCAAAAGCTAACTTGAAGTGACTTGACTAAGTTTAAGAAAAGAAATTACTCACTTTTTCTTCCTTCCTGAGGGAGGTGCATAGTACACTGAGCTCTTATCTTAGATAAGTATATTATCTTCAATCTCCATTTTTTCCAATGATTTCTACCTATCTGCCTGCCTTTCTTCCTTAACCTCCTTTGTTCCTTCTTTTCTTTCTTTCCTTCCTTCCTTCCTTTTTATTTCTTTTTTTCATTTTATTTTTAAAGTTAATTTGGGTATTTTTAGTGGTGTTTGATGGACTGATGCTACCAAGATAAAATTTTTACTCATTCCAAGGTCTTCTAGTTAATCTCTAGAATTTAGGACAATTTGATAAACTATTCGCCTGCTCTTAAGACAAAATAATGTCACATTTAACATCCATAGACATAAAAAGCATTGAGACTACCTGCATTCTGGTTGTGTTACATTTTGTATGTACCATGTACTTGAAGAACAGCAGATCTAGACTGTAAGAAATTCCTAAGTTACCAAATTTATGTAGGCACCCCCAATACTTCCCAGATAGCCTAATAAAATATCTTAACTCTTGATCTTCTACTCTCTGCCACAAGAATTTTAAATCTTTACCACTTCCCTCAAACTTTTCATTATGTTATTATACCATACATCAGAGAAAACATGTGATATAAGGCAGTAATTTATTTTCCCATTCATGTTCTGATCCCCAAACCCATACCAACATCTAAATCTATTCTCTTTTCCAGCCCCGCTGTTAGAATAGAGAAAGTATATGCCTTCTTACTTGAAACTAATTCTTCTCTATATTCTTAGAGATCTCTCTGTTGCAATCTTCAAACTCTTGCAAATTGTGCAGAGTGAGCTTCTCCTTATTTCTTCCCTTATTAGGGATGCTTTTAGTCCTTATTCTATAACCAAATTGGCCTTAAATCTATCATAATGCTATATATCATAAATAGTGCTTTTTTCAGATGCAATTTTTTTCAGATTCTGAAATGAACATACATTTTATAATAAGGGCATATCACAATTGAATTATAGTATTTTATCTTTCTTAATGTTTCATTAAATAATGGGACATCTTAAAATCTAAGATACTGTAGTATTGATAAAAATGTTATTTCTGGCAAAAGCCTTTCCTCATGTTTCTTTTCTCATCATTCTTATTTCTTACTTAGTTCTTATTTATCCTTTTGATTTTGTTTAACTATATTTCTACCAAGCATCCCAAATCCCTATATGATAATTTTGAGTTAAGTTAAATTAAACCAGTTAAATTAAATATGTGAAGTAGATTGTAACATATAAATAAGTATATGGAGGAGATAAATAAGTGCAAAGCAGGAAGACTGGATTTAGACTGGACTTTAAGACTTGTCAGTTGTGCAAAGTTGAATGAGTCTCATCAACTGGGAAAAGCTGGGTAGTCCAACCTTCTCATTTTTTAAAGGGAAGGAAAGACTAGGTGACTCACCAAGGGTACCCAGCTACTTTGTGATAAAGAACAGGACCTTAGATCAGAGACCAGCAATTTTTTTTGTATGCAGGACCAGATAGTAAGTATTTTAGGCTTTGTAGGTCATACAGTCTTTGTTGCATTTACTCAACAGATGAAAACAATCTATAGAATCAATGCAGTCAAGAATAATATATGTAAATGAATGAACTTTACTCTATTCCAACAACACCTTCTTTAAAAAATTAGCGGCGCATTGAATTTGGGCCTTAGAATATAGTTTACCAACCCCTGTTATACAGCATAAGACAGAGAGCCTATATCCTCTCTGTTGTACAGACAGTAGCATGAAAATAAAGAAGACTAGGGATATAGTTACTAAAAAGCAAGAAGGGAGGAAAGTAAGACAAGAAAATGTGACACATGTGGTTCTATCTTGGCTTCTTAGGTGGTTATCTGAAAATACACACAAATTAAGTTGATTTTCAAAATGAATTTCCAGAGAGTTTTATTTTTTTGAATTAAAGTTTTATATATAATTCATACTCGAAGTCAGTAATAAAAAGGGATTAGTCTTTTGTAATTCAATACCTTGCATGCTGAAACTTTCTGAAACAAATAGAACCTCCTGTAATTTTAAGAGAAAAGAAATGTCGTTCCAAACCATTTCAAAGAGCAGAAATCCAGGCCAAAGAAAGAAAAGGGGAGGGGGATGTGCTTCAAAGATGAGGTAGATTTATTTCATAAGGCAAAACTAAGATAAATTCTTAATTCCAGAGGCTTTTACCCATCAACTTCTGCCAGTATGATTCCTCTTCCTTCTGCGTGTCGGTTGCTGATACTTGAATGGGATATGGAGGATTAAGTTATTCTAACTGAATAACCAACAGTCACCATAATAGAATCAGGAGCTGTTTCATTGTCTGTGAAGATAGGAAATATGATGACAATACTTAGTTATCTTTTTTTTATAAACTGATTCTGGAAATGGGTCATAGGCCTTGACCCACTAGAGATGTAAAGTGACAGAATAAGGTTAGCCAGTGAAGACTCATAGATAAACTTTTTATGCATACATTACTAATGAGAAAAAGAATAAAGTATAAGAAATAATCTTGGAGAATGTGAGGCACCTGAGCTCTTCACTGAGAAGCGGTTGTTTCACAACAAAATGAATGCAGATCCCACTTGCTAGACTGGTGTTGACATTCTATGTTATAGGTTGTGTCAAAGACAATCTACGGGAGAGGCTGTCTACCTGCAGAAGGTCATGGAGTTAAACTGTCCACCATGCTGACTTGGCACAGTGGCATTTATCACAGCACACAGGTTTCTTCTATGGCAAACAGAACCTTCTCAGGCATGAGAAGAAACCTGGCATTTTCTGCTACCTGCAGGCTTCTGTTTTTTGAAGCCAGGAAGGGCATCTGTAAAAGTTGGCTGCCTGCATGGCAGACCATGCAAAATGCCAAGGAGAGTGATTTATGTCCTATTCGCTGAGACTAAAGAGAAATACACCTAGATTTTAGTAATGAAAGGTCAGGACAGTGAAACATTTTCATTATACTCTTTTCAAAAAACCTAGGGCAAAAGGTACAGTTTCCACAATTTACAAATTTCTACTTCCTGTGGCACTTTGATCTCTAAGACCTAAATTGTGATAGCTGTTTAATTTTCATATCCTTTTTTCCCTTTAAAATGTTAATTTCAGTGCTTCTATTTGTTTCTCAAGGGTAAAAAGGTAGGCTACATCTCTTTTCTTTAACCTATCCCCATTTTGTTAAGTAAAATCAGTAATTAACATAAAGTGTTTTTTAATCAGGTGATTAGGACACAGGACACACAGCATGGATAATCACTGGACTTAAGAATTATAAAGTCTTAAAATTGGAAAGAAATATGAAGATCATTCGGGAGTCAAATCCCCTCTTTTTTACAAAAGTGTGAACTTGTGCCTTCAAGTTAAACTACTTGCTGAAATTTCCCATGAAGACAATAAAAAGCAAATAATAAAAATGATTGACTTTTCCCATATTGCTTCTAATTTTCATAACATTTACTAACATAGAAGTTGGAAATACATAAGTTAATGGCTAGTGATCAGTCCATTTTTACCTAATTTGAGTTGGAGTTTCTTTACTTGTCCATGTTCTCAGGAATTATTTCTTGATACTTAACTCTCAATGTCACTGTGCTAGGCCCCATGAAAGAGAGAGATAAACAAGACACAGACCCTGTCCTTTTAAGAAAAGAACTTCTGAAGTTTTGGTAATTCTCTCAAAAGTCACCCATCAAATGCAGTCATTTGAATAATTTATGTGTTTATCATTATTCTATTTTTGCAGTTTCTCAACACACAAGAGAAAAGGATAAAAAGAGGTTCTGTTGTGTTGTACAGACTAGTGGACAAGAGAACACATGTATAATCATACACATGACTGCATTTTAATTCTTATGCAGATGATCTTTTTTAGCTGGAAGAACAGAGCTAAAAAGGAAACAAAATGATATGTACACTGACATGTCATAATCATCCAAAGTCCAAATTTACGTTAAGGTTCATACTTGGTGTTAAACATTTTGTAGCTTTGGATAAATAAATAGACATGTATCCACCATGGTATCATATAGAGTATTTTTCACTTTCTAAAAATTCCCTGCTCTGCCTGTTCATTCCTACTCCCTTAAACCCTAGCAACCATTGCTCTTTTTACTGTCTCCATAGTTTTGCCTTCCCTAGAATTCCAAATAGTTGGATTTATACAGTAATTAGTCTTTTCAGATTGGCTTCTTTCATTTAGTAATCTGCAGTTAAGCTTCCTTCATGTCTTTTTATGGGTTGACAACTCATTCCTTTTAGCACTGAATAATATTCCATTGTCTGAAATCCATTCACCTACTAAAAGACATCTTGGTTGCTTCCAGATTTTGACAATTATGAGTAAAGCTGCTATAAACATCTGTATGTAGGTTTTTATGCAGATACAAGTTTTCAGTTCTTCTGGGTAAACACCAGGAAGTATAATTGCTAGATCATATGGAAAGAAAATGTTTATTTTTGTCAGAAACCACAAACTGTCCTCCACTGTGACTGTACCATTTTGTATTTTGCCCCAGAAATGAATGAGAGTTCCTGTTTCTCCACATCCTCGGCAGCATTTGGTCTTGTCAGTGTTCTGGAATTTTGCCATTCTAATAGGTGTATTGTGATATCTCAATGTTTTTTTAATTTGCGTTTTCCTGATGACAATGATGTGGAGCATCTTTCCATATGCTTATTTGCTATCTGAGGTATCTGTTAAGGTCTTTGGCCCAATTTGTAATTGGATTGTTTGCTTTCTTAATGTTCCTACAGAGATCGCTACACTTCCAAGTATTCTGATTTATTTTGCCTTGTAAAAAAAAACATATACATATATATATATATATATATATATATATGTTTCAATATTTGTAGTATCTAAATAAATGTGGGGAGGACTTTTCTGTACCAAATGTTCATCAAGAAACAATCATTAGGGTTTTTTGGTCAGTGCCATTTTAAATCAGAAACACTCCTGTAACTATAGAGTATAAAATAAACAATAATGGGTAAACTTAAATTGACAATGTTTCCAACATCAAAATATGCTTTAGTTTTAAAATAGGAGATAAAGGAGACATGTAGGTTGCAGTAAAGTAAATGAGAAACAGAATGGGAAGAATAAAATTATGAGGTAGAAAAAGACTGGGAAGAACATAATGAGTCAAACACTTAGAGGATGTTTATTTGGGAAAATTACTCATAATGACACCTTGCTCTTCACTAGGCTATGGGCTTAGTGCCACCACTTAACTTTGAAATGATAATTATTTGAATATTCAATATATATAGCTATTCAATGCTTCATCTTTAAACCTTCAAAATTTATTCTGAAGAGTATGTTCTACTGTGCCTAGCCAGGAGGAAAAGTACAGCATGAAAAGATTAGAGCAATATTGCTCTTAATGTAGCAAAACTGGTATTAAAGCAGTATTTGAATCTTGTAGTAGGGATACCTTCTTCCTACAGTAAATACTTCATTAATACTAATGAAACAACATTGTTATTATTCAAAAAATGAAAGCAGTATTTTATGTATATCTTTCATTTAGTCAAATTCTTCAGATGAAGCCCCTTATTGATTTCCATATAAAACTATTGGTTAAATATTTTTGGAAAATATTTCTTTCAATAGAAATCCATGTAATACCAGTAACTATTAAAGTCAAATTTCATTTTACTCTTTATATCCATGGCCACAACTTCTCACATATATGTATATATACTGATTAAATAATGCATGCTCTGTAACCAATTTTGAATGTAAAAGATTGCTTATGTTTGTTCCTATTTGTTTCCTTCACCTGTGGGAAGATTACAGTCTTTTCAGAACTCATTTAATATGGAGCAGGTGGGACAATTAGGTGAATTATTGTGTCTGAATTATCAGTTCACCTTGATGGAAACATGGTTGCCTCTATTCTATTGGTTAAGTATCATTTTTTATTTTAATAACAACTACTTCCATGTAAAGTGTTTTTATTCTTATAGGATGCTTTAACCTGAGATTTCAGTATTGATTAGTAGAATAAATTTAAACTTTGGCCCCCAAACCAAAATTTCAGGAAGTATTGTTTATATTTTTGAAATCAAATATGGAAGAGTACCAGGAAAGGAAATAATTTGTCATGTCTTTTTTAACCATGTGGATAATTTCTCTCAGGGACACCATAATATCCTTAAATTTTGGAATTGAACATGAGAAACAGCTTTACAGACATTCTAAACACGTACACAATAATTTGAATGTCAGACTTAATCATTTATTAGCTACATAATCTTGAGCATGTTACTGGGTGTCAGTTTTTCAGCCTGTAATGTGGGGATAACAAAGACGACTTGATGGAGTTCATTGTTGTTGTTGTAAGATAATGTAGGTAAACTACCTATAGCTCCTGATATAATTAATAAACATAGCAGTTTTCTCTGCACATGATTAAAATACAAAAGCTTCTTATAAGGCAAGATGAACTGCCTAAAATAGTCTAATGAATCCAGTGCTATTCCCATCTAATCTCTGGCCAAATAATTATTTTAATGATTAAGCTTATACAATTATAACCAATTCTGAGCAGTTTCAATATAGTGAGCAATAAAAAAAGAAACAATTGTCCCAGTCATTGCTTTTAATTGTGCTTTATGTAATTTCTGTTTTGTATAGATTCCATGTTTCCATGTTCAGTTATAATAGAAAATATGGTTTAAAATGCTAAACTCAATGTTGATTATATCTCGTCTCCTCCCCAGATTTGAACATTGGCTCAAGGGGCCTGCATAATAGTGCCATAATCTACTTTTCCCTCCCTTTCCCATTGCAGAATCTTGATATGAAAAAAGTATGCTGTTCAGTGGATGGGAATTTTCCTCTGCTATTAACATGTCCCTCCGCATAGGTTCTAGCTCAGCCATTCTTGAAGGGCAGCCACACTTAGAAAGCATTAGAGAAATTTATGGTCAGTTTTTTTTTTTTTATCAGCTATCACATGATTGTCAGGCACCACTGGCAGTTGTTAGGAGGATGGTGGATATCCGGCCATGCGTGAAATACTCCTTCACAATAAAAAATTATCCTGCTTGACTGTTGGTTGGGGCTAATACCAGTATTGGGTTAATTCCACTACAAATACATATCAGCAGTACTTTAACACAAATAATATTGAAAACTTTTGTAAGAAGGTAAATTAAAAACCTAATAATTTTGGGGTGCCTGGGTGGCACGGTAAATTAAGCATCTGACTCTTGGTTTCAGTTTAGGTTGTGATCTCTGGGTTGTGAGTTCAAGCTCCACATCAGCTCCACACTCAGTACAGAGTCTGCTTAAGATTCTCTCTCTTCCTCCACCTCAAATAAGTAAAATATATCTTTAAAATACTAATAATTTAGGAAAAAGTTTTTATAGAATGGGAAATTTAAATATTAGAAAAATATTCTTTATATTATTGATAAATTATTCATATTGTGCATTCTGCCTCCTCAGTGTGTAATTTTTTATACTGAGATATTGATACTGAGTCAATAATGTCACCTTTGTGTCATATTTTTTTATTAGTATTAGTGGTACATTATAGGTATGCTATGGTGTCCCTTGAAGTTTTTTTTATTATAATACTCATAGAGCAGACTATGACCTGTAAAGTAGTTTTAAAAATCCAGAAACTATAGTGGTAACATATACACATTATTTACTACTCATTTTCAAGATCTTAATAAAATTCTTCCATGTCGGGGCACCTGGGTGGTTCAGTTAGTTAAGGGCTGACTCATGGTTTTGGCTCAGGTCATGATCCTCAGGGTCCTGAGATCAAGCCCTGTGTCAAGCTCCACGCTCAGCAGGGGCTCTGCTGGAAATTCTCTCTCTCTCCTTCCCCCTTTGTCCCTCCTGCTACTTGCTCATTCTCTCTTTCTTTTTCTCTCTCTCAAATAAATAAAAATTTAAAATAAATAAATTATTCTATGTTGAATATTTAATTTTCTCAATATGTTTTTTTTTCAATTAAGTAGAATTTCATTTCACAATGAAAATAGCAAATAAATTATTACAAACTATTTTTAATAAGATTTAGCACTGGGCATCATTTTCCTGATTCTTCCAGTATTGAAGGTTTAAGGATAAAAGAAAAAAAAATAATATCCATCATGGCTGCGGGCAATGTTTATGCATTGTTTCCCTTTCATAAGCCATCACTATTTTGTTGTCATACATTTCTCTTATATACTGCTAAGAGAAAAAAAAAGAGAAAAGAAAAAAACTAAACTAAAAATAAATTAAAATTTAGTGTCTTAAAACAATAGTTTCATTTTGTCTACAATTCTTTTGACTAGGAATTTGAACAGACCACACAAGGATGGCTCTTATTTAATCCATGGTATTCTGGCCTAAACTAGACTAGCTCAAATGACTAGTGATTGCTAAAATGACTCAATCAGTGCCACTTATCTCGAACCTTGGCTCTAGTCTTTGCTGAGTACGTTTTCTGCTCCATGTGACATTTGCTAGGGCTGGGAAGTTCAAGATGACTTCTTTATTCATTTGTCTGACACTTCAGCTGGAATGACTCGAACTGCTGGCAAGGAATCTGTCTTGTTTTATGTCCTCTCTCATGTGTCTTAGTCTTTCTCACAGCATGGCTGACCCATGATAGTTCATCTTCTTATGTGGGGTCTGACATCCCCCAGAGCAATTCCCAAGAGACCAAAATAGGACTTATA
This sequence comes from Leptonychotes weddellii, assembly GCF_054177405.1. Lineage (NCBI taxonomy): Eukaryota > Metazoa > Chordata > Mammalia > Carnivora > Phocidae > Leptonychotes > Leptonychotes weddellii. The sequence continues at coordinate 67,353,081 of NC_138375.1, read as the reverse complement.
GTCAAGTTATTCAGTGTCACTTCTGCTACACTCTGTTGGTTACAGAGGATTAGCCCAGATTCAATGAGGAAAGGAACTACACAGGGCATGAGAAGCAGGAGATATGGTTTATTGAGATTGGAGAGGAAAGGTGTGTGAGGGGAGCACATCTTTGCAATTAGCTACCTTACCACACATATGCCTCTCTGTTCTGGCTTATGGGATGAATGAGTGTGTTCTTTGGAGTGTCTTGCTTGACCTCTTTTCTATTCAGAAATTCCACTACTGATTACCAACAGTATGCTCCTTAGCATTTTACTTTTTATAAAATCCCATTATCTGGCAGGCAGCCTCTCAGTAGGGGTGCCAGTGAAATGGTCCACAGCTATTCTCTGAGGTGCCCAGTTAACCAGTGGGAAACTCAAAGCATCCTTTCCATACCAAATTGTGAAGTGTGTCAGTTTAAGAGCTCTTCTCTCATTTATTCTGTCTCTCTGACCCTCTCTCTCTTCAGTTTTATCCAGTTTGTTCCCCTCTCCAACCAGTACCCTCCCCAGCTAGACCCAAAGGCAGAACAAATATTCTGTTTAAGCCAACATTTAATCTCTAGGAATGATTCTCAGAGAGCAATCCTTATTTGACTTCCAATAAAGTAAAGCACTCCTCTACTTTTCCCACTTAGAAGGCAAGTATTTTTCATTCATAAGAATATTGTGCCTACCAACAGCCTGGAAATAATCTTTTCACTTTCGTCTCTTCAACTTTCTACTTCCAGTATTTTAGCCAACCTAGGAGGAGGTTGCTTATTTATTATGATTATGGTAAAGCCAGTTCTTTTGCCTCTTAGTAAGGCTTGAATGAGAATATATGGCTCCAGTTATAGGTGTCTTTCTTTAAAATGCAGATAATCAGTGCCCTTGGTTTTCTTTTACCTATATGCTCTAGTAGCAATTCCAGAGAAGCAAAAATTTCCAATCAATATCATCTTATATAAACACCATGACCTTTTGTCTATACATTCCTGATTTATGAAAATGTTCTGATTGGAGTTTTTGTTTTTGGAAAAAGGTGTAACAAATTTCTTCCAACTCTGCTATCACATAGAGAGGATGGTACAAATCAATTTTGAAGGAATAATAATAACAAACACATATCCAATTAGATAAAATGACATGCTGATGGCCAAATTGCTAGGAGCTAGAGACTTATTATATAGACCTCTAGTAAGGATTTTCTCCTTAAAGAACAAGTTGTTTAAGTAATTTGAACATACAAGGTAAAAATACTATAAAGGACAAAGAAAAACAAAAGGATTCTTTTCGTTTTACTTTCTCTGGGTAAATATAATATCCTCTTCTTATTTAACTTGTCACTTTATTTAATGTGCAAATCTTGTGTTAAAACAGTCATCCCATGTCATACGAAAGAATTTTTCAAGGACTGTCTTCTGTTCTACTGGGATACAAGCTTCCAGTGTAACATGGGAAGCCTCAGTTAAGACTAGCAGGAATCACTGTGCAGAGAATAAAGACACTCCACTCAGTGCATCCAAATTCAGTTTATAAAAGCTGACAGACCACAATGCATCACTACTGTGAGAAGCCATCAGTTTTAGGATGGGTCAATTTGGAATGAAGTAATGAACTCTGGCTTAAGTAAAATGGCAAATATTAACTAACAGATGGCAAAGATATTAGTCATTTCTATCACATCTATTTATGTGGTAAGTGGAAACAAAGAATTTTTGATTATAGATGAATAAGATGATATATTCGTTATAACTCTTGTTTCCAAGTGACAGAAAACCAATGCACTATTGTTTAGGATTAAGACTGTGAGATAGGGAAAATGCAAAATAACAATTGCCCAATAAGAAAGAAATTATTTATCTTTCAAAGAAACATAAGCAGTTCAGAGTCGACATGGTGGCTCCAAAGATACAGAAAGCCAGCCTCCTTTCAATGTTTTGCACATTAAGTTCAATGCACAGCTTCTACCTTGTAATATAGGTGGCCATTTGGAGGCTCAACCATTACGTCCACCTTGTATTCAGCAAAAGGGAGAAAGAAGTAGTGATATGGTCATGTCCAGCTTCAAGGAACCTTGAGAAATTTATCCTTTTTGTCTAGTGAGAGTTCTATATACCTGCTCTACTACTAAGGAAGGAAGGGAGAAGAGCTATTGGGAGGTTAACTAGAAGTATCTGCCACTCCCATCTTAAACTAGTTAAGTAACAATGGAAACATTAAAACGTGGGAAGGTTTATAAGAACCAAGAACAACTGAGGGGAGATAGACATTCCAAAGCCATTCAGACTCTGTCTCCCCCTGTGTATATGCTTCATGTTTTCCTCTCAGGCTTTCCAGTTTATGTTATACCAGATGTGACTGCTGACAGTTCTGAGGCTTTATGACTTTCCAGTTTATCTCCAGAATATCTAATTCTGTTTCTCACTTCCAGTTTCAGAATTCCCTGATGGTGCTTTTATCAGTTCAGCTTAGATCAGCCACCAATTTTTTGAACCAATCAGCTGTCACCAGGGGAGCAAAGTATTTAAGATAGCCATTCTTTTGTTAACCATTGGTGGGAAGGGGACCAGTTTCCAGAATGAAGAGGAAATTGAATAAGACAAACGAACAATGAATTCTGGACATATGTAATTTACTTACATATGCAATAATGATACTCATTTAAAAAAATCTCTTGGTAGTAAGCTCTCAGAACTATTCTATTTGGTTTACAATAGCAAAGCTCTTTTGTTATTTCCTTTCTAATTTATAAATCACAATGGCATTTGATTTTCCAATTTCAGCCTGGTCATTTCTTATTTTAATTGATGGCAATATTTTGAGATTTCTTGAATTAGACTATTTTAATATTAAACATCTAATCTTCATTATGATGTGAAAAAATATTGAATCTGGGTGCCTGGGTGGCTCAGTTGGTTAAGCGACTGCCTTTGGCTCAGGTCATGATCCTGGAGTCCCGGGATCGAGGTCCGCATCGGCTCCCTGCTGAGCAGGGAGTCTGCTTCTCCCTCTGACCCTCCCCCCTCTCATGTGCTCTCTCTCTCTCTCTCATTCTCTCACTCAAATAAATAAATAAAATCTTTAAAAAAAAAAGAAAAAAAAGAAAAAATATTGAATCTATGATATAAACTAACTTGATAATTCACAAATCCTGATTAGTGAAAGTTTCTTTTGGCAAGTGGACTTTTTTGGCATGATTTACTCTCTTGAAATGGTAGATAGAGAGTGGTTCTTTTTTTTTTTTTTTTTTTAGTTGCCATCAGATTTTTTTTATTTAAATTCAATTAGCCAACAATTAGTACATCATTTTATTTTTATTTATTTATTTATTTTTTATTATGTTATGTTAATGTGGTTCTACAGATAGCCTGAGCATGTTCTGTAACATCAAACCTAACCACAAGTCTTCTGGAACTTGTGTTTCTTGTATTCTATTGACCTTATATAGCCAAGAGTTCTGCTCATTAAATTTCTGGGTCAGAAGTTAATTAGCCTCACACAGTAGGCTATTTTCTTAAGACTTTAACCATGTAAAATTGCATTAAGTTTATTGAAGCTACTAGTTTGGGGCTTCAGAAAAAGCATACCTTTTTTTTTCTAAAAAGAGATTTTGATTTTTCTTATATATACATACTGTCTAACATTTTTTTTCTAAAAAGAGATTTTGATTTTTCTTACGTATGTGTACTGTCCAGTATGTGATAAGATTCCCAGTGAGCAGAATGGAATAAGAATCCCAATAAGCAGTATGAATACCAGGAATTTGTTTCTGTTGCTCACTATGGTCCACCTTTCAGTATTCCACCCTACCCAGAAGAAGACATTATGTTCTGTAGCTGCAAATAGATGGGGCAAGCAGGCTTCAAAAACAATTCTAAATCACTGAAGCATACAACTAAGATACATTCAGACAAGAAGTATATCATATACTACTTAGGTTAGATGATATATAACTGAATTTTTTTAACTACCTACAATATACCAGCGTTACTTCAAGAACTTTACCAATGTTGCCACATTAATGTATTAGGAGATGATACTCACTATCATTTATGGAAGAGGAAGACAATTAATTAATTTAAGTATTATGCCCAAAGTCACAACTAGATGTAAATGGTGGAATCACAATTTGGGCCATGATGTAAGTACTTTAAAACATTATGCTCTAAATTATGTTCTTTTATCAACTAACAATGCCTCTCAGCTGTGTAAATTTATTAACATTATTCTAATTTCTGTCTAAAGTGACCATATGATTGGAACTTTTGTGACCATCCTGAATTCTGTATCAGTTTCACAATGCACTTATTTAATAGATTTATTTTCCTAGGTCAATTTATCCAGCAAATGTTTAAATTATGTTTGTATTCAAGAACTACCCAAGCTACTGATGAACAAAACAAGAGTCACTTTTAGAATCTTCTCCTCACAGAGTTTATGTGAGGTAAATAAATGATTAATCAAATTACTTGAACATATACTTTATTATTCACTAGAAATACAGTGGGAAGCAGGACAGACAAAATTCTTGACCTCATGGGGTTTGTAATCTATGAGATTATATTGAGTATTTTAACAGACATCTGTGACCAAATGAATTTTAACAACTGACTTCACCACTAGAAGAAAGGGGTAGGCTTGGGTCAGGAACAGTACTCCATTCAGAGTAGGGTGAGCAGCAGTGGATGCTAACCACTCTAACCTTGGATGACAAGGTTAGAGAGACAGGTAGGGACAGATCCTATAGTCTTGTTGAGAGAAAGAGTTTGGTTATTAATCTGAGTGACATGGGAAGCACTGAAAGTTTTTGAGCAGAAAAGGAGCATATTCTGATTTATGTTCTTAAAAGATCACTTTGGGAAGCTGAATGAATGTGCTGTAGGAGGACAAGAATGGGGCAGGAGATCCAATGAGCAGACTTTTGTAATGCTGTATGGATAGTGCTATATGGCAGTTTACCAGGTGGAATCATGAAAAATTTCATAAAAGCCAGCTAATCGTGGGTTTAAAAAAATACTAGAAACAAACTATAAAAATATAACCTTGGAGATAGGAGGATCCATATATCTCACTAACTTAAATATATAAATCAGCCTTTGTTTTTTTCTTTCTTTGTTTCTTTCTTTGTTTCTTTGTTTCTTTGTTTCTTTCTTTCTTTCTTTCTTTCTTTCTTTCTTTCTTTCTTTCTTTCTTTCTTCTTGCTATCTTGCTGCTTGCTTTCTTCTTGCTTTCTTTTTTCTTTCCAATAAAGAAGCCAGGAGCACTTTGCAGTCTGCGTAGATTCAGGGTCCATTCATTATAATTCGCCAGTAACACAATTCTTTTTAAATGTAAAACAAGTAGTCTATGAATCAACTTCAAACAATTAAGTATAAATCAGTCTTTTACCTGAGAGAACCAGCTTGAGAAATAATAATCTTTGTAGCAACATTAGTCAACTTTGCTAATAAAAATATTGTCACCAATATAAGAATTTTCTTCAAAGGAAAAATATATGGGATTTCATAAAATAGCCAAATTAATGTTTCCCTCTGAAATGTCTTACGTTTTCAAGAATTTAACTAAGGAACTTACACAAAATATGGTGCCTAATGCAGAGAATTCATGCCCTTTCCTTTGCTTACACTTCACTATTTAATCTCAAAGAGGCCAGAGCTCTTAATTAAAGACAAAGATGGATATGCCTTGGTGCAAAGTTGTTTTTATTTCTGAATGAGCACACTTGTGAAACTGATTTCCTCAATAGCAGGGCCAGGTGGAGAGATGGAGGTCACCTCTGTGTAGCAGCATGCTCCTCCCAGGTCGATAGGAAGCCGGCAATGCTGTCTTCCTCAGTGACCAGATGGGCCAAGTCCTGCAGAATAGTCCACAGCCATTATTCTGTGTATCAGGCTGTGCAATTGATTTCAAGATAACAAACAAGAGGGAAAGGGCTGTCAGGCTTGACTGCCTCCTGTCAATGCAGGAGCCCTGGAACAGTTTAATTCAGAAATTTTTTGTCAATTTGGGTAAGCTAGGGTGGAATCCTGACAGGGCAATTCTTTATTTGTCATGCAGTTTGAAGGTGCGGTGGGAATCTGCAACTTTTGTGCCTGGGCAGTGACTGGCCTGGCTCAAACAGTACGTCATGATACATGGCTCAGTTTCACAGCAAGCCCCATGGAGGATTTTGCTTCATGTGCAGGAAGGAATAAAGAAGGTGGAAATGAAGGGCATAGTTTATTTTTCAAAGCCTATCTAAGATATTCCCTATTTCTCGATGCCTGCGTTGCCTTTATATTGTAAACTTATTTTCTTGTCATTTTCTAAATTTCAATTATCTACAGTACATAAAATTCCCTCTCTGCTTATAATCAAATCAGTAATGTGGGAAATGGAGAAACTAATGTCTCAGGAATAGGGAAACATACTCTAAGTGTCGCTACAGTTATATTTTGACTTGGATTGGGCAAATCAAGTTACAATAATTATGACATGTATGGATGGATTTAAAATTGTGCATCAGGCTGTGCTAAATCATGTGAAAAGTGTTTGAATGAAAACATTAATTACATCTCACAGGTAAACATCAAAGAGACTAGACAAGTCATGCTTTTGTTTTGTTTAATACTAGAGATATCAGAGCTACTTGACTACAAATTCCCTAGGGCCATTTTGTTTTGCTTTATTTCATCTGTTGTACAACTTCATGAACATTCAAGTTGTTTCTCTATGGTTTATAAATAATGATAAGGTCAATGTGGCTTTTCCCCAAATTATTCCTAAAATTTTTAAATGGGAAGTAAGGGGCCCATTGGAAGAAAAAGTTAACATTCTGTTCAGTAAATTCTGAAAGCTCAGGTGCCTATTGGATAGAAGTAAATTCCAGGTATAAAAGATAAGCCAGTCACAAGTCACAGAAGCAATAGGAGAATTAAGTGAGGTTTCTGAAATGAAATGGATTTTCTATTTGGAATATCAGAAAAATAAGTTGAAATGAAATGAAACCAAACCAAAACCAAACAAATGCAGTGGACTTTTTGTGGTTTTAGTTTAAGATACTGTTTTTAAATAGTTCTGTATAATGTTATTATGGTAAAGATAAAAAGAAATTTAAAGACACAATCCTTGTCTTCAAGGAGCTTACATTCTAGTGGAAGAATTTATTTAACAAATATTTTAGGCACCTCTTGCTAGAGGGAGATAATGAGTTACCCTGGCACTTTATTGGTATTTCTGAAAATTATTTTAAATTATTTTAATAAAGATGTTTATCTGTGATAGTTGGTGGCATATCATAAGAAGCTGAATTTTCTCTTTTGGTTTAAAATATATATGTTCATCATTTTTTTAAAGATTTTATTTATTTATTTGTCAGAGAGAAAGAGAGAGTGAACAAGCACAAGCAAGGGGAGTGGCAGGCAGAGGCAGAAGCAGGCTCCCCACTGAGCAAGGAGCCTGATGTGGGATTCGATCCCAGGATCCTGGGATCATGACCTGACCTGAAGGCAGGTGTTTAACTAACTGAGCCACCCAGGCATCTCAATGTTCATCAATTTATTTGGTTACAGTATTTCCTGTTGTTTTCCATAAATGTTTGCAAAATAATCATGAATGATTCATAATTTGTAGTATTTTAAAATGTAACTATTTACAACTAATATTTTATAATTCATAAGTAACATAGGCCCAAGAGAAGCTTGATTTGGGATTCACTAAAAGGATAAATTTAATTTCGAAAAAAAGTTTAAATTTCTGCTATAATAAATAAAATCTTAATAAATTGATATTACTGGGGCACCTGCTTCCCCCCTCCCTCTGCCTGCCGCACCCCCTGCTTATGTACTCTCTCTCTGTCAAATAAATAAATAAAATCTTTTAAAAATAAAAATAAAAAATAAACTGATATTCCTAAGTAACACAAGTTTATCATACCTGCTTATTTGCAGATAGGCCAGCAAGATTTGCATAATCTTTTCTTGCTAGTATGTTAAATTTGGTATTTATGAAAGTAGGTTGTAGATGTTTTTCTGAGATATTCATATGGCTTATTCAGGATCTATATTGCTAATTTATATTGTTGTATTAAATTTGCTAATATTTTAGTAAATATTTTTGTATCTGTATTAATGAAATATACTGACCTGTAGCTGGCTTTTTTTTTTGTAATGTCTATGTCTAGTTTGGGTATGAAGTTAATGCTGGCCTCATAAAATAAGTTAGAAAGTGGTTCCTACTTTATTTTCTGGAAGATTTTTGTGTTTGGCATTATTTACACTTTCATTTTGATAACCTCTAATAGAAAAGCCATCTGGACACAAAGTGTACTTTGTGGGAATATTCTAAATTACAGACTAAATTTTTATAAGACAGATAGGGTAATTCAGCTTTTCTATTTCTTCTTATGACAATTTCGACAATTTGTTTTCCAAGAAAGTTGTGTTTTTTATCTAAGTAGTTGTATTTATTATCACCAAGCTGTTCATAGTACCATCCTTTTACAGTATAATATCTGAATGATTTGTAGTGATTGCTTCTCTCAAATTTTCAAGTGTCTTTTTTTTTTTTATCAAACTTGCTAGAATATTATAAATTTTGTTGCTTTTTACTATGCACCAGCCTTTGGGTTTTTTTTTTTTCTCTGTTGTTTTTCTGTTTTCTATTTTGTTAATTTATGCTGTTAGCTTTATTATTTCTTTCTTTCTATTTGCTTTGGATTTCATTTGATCTTCTTATTCTAGAGTCTCATGATGAAAGCTCCAACCATTGATTTTAGATCTTTCTTCTTTTCTTTTTTTTTTATTTTTTTCATTTTTTTTTAAAGATTTTATTTATTTATTTGACAGAGAGAGAGATAGCAAGAGCAGGAACAAAGCAGGGGGAGTGGGAGAGCGAGAAGCAGGCTTCCTGCTGAGCAGGGAGTCTGATGTGGGACTCGATCCCAGGACCCTGGGATCATGACCTGAGCCGAAGGCAGACGCTTAACGACTGAGCCACCCAGGCGCCCGATCTTTCTTCTTTTCAAACATAGACAATTAAAGCTGTAATTTACCCTCTACCTACTATTTTAGATGTGTCATATAAATATATATCTTGTGACTTCATTTTAATTTCATGCCAAATGTTTCCTAGATCTCCTATAATTTTCCTTGTAAAATTTATTAATTATTCTGAAGAATGTTGGTTAATTTCTGAATATTTGTGAATGATCCAGATATGTTTTTCTGATTTCTAATTTGTATTCATTTTAATGAGGGAACATGCTCTATTATTTCAAATTTTTAAAATGTGTTATTGGACCCAGCATATAGTATACCTTGGGTAGTGTTGCTTATGCATTTGAATGGAATGTGATTCTGCTGTTGTTACATATGGCATTCTTCAAATATCAAGTAGATCAAGCTGTTGATAGTGTTGAGTAGGTCTTTTATATGCATATTCATTATTGGTCAGCTTGTTCTTCTGATGAGGAGGTTTTGAGTTGTCCAACAATAATAGTAGATTTATTAATTTCTCCTTTTATTTCTCTCAATCTTTTCTTCATACACCTTATAGCTCTATTGGTGTGTACACATTTAGTATTTTTATATTTTTTTATAAATTAGTCTTTTTATCATTAATAGCTCTCTATATCCTGATAATATTCCTCAACTTCTACTTTGTCTGATATTAATATGGTCATTTGGATTTCTTATGATTAGAGTGTGTACAGGATTTTTCCTATTTTAAAAATCTAGACTTTCCACACTAAATTCATAATCTTTCAATAGTTACCCTGAATGTAAATGGGCTAAATGCCCCAATCAAAAGACACAGGGTATCAGATTGGATAAAAAAACAAAACCCATTGATATGCTGTCTGCAAGAGACTTATTTTAGATGCAGAGACACCTCCAGATTTAAAGTGAGGGGTTGGAAAACCATTTACCATGATAATGGACATCAAAAGAAAGCTGGGGTGGCAATCCTTTTATCAGACAAATTAGATTTTAAACTGAAGACTGTAATAAGAGATGAGGAAGGACACTGTATCATACTTAAAGGGTATATCCAACAAGAAGATCTAACAATTTTAAATATCTATGCCCCTAACATGGGAGCAGCCAATTATATAAGCCAGTTAATAACAAAATCAAAGAAAGACATTGACAATAATACAATAAGAGTAGGGGACTTTAACACCCCCCTCACTGAAATGGACAGATCGTCTAAGCAAAAGATCAAGAAGGAAATAAAGTCTTTAAATGACACACTGGACCAGATGAACTTCACAGATATATTCAGAACATTCCATTCCAAAGCAACAGAATACACACTCTTCTCTAGTGCACATGGAACATTCTCCAGAATAGATCACATCCTGTGTCACAAATCAGGTCTCAACTGGTACCAAAAGATTGGGATCATTCCCTGCATATTTTTGGACCACACTGCTTTGAAATTAGAACTCAATCACAAGAGGAAAGTTGGAAAGAACTCAAGTACATGCAGGCTAAAGAACATCCTACTAGAGAATGAATGGGTCAACCAGGAAATTAAAGAAGAATTTAAAAAATTCACAGAAACAAATGAAAATGAAAACACAACTGTTCAAAATCTTTGGGATGCAGCAAAGGTGATCCTAAGAG
>NC_138375.1:67311209-67341966 GCF_054177405.1 Leptonychotes weddellii | reverse complement strand
TGATTTAACTTTGATAAAAAGTTAAATGTCCACAAAGATAATGTTTGGGGAATATTATTTGCATGTCACAATCCAGAAAATGAAGATGGAGTAATTTGTCAGAAAATAAATTTAATGAGGCTAATGAAAAGAATAAAAAAACAAAACAAAACAAAAATCTAAGCATGAAGGAATGCCAACTTAGACTAATATGAAAATAAGAATGGTGGAAAAAAAAATATTTCAAGTTATTAAACCTAAAAAAAATTTAGAAATAGGATACTGATACTGTTTGAAGTTAAATAGCTTGGGGAATGCCATTTTAGGGAGAATTACCTTACATTTACTTTTGTTTAATTTTAGTTCTTTTCAGTTCTTCCATGAAACAGAAAATGCAGAGTTGGGGCTGGATGATGCTATATTAAAGAATTGTGGGGTAACAAGGTAATAGGTTCTTCTGTATTTTGTAATCTTGTGGGACTGTAGCCAGCCCCTTCTAATGGAAGTAAGAGTTACTTACGAATCATGATAATTTTATTGTGATATTTTAGATAGTTTATATAATTTAGGGAGAAGCTCCTTCAAGAAATTTTTACCTATAGAATATGAGGTAAAATATGCTTCATTACTAAAATCAGTATCAGTACATCTGCAATAATCAGCTATAGCATGACCTGATTATAATATTAAATCAAAACACATCAAAAATGTTTACTTCTAGTCATTCTGTTTACTTATTATATTTACTACAAAGAGAATGGAAACATGTATGTGTGCTGGTCAATTTTATATGTTAAAATTTTCACGGCTAGGCCATGCAGCCTAGATATTTAGCGAAACATTATTCTAGATGTTTCTGTGAGGCTGTTTGGATTAGGTTTACGTTTCAATCATTAGACTTTGAATAAAACAGATTACTCTCCATAAGGTGGATGACCCTCAACCAATCGTTGAAGGCCTCAATAGAATAAAAGGCTGACGTCTCCCAAGCCAGAGGGAATTCAGCAAACTACCTTTGCACTTCATCTGCAACACTGGCTCTTCCTGATTCATCAGCAGACTGCCTTTGGACTCAAACTGCAACTCTTTGCTGAGTCTCCAGTCGGCCAGCCTCCCCCATCAGATTTTGAACTCACCAAGCCACCCCTGAGCACATGACACGACTCCTTAAAGTGAATCTCTGTGTATATACACACATCCTCTCATTTCTGTTTCTCTGGAGAACCCAGACTGATAAAATGTGTAATTATAAAATGCAATAAGATAATATGGAATTTTACATAAATATACTTTACCTCAAGTAGAGTTAAAATCATAAGCAATAAAATTAAGAAAATTGACATATACTTACTTGAATGGAAGAAAAAGTAAAAAGCTGCAATATATTTTTAAATTCTGATATCCAACTTAAAAGTAATTTAGATATCAGGTGTAATTTCACAAAGTTACTTATATATGAATTATGTAATAAATTTTGTATTTTAAAAAAGTATGTATTGCTTTATTTTCTCTACTTGTTAGGCACTGTAAGGATTTGTACCCTGTGTTTTCTTCTGTCTAGCATCACAATTACATATTAGAAAATAGATATTCTTTAAAATTCTCCTAATATCCTACAGGGATATGTTGAAATTATGAATAGGTGAGCTCATATATAAGAATTATCTTTTATTTGATATTTTACCATATTGGCTTGGCAGAACCTATTGATTTGACAGAAAAAAAAACGTTCTACGTAATTGGATAGATACCATTTTAGCACTTTTACACAGATCATTTATCCTAGTGTGTATCAGAATAACTCTTCCATAGAAACTAAAATGAATAAACATCAGTTTATTTGTCTATTTTTTAAGAACCATGCCTTCAAATCATATTTTCATGAATATTTTTATTCATGAAATATTAATAACTGGTTCTACAGGACTTCAATTTCTATGAATACATTTGCTCAGATAGACTGATTTTGATATATAGCAAAAATAATCATTTCCTAATGATTGTAGCCTGTGTGAATAATATAAAAATACAAGGAAACATGTATGGTTTAGAAATACAGTTTAAAAAATGGAATGAACTGCTAAAATTGAAGAGAAGTTTAAATTATTCAGTTAAATCCAATGGTAACATGCCCTTCAAGTAGCATAAAAATGTGAAAAGTACCTCAAAACAGGAGTAAATTTTCCACCTAAGCAAAGAGAAGGTTAGATATGGGTTTAAGTAAACTTAATATACTGAATAGTTTGGGTAAAATAGCTTGTGCTCATCTGAGAATTTGGGGAGTTCTCAAGAACACAGGGACTTTTTTTTGTTTCATTTTGTTTCTGTTTTGTTTTTTTGTTTGTTTGTTTTACAGGAACAATTCTTGACTGGTTTTTTTTTTTTTTTAATTCTTATGTTAATCCCCATACATTACATCATTAGTTCTAGATGAAGTGTTCCATGATTCATTGTCTGTGCATAACACCCAGTGCTCCATGCAGAACGTGCCCTCCTCAATACCCACCACCAGGCCAACCCATCCTCCCACCCCCCTCCCCTCTAGAACCCTCAGTTTGCCTTTCAGAGTCCATCGTCTCCCATGGTTTCTTGACTGGTTTTATTTGTTACTTGGAATGTTTGGAATTCTTTTAACAACATGGCAGGCATCTTAAGACTAAAATTTAGCTGTACTTTGTTATAGGTTTCCAGCTTTTGGAGGAAGGGGTGGGGATGACTTACATAATCCTTCTCATTCATATTTTGTTCAGATTTATCATGTATCTAATTTTGGTCACTGAAGAGTCATCAAACACCTATTCTGTTTCAAGCTGAGGTTGTTTTTACTTTATTTAAATACTTTGTGCCTCAATATCCCTTAATATGTTAAAAATTAAAATATTATTTCTACTAATAACAACAAATTACTTAGTCCATGCTATATGATCCTCACTAAATGCATTACATACATTATTTAACATTTACAACCCATGAGGGGGGCACCTGGGTGGAACAGATTAAGCATCGGACTCTTGGTTTCAGTTCGGGTCATGATCTCAGCGTCATGAGATCGAGCCCCAAGTCATGCTCCATGCTCAGTGCAGAGTCTGCTTAAGACTATCTCTCTCTCCCTCTCCCTCTGCCCCTCCCCGCCTCTCTCTTTTTCTCTCTCTTTCTCTCTAACACATACGTCTTTAAAAAAATACGGGGCTTCTGAGTGGCTCCTGATTTTGCCTCAGGTCATGATCTCAGGATCATGGATTAAGCCCCATGTACGGCTCTGTGCTCAGCATGGAGTCTGCCTGAGATTCTCTCTCTCTCCCTCTGCCTCTTCCCCTGCTCTCTCTCAGTCTCTCTACCTCTCAAAATAATAATAATAAAAAAATACAAACCATGAGGTAGTTACTATAAACATCTATGGACATTATATATCTTGTATATGTTATTTGACTTGCCTAATAATTATGCTGCAAATTAAGGAATATAGGCAAGCTCATTGCTTTCTCAAAATGTAAACTTTTTTTTTTTAGTTAAGAATAAAGAAAAAAAACCTACCTAATAGTATTTATTACACATCATCGGTGTTTCCTGGATTTTTTTCTAGACTATTGTCATTATTACATTAATTTTTTGAATGGCACAAATACTACTAACCTCTATTGGATTTCCCTTCAGGCACAGGAGTTTAAGAGTATACATTTTGGCAGAGAACAAGAAGTATAAGAGAATCGGGAACTAAATAAATAGTGAATTCATGAATTGTAATAGAGTCTCTAATATCAAAGGAAGAAAACCAAACAGAAGCCACCAGCATAATTTGGAAGTGGTATAAAAATCAAACCATTACCTCTGTAGTTTTTTATCCATTCCATATAGTATTTGTAGGTATCTTCAACTCATCATAGATACTCAGGAGTAAGAAATTTACCACAATTCCTCATTGTAGACAGTTACATCAGAAAGAGACATTGGGCGAAATATTAGAAGGGTGGTGTACATAGTTTGAAAATCAAATGTAAATCTTTTAAATTCAAGACATCTTAGTTTGTAGAAAAAGAAATCATGTCTGGGGTGAGAGATAGTGATGGTTATCTTATATTTGGGGTTCTCCAAAACAGAACATAGCTTATTTTACCTAGAGAATAGGTAATTTTTTCCTTTAGGTTTCCTGAAGATATTAACCCCACTTAATTCCACATATAGTTTATTGCTGGGCGTGTCTGTTGTATACATATTTTATAGAATTAAAAATACCACTTTTTGATGGCATGACACAATGCAATGACATTCATATAGATGAAAGACAGAATTTATCATTCTTATAGATCCAAACTATAGAAGACTGCAAGGCAAGGACATGCTTTGGGAAATGAGGATTGTTCCTAGTTGTTTTATATGTTACTCCTGGACAGTGAGGGCTAGTGTAGAATGGCTCTGGGGTGCAGCGAGCCACATAAGGGAAATGGTTAAGTGTAGACACATTCAGTTGCTCAAGAAGGGTAACTAAACAGCCTCAAACCAGGGCCTCAAAATGGGATCACGGCAATATTACAAAAAAATAAAGTAACAGCAAAAATTATATTACAGTTAACCCCTTGATATGTTGACATTATTTTTGAGCTTGATTATTTGGTGTGTTTGAGTGGCCCAAATAGTAGAGGAGAAATTTAGAGAATGGCATCATAAGTTGCTGCAAATAGCATAAAAAACATTTTATTATGAGAGTAAATGGAGGAAGACAAGTGGAAGTATAAGAAATCCTTATCGGCCAGCCTATAACGAAGTTTCCCATTATATGGCCTTAGCCAAGAAAACAGATAAGGAATTTCAAAGTTTACAAAAATATCTTGGTAGATTTGTAAAATGTGTTAAAAGTTTGAGTTATATATTTTATTACAGTAATATTTTGGTGTATTCCTTGAGTCAGGGTGGCATGCCCAACAGTTATGTTGTTGGAGGCTATGAATTGATAGTTTAGTGAGGTAAATCAGCGGTATTTGTTTATAACCCAGGGTAAAGAGTGGTTATGGTGGACGTGGTCTGAAATGCAGGGCATAAGGTCGTGGTGGAAATCTGGGGTTGGGAGTAGGATAAGGTACTGAAGAGTGGGAGTCTTCTTCCCAGGGGGTAAAGGGGGTGACTGATATGAAACAGGTCCCCCTGGGGAAAGCAATAATCTCCATTAATTTTTTGAATGGCACAAATACTACTAACCTCTATTGGATTTCCCTTCAGGCACAGGAGTTTAAGAGTATACATTTTGGTAGAGAACAAGAAGTATAAGAGAATCGGGAACTAAATAAATAGTGAATTCATGAATTGTAATAGTCTCTAATATCAAAGGAAGAAAAGCAACAAATGTTCCAAGTCCAATTTGTCAATGTCTTGAGAGGAACAATCTGTAGACATTGCTGTCAGTGATCTCAGTGTCTAAGGTGAAGGTGTCTCTGGTTTTAGGGGAAAGGCACCTCTAATTAGGAGGTCTTGGGTTGGGGCAATATCCTCTGAAGTGATGTTATCTCCTGAGTGCTGAAGACATGAACTCCGGGGCCAGGACAGTGTCTTCTAAGATGTAGGATTAGAGTATACTTCTCTGGTGGATTTTGACTTGGTTTGATGTTGGTCATGTTTTTGTGTCTCCATGGAATAAGAAGAAGGCTGAGCCAATTGTGGCAATTTTGATCCTGGGAACTTGACTTGCAAATATCTTTTAAGTCAAGGAACTTTGTACGTACACAACTAGCAAAGACAATGCTGGCATCTATGATATTGCTATAATTGGAGAAAGCCCTGGAACCTGACACAATTAAAGCCCTAATTGAGGATGGCCAAATGTAACAGGTCACAACAGTCCAGTGTTTCACCCAGTTGGATGATGCTCTGAGGGATTCTGCTGAAAATAAATTTTAATTATATGGCCCGATTTGGGTACATATTGTTAATAGAGTGTCAGGTTGTTTGCCAATTAAAATATCTGTAAACGAAGTTGAAGCTTTAGCATTAGCCTGTAGGCATGCCCTCCAATTTAGTCAATGACAATAAGCCCTTTGTTTCAGTCGTTGGTTTGTTTGGTGGCAGGCAAGCCAGGGAGATTTTTGAGCTTCAGGGCCTGTATCAGCATGGGAGCTTCAGCATTTCCTGTGTTTGGTTTAAACAACAGTTTGCTTAGAGGGTTTAGGCCTCTGGATCACATATCAATGAAAGTATCCAGACCAATAATAAAAAGACCAATAGTCAACAGAATGGTGTGCAGCTGCACTTGACAGGCTTTTGTTGCCTTATGTTGATTTTTGTCTAGCATGTATTGTTACCAAGGAGGAGGGTTGTTTGGTTTCATAGTTACAAGATATGGTGTTGATTCTATTATTATCTCTAAGTTTCATTTTTATTTACTAAGTGAAGTTCTTTTGTTTTATTTGTTGTTGTTTTTAATCTCACTTCTTACTGGTCCACTCTGTTTGTGGGAGTAACCTGAGAACATTAATTTTAAAACCTGAGTATTAAAGATTTTTTTTAGTAGTGGAAATTTAGTCTTTAATGGATCTCATACAATATAGTGTTATGAATCTGTTGAATTAATACTTATTAAGCGGAGCACAGGGTGCCAGATGGTGACCCACTGTTTAACAGCAGACAACAAGAAGAGTTGAAATAGAGAAGTTGATTATGCAAAGGTCTTAGAAGAAGTACCGGGCATGCCTCAAAGGGCATATGGAGAGATCAAGGCAGGGTACAGAGAGAGACCGTACCTGGGGCTTTATTAGGATCCATGAGTGGAGTGCTTTGGGGTTCCCAGACTAAGGCTTGATTGGTCGATTCAAACCAAAGAGCAGGGGTTGGGAAAATCACATAGGAGTCTTAATATTTAAGGAGCACATAAGGTGAAGGCTCTGGGAAGCAGGGGAGACTATTGATCACAAGGGCTATTGAGGAAGTCATATCAGGAACTTGTATTTGCTTGTGACTCTTTGGGCTGCATTCACTTGGACGAGAGTGTTAGTGTCAGTTTAGGATCACTGCGGTCTACTTGGCCAAACAAAACGGATGCCAACGCAGCAATACAAGCTGTATAGCTTAGCTAAACTCTTGATAGTTGGTCAGGTGCCTGGCCCACCTGTTCTGAACAGATAGCCATGAGATGATCTATGGTTAATAGGTACTAAAGAAGTAGAGATGCATTTGTTATTTTGTAACTTTAATAGGAGTTCTGTGAGGAGCCCATTAGAGTCTTTCAATTAAACCAATTCCCTGGGACTATTAGAGAAATGAAAGTTTCATGGAATGTCTTTTTCAAGAACCCAGCATTGTGTATTCTGAGAAGTGAAATCTGTGTGTTGATGATTACTAGTAATGTCTAGTACTCCAAAGGGGATAAGTAGTGGCCTTAGCATATGCAGAAACATGTGTGACCTTGATTTGGATTTTGGTGATCTGTGAAGCAAGAGATTCCCGGAGTTCTCCACCATGAATGGAACCACTCTTTGGCAACAATTCAAAAGTTTGTAAAACTGTACAGATGAGACCATTTACTGACCACAGCAACATTAAGATGACTGCCTGAAGTTTGGCCATTGTGTTAATCTTTGGATTCCCTTCTGTCAGAGTCATCCTAGTGAAGAGGTGGAAAGCCACAACATTCCATTGAGCCTCCGTGACTTATGATAGCTGCAATGCCATTCACACAGACTACGAACTTCCATTGCTATTCACTCAAAAAATCCCAAGGGACTTTCCAGGTAGTCAAGGGGTTTGGGGTAAGGGTGACCTCCTCTAGTGTCATGGCATCTGGCAAAGGACTGACAGGGAAGGCCATCCCCTCCTGCTGGTGGACCATGTCAGAGAGCCCAGGCTTGGCTTTATCTTATATCAAGACGGCATCAATTGCTCAGCACTGAGCTTCTGAGGTATTGCTTTCATGACCTAGGGCATAATGGGCAACTATGTGAGAAGAGTCACAGGCTCACGATCTATGAGATTTTTTATTTCCAGGAGATGCCAGTGTGTGGCAAACAATTGTCACTCTTATTATATATACACATATATAAAAAGAGCAGGGCATTTGTTTGTTTGTTTGTTTTACATCAGAAGCCCATGTGCAACTTATGCCATCATAGGTGGTCCAGAGATTCTAGGAGGCTTGCAAGGAGGTTACCAAAGGCTCTACAATGAAGAATTCTCTGAGGACACTAATAGGAGTGGTGCCTTTTGGCTTTAATTTAGACATATTTTAGGACCTTCTGTCAGAAGGAGTTCCATTTAAATTGGGCTGATTTGTAAGTAGGAGCATCAGGTATATTAAGTAGGATCTGTAAACAAGGAGTAGGTTGCCTCCAGAACCCAAAAAGGACCAAAATATGTTGAACTGGTATGTCCTAATGAGTGTGTTCAATGAAATCTCGTGAAGGAGGATGTGATCCATGTAATGTCTTACCTAGGTTCCTGGAGAAAAATGGGTGTCATTAAGATCTTGTCTGTAAAGATGGCAAGGCTGCACAGAACTCCATGGATAGCTCAGTAAAGGTGTATTGTGCCAGTTCACAGATGAAAGCAAACTATGCTTGAGAGGCTATTGAAATAAGCACTGAGTAGAGGATATTAGCCAAATTTGTAGTAGCAAAATATTTACTAGTTGCTGATCAGATAGAGTTAGTAATTTCAATAATATTGGGTTCTGTTAGTTTGCTAGGGCTGTCGTAATAGAGTACCACAGACTAGGTGGCTTAAACAATAGAAATTTATTTTCTCACAATTCTGGAGGCTAGAAGTCCAAGATCACTGTGTTGGCAAGATTGGTTTCATTCTGAGACATCTCCCCATGACTTGTAGATTGTTGTCTTCTCCCTATGTCTTCACATGTTCTTTCTCCTGTACATATCTGTGTCCTAATCTCCTTTTCCTATAAGGACAGTGGTCAAATTATTAAAATAGGGCCCACCCATACAACTTCATTTTACCTCTTTAAAGACCTTATCTCCAAATACAGTCATAATCTTAGGTACTAGGGGTGAGGACTTTAACATGAATTTTGAGCAGACAAATTTCAGTTTGTAACATAGGTATTGAGTAGGGGCGCCTGGGTGGCTCAGTCGTTAAGCGTCTGCCTTCGGCTCAGGTCATGGTCCCAGGGTCCTGGGATCAAGCCCCACATCGGGCTCCCTCCTCGGTGGGAAGCCTGCTTCTCCCTCTCCCACTCCCCCTGCTTGTGTTCCCTCTCTCGCTGTGTCTCTCTCTGTCAAATAAATAAATAAAATCTTTAAAAAAAAAAACAAAACATAGGTATTGAGTAGGACCTTAAAGTATTGGACCACATCAATAAGATTGAAGGAATTTACCATGAGGTGCCATTTATTCTTCCCAGGTTTGAGAATAGGCAAAATCAGGCTATTAAATGAAGATGCAGTGGAGATATTACCACTTAACAAATTAGGTCTTATATAATAAGTTTTAATTCTTGAAATCCCTGTTTTTAGTTACTTTGGACATATTAACCATTTTAACTGGATGTCTGAGGGACTCATTTTATCAAGCCAATTTCTAAGTACTAAAAACTTAATTTTAATTCATTACTCATTATGTCAAAACATCTATGGACACTGTATTAGTCATGGCTCTCCAGAGAAATAGACCAGTAGGATATATATAGATATGGAAGAGATTTATTATGGAAATTTGGCTTACCTGATTATGGAGATTGAGAAGTCCCACTGTATGCCATCTGCAAGCTGGAGAAGCAGGAAAGGCTGTGATATAATTCAGTCCTAATCTAAAAGCCTAAGAACAAGGGGAGTCAGTGCTGTAACTCCCAGTCTGATAATGAAGGCCTGAGAACTGAGGGACCTCCAGTTCAAGGCTGCTATGAGATATTTTAGAGCAGTTGGTGCTATGAAAGAGAAATTTAAGCAAGGTTACAATTAAAGTGAGACATATCTATTTTTTCTCTATTTTATATGTATTTAATTTTCTAAGATTATAGTAGGTACTTTTTAAAGTGGGATCCTCAGGTATAACTGATTTGAGCCCCAAGATTCAGTCCATAAAGCTTTGTCAGTTCGTGCATTGTAACAAATGTTAGAGCTTAGAACTTATTTTGTAGAGGCACGAAAGTGCCCTTTTATGCTTTTTATCTTTTTGTTATATAAATTCTTTTGGCAAATTTTGGATTTTCAATTGGATCAAATTATGGACATTGTGTGTGTGTGAGAGAGATAATATACATGTATGTATATATACAGAGAGAGAGAGAGAGATCTTTTTGGTTTATTTATTTATTTTTAAGTGTTCTGCCCCTGTATCAGATGTAATTTTTTCCTTCCATTCCTTTTTTAAATTTAAATTCAATTAGCCAACATAAAGTACATACTTAGTTTCAGATGTAGTGTTCAATAATTTATCAGTGGCATATAACACCCAGTGCTTATCACATCACATGCCCTCCTTAATGCCCATCACCTAATTACTGTAGCCCCACCCACCCTGTCCAGCAACCCTCAGTTTGTTTCCTATATTTAAGAGTCTTTCATGGTTGGGTGCCTGGGTGGCTCGGTAGGTTAAGCATCTGCCTTCAGCTCAGGTCATGATTCCAGAGTCCATGTGGGACTCGATCCCACATCAGGCTCCCTGTTCATCAGGGAGCCTGCTTTTCCCTCTCCCTCTGCTCCCCCCCACCCGACTTATGCTTGTTCTCTCCCTCTCTCTCTCTTGCAAAAATAAATAA
Source organism: Leptonychotes weddellii (assembly GCF_054177405.1). Taxonomy (NCBI): domain Eukaryota; kingdom Metazoa; phylum Chordata; class Mammalia; order Carnivora; family Phocidae; genus Leptonychotes; species Leptonychotes weddellii. Next base: position 67,331,294 of record NC_138375.1, on the reverse strand, counting down.
ATAAAAATACTTAAAAAAAAAAAAAAGAGTCTCTCATGGTTTTCCTCCCTTCTGATGACTTCCCATTCAGTTTTCCCTCCCTTACCCTATGAATCTCTGCACTGTTTCCTATATTCCACATATGAGTGAAACCATATAATTGTCTCTGATTGACTTATTTCACTCAGCATAATACCCTCCAGTTCCATCCACATCGATGTAAATAGTAATTATTCATCCTTTCTGATGGCTGAGTAATATTCCATTGTGTATATACACCACATCTTCTTTACCCATTCATCTGTTGATGGCTATCTCAGCTCTTTCCACAGTTTGGCTATTGTGGACATTGATGCTTATAAACATTGGGGTGCAGGGTAATCATCAAGCCAGTATGATACTGGCACAAAAACAGACACACAGATCAATGGAACAGAATAGAGAACTCAGAAATGGACACTCAACTCTATGGTCAACTATTCTTCAACAAAGCGGGAAAGAACACCCAATGGAAAAAAGACAGTCTCTTCAATAAATGGTGCTGGGAAAATTGGACAGCCACATGTAGAAGAATGAAACTGGATCATTTTCTTATACCATACACAAAGACAAACTCAAAATGGATGAAAGATGTAAATGTGAGACAGGAATCCATCCAAATCCTAGAGGAGAACACAGGTAGCAACCTGTGACCTCGGCTGCAGCAACTTCTTGCTAGACACATCTCCAAAGGCAAGGGAAACAAAAGCAAAAATGAACTATTGTGACTTCATCAAGATTAAAAGCTTCTGCACAGCGAAGGCAACCATCAAAGAACTAAAAGGCAGCCTACAAAATGGGAGAAGACATTTGCAAATGACATAGCAGATAAAGGGCTAGTATCCAAGATCTATAAAGAACTTACCAAACTCAACACCCAAAAAACAAATAATCCAATCAAGAAATGGGCAGAAGACATGAGCAGACATTTCTCTAAACAAGACATACAAATGGCCAACAGACACATGAAAAAATGCTCCACATCATTTGGCATCAGGGAAATACAAATCAAAACCACAATGAGATACCACCTCACACCAGTGAGAATGGCTAAAATTAACAAAACAGGAAACCACAAATGTTGGCAAGGATGCAGAGAAAGGGGACCCCTCTTACACTGTTGGTGGGAATGCAAGCTGGTACAACCACTCTGGAAAACGGTATGAAGGGTCCTCAAAAAGTTAAAAATAGAGCTACCATACAACCCAGCAACTGCACTACTAGATATTTACCCCAAAGATGCAAATGTAGTGATCTTCCATTCCTTTTTGTTTTTCTTTTGAGCTTCTAGCTGTCTGAAGAGTGTTTTTGTTTTGGTTTGTTTTTTTTTCCCTGTCCTTGATAACTCAGTCTGACCCTCTTATGGGTCATAGGAAAAGAGGGAGGTAGGTGTATGACCTGCCTTATACACATCTATCTCTCCTTCCAAGGCTTCTCTGTCCAACTCCCCAAGATTGGGGTTCACAGTTAGCTAAAGCAACCTCTCCTTGGAATAGTGTAGTTAGCCCCCTTGTACCAACTATCATTTCCTTTGCATGTTACTATATAGTTGAATTTCCTAAGGCCCAAGCACAGTTGCTAGAAGGCTTACATTATTTAGACAACTGGATAATTCCAGCAGATGTTCTTGGGGTAGGGTGGCATGTAAAGAGAAGATACGCTTCCCTTGTTCCAGAGGCCTCCTTTTGAATAAGCATTGGACTCCTGGAGTCCAAGGTTGGAACTCATCATGCCCTTGAGGGTCAAGATGCTTAAAGTTTGCTGATGATAATAGCAATATCTGTAGCAGCAAAGAAGACAAGTAGGCCAGTACCATTACCAGAGCAACACCAACAAGAAGATCAAGGTACTGTTGCTCTACTGTTGGGCAGCCTAACCAGTGTTTTCCTCCAATCCCAAACATACAGACACACTAGAGTTCTGCCCCCAAATAACTATAAAGAAGCACCACCACCAAAGAAGTGACAGGCCCCTAGAATAGGCCTCTGCTAAACACAGCCTTAATCTGAAACACAACTGAATGCCCAACGTGAGATGTGATTCAAGTGGCCTATCACTCCTATCACCCTACTGTAGGTTTCATCTGGGCTAGTATCTAGCCCAAGAAGTTTAGCCAGTTAATACTATTAATTTTGAGTATTCCCATACCCAAGATACTTGGATAAGGAGAGTCAGGGCTCCTACCTACAGGCATAGTGGCAAGCAACAAGGCTTTAGCTCAGCTCACACTGCTCATGCAGTAGCTTGGAATCAATTAACAAGACAAGAACAGTCCCAGGGTGCCTGGATGGCTCAGTTGGTTAAGCATCTGCCTTCGGCTCAGGTGATGATCCCAAGGTCCTGGGATCGAGCCCCGGGTTGGGCTCCCTGCTCAGCGGAGAACCTGCTTCTCTCTCTCCATCTGCTGCAACCCCTGCTTGTGCTCTCTCTCTGTCAAATAAATAAATAGAATCTTAAAAAAAAAAAAAAAGACAAGAACAGTCTCTCATGAAGCTATCCAAGAGTTAGTGGCCAAGGTCATGCCATCCTGCTCTCATAGAGTCAATTGTTTTATAAGATTTAAAGATTCTTTTGATGGTGGAACACAACACAGTAAATGAGACTCATGGATCAGAGGCAAAACTCTTACTTAGAACTCCAGATGAGAGAAGACTGCCAGACAAGGCCAAACAAGGGGTTGCACCTGGAACAGGGTAACAGCAAACTGAAACTGTAGGCGGCAGCTTATATATGGCAAGGAAGATGAGCTTAGCTAGGTTTCTTGGGATCCCTGTGAACTGGCTAATTTTCATAATTTCTCTTGGTCTGTGGGGCATAGGGGCTGACCTATAGTTATCTGAACCTAGTTCACCTGGCCCCAGGGTGATTAAGGTTTGTGCATAGTAGCTCAAGTGTGCAAGAGCCAGATTTAAGGTTGGGTGCGGATATAACTGTTCAAGAAGGGAAGCTGACCAAATTCTAGCTCAAACTGGGTCTCAAAACTGGGTCAAGACAGCATTAAAACAAATAATCTAAAACACAACTTATATTACATTATTTGATAATTTTTTATTTTATTATGTTAATCACCATACATTATATCATTAGTTTTTGATGTAGTGTTCTATGATTCATTGTTTACATATAACACCCAGTGCTCCATGCAGTACATACCCTCTTTAATACCCATCACCAGGCTAGCCCAACCACCCATTCCCCTCCCCTCTAGAACCCTCTGTTTCTCAGAGTCCATCGTCTCTCATGGTTCGTCTCCCCCTCCGATTTCCCCCCCTTCATTTTTCCCTTCCTACTATCTTCTTTTTTTTTTTTAACATATAATGTATTATTTGTTTCAGAGGTACAGGTCTGTGATAATTTTTAAGAAGTGATTTTATATTAGGAAAGGCTGCCTGATGAAGCATGCCTCAATGTAAGTAATAATTAATAAAGTACATGACTTGGCAAAAACGTGGATAGATGGACTTGCTTCTTTGGTCTATTGAATCTTCATAGTCAATATTGCCCTTGTCCATATGTTCATCCACTCTGATAAAAAATGAATTGTCGGGGTGCCTGGATGGCTCAGTCATTAAGCGTCTGCCTTTGGCTCAGGTCATGATCCCAGGGTCCTGGGATCGAGCCCCGCATCGTGCTCCCTACTCAGCAGGAAGCCTGCTTCTCCCTCTCCCACTCCCCCTGCTTGTGTTCTCTCTCTCTCTGTGTCTCTCTCTGTCAAATAAATAAATAAAATCTTAAAAAAAATGAATTGTCATTTCACTTTCAGTGCAGAATTAATGTACATGAAACACAGATTAGAGATGTTAACAAGTGGGAACAGATGTAGAAATTGTTAAAACAGGAAGAGACTTAGAGATCACTTAGCTACATTTTTTTTTTTTAACAAAAGAAAATGTGGCACAGGGACTTATTAAGGAACTTATACAAAGTCACAGTTTATAAATGCCAGAATCAAGATCTGAAACTGGCTCTCTTGGTCTCCAGACTTGTCTTGAATTATTCTCTATATGACACTATTCTTCAAGCTTTGTGAACCAAGTTTCTTTAATCAAAACTATTTAATTTTAGCAAATTCTTAATTTCTGGAAATTGGATATTGTTCATCTTCATCAAGATGCAGATTTCCTGACATTATTTCTCAGGTTTATATTAAATACATTAAAAGGCTTGAGAAGTGTCAAATAATAAAATCATATTGTCAGACTGCTATCTTTGGGGCATAGACATAAAATAATCATAAACGTATGGATTACATTTAATTTTACTGAGGAAAGCTTTAAAAAAATGGTAGAACCATCTTTGGGGGTTTTATGACTTAGCTTTGCAGAGTCTGTTATCAGTGTTAGCTAATTTCAATCAGATTAATAATAGTGATACTCATATATCTTATTCACATCATGTTTTATGCCATACCTATCTAAATATATGCTTTGAGGTTTTTTTTTTTTTTTTTACTTTAACGGTATTAAGCCATGAATATGTATTTTTAAATATTTTATAAAATTCAATATAATTTCTATTCAGGCCACTCTCGATATCTTCCCTCTTAATATCTTTAATATCAGAAATAATGGCATTTCAACTGCCTCTTTTCTTTTTCTTCTTTTCTGTCCAATTAATCTCTGTGTTACTGATTGCTTTATAGTAGAACAGCATGAGTTACTACTCCTAAACAATATGATTCCACTCAAAATGATGCCTTTGGGCTACCAATCATAGGCAAAGCACAGCATGAGTGTTATAATACAAGATTGTGAACTCTACCCATGATCCACAAAGACGTGCTTTTCCTATGTATCTTGGTAATTTTCCATAAAAATTGGTTTCAAAGAATATTCTCATATTTTAAAACTCCAAACCTTTTAAATGAAAACTTCTGTAAAGACTTCTTAAAATCTCTCTTGAACTGCCTAAAAGCTGCCATTGTTACTTAATTAACAAAACAAATGTGAAGTCTCCATAGGTTTTCTTTTTGTATGTATTTTAGTACAATAACACAGTACAATATTTAGTATAATATTTAGTGTAATATTTAGTATAATAACTTTTTTTAAGTACAATAGATTTTCATGTGAGGGAGAGGAATAAGATGGTTGCACTGCTTACTTTCTGTTTCCTAGGTTTTTTTAATTCGCTTATTTGTCTGATTTTTACCTCAAGAGTAAAGATTCCTGAGTAAACTAAAGTTTGAGAAACACTGGAATTCCAAGGTTTTTTTGTTTTTTGATTTTTGTTTTTTTACTTCTAATTCATTCGTAGCTGTCTATAGTTTGACTCTGATTATAACAAAGTATAGAAACAGTCCAATAATGAAGGATGCTGAAGAGACAAGGTAAGATGAAAGAAATTTTAATGTTTTATCATTTTCTTAACAAAATTAATTGTCATATTTCATGGTTTCTGTTTGGCAATAGGAAGTTGCTGGTTAATTTTTGTAAAATATTGTTTACTCAGGGTGCCTGGATGGCACAGTCAGTTCAGCTCAGGTTGTGATCTTAGAGTTGTGAGACCAAGCCCCTTATCAGGCTCCATCCTCAGCTCGGAGTCTGCTTGAGATTCTTTCTCCTTCTCCCTCTACCCCTCCTGCTTGTGCTCTGTCTCTCCCTCTAAAATAAATAAATAAATATTTTAAAAATATTGTTTACTCAAACAAATGGAACAGAACAGAAAGCCCAGAAATAAACCCACACATGTATAGTCAACTGATCTTCCAAAAAGATGCCAAGAAAACAGAAAGGGGAAAGAATAGTGTTTTCAATAAATGGTGCTGGGAAAACTAGATATTCACATGCAAAATAATGAAATTAAACCCTTGTCTTAGACCATATACAAAAATCAGCTCAAAATAGATTAAAGACTTAAATATGACACCTGAAATAAAAAAGATTTATATATAAATGCAAGGGAAAGAAAACATAGAGGAAAAGTTCCTTGACATTAGTCTTGACATTGATTTTTTTGAATTTGACACCAAAACACAGGCAACAAAAGCAAAAATAAATAAGTAGAACTATATGAGACTAACAGCAAAGGAAAAAACAGAGTGAAAAGACCAACTATGGAATGGGAGAAAATATTTGTAAACCATATATATCATGAGATTAACACCCAAAATATGTAAGGAATTCATACAACTTAATAACAAATAATAATAATAATAATAATAATACAACAACTCAATTAAAAAGTAGGCAAGGGACCTAAGCAAGACAAACAAATGGCCACTGAAGCCAGATATACTCAGGAAAATTAACCATCAAATCCCTCTGGGTCATTTATCCAGTGAATATTTGTGGTGTAGAGAGTGGAATATAATAACTGAGTGCTTCAGGTTTAAAAATATATATTCTCAGTAAGATTTTTAGTTACCAAGTTTCCTGGGTTGACAAACTATATCTCTAATTACTTGGCTAATTTGATACATTTTTTTTTGTTTTATTGTGTAGTATTCTAGTAAAGATATATAAAGCAATTTACCATGAATTTATTTGGTGGAAGCTGGCAGGAGGGGATTATTCTTCTTAAACACAAGGTTAAAGCATGAATCCTGGAATAGTGAGTTTCCCTAAAACTAATTTATCAACTTCCAAGTGTTTTCTCTTGGCTTTACCTGAAAAAAGCTCTAAAGACATGGCTAGTATAGTACATTTTTATGTGGTTTTGTTTTATTTGAATGAAACTATAGCCTTTACTCATTAAATTTTATTTAATTTTATAGAAATTTTATATTTGTTATAATCTTATATACATATATATGTATATTTATGAATCATTAGGTATCATGTCACCTGTGAAATAGACTCTTGTGTATTTTTGACCAGAACCAGAAGCAGCTGATAAGGGAGAATGACACAAAGAATAAAGAACACTCAATTAGAAGTTGAAAAACTATAGTTATTTCAGTAATTTTGGCTTTGTGGTTTAAGTCTTGGGGATTTGATTTCCTCTTATATAAAGTGAAAGTACATGACTAAAGCATTTCTAATTTTTTTTTAACATTACTTTGTTATGAATCAGTGGACCTTCTCTTGTTTCCATGTCTCACTCTTAGAGCTCAACTGGGAAACTTTATCAAGATGATGTTACATCAGACCCTTAAATTCTGGTGTTGGGCAGTGTGGTAGATAGAATAAGATGTCCATATCCTAATCCCCAAACATGTGAATAGGTTTTGTTATAAGGAAAAATGGAATGAAGTTCGTAGATAGAATTAAGATTGTTGATCAGCTAACTAATAAAATAGGGAAATTATCCTGGATTATCTGAGAGGGCCCATTCTAATCACATGAGCTCTTTAAAGTAGAAGAGGAAGACAGAAAGGTGGGTCAAAGAGATGAGATTAACAAAAAAAGGAACCATTCCAAGCATAAGTACTTCAAATAGAGTAGAACCACTTACCCCATTTACTTGATTAACCAAAGTTTTGCACTTCTTCTTCTCCATCATTTGCATTATTTATCAACTAATGTGTTTCAGTTTGCAGACCCTGAAGTCGTCTACAATGAAAAAGTTAAGACATTAGGGTTAATTGACATGTTTAAAATAAAACAAACAGCTTATTTTTTCAATTAAAGGACTGGGATGTGATATTCTATGATCACACAAGTATATAAATGTGAATGTTGCTAAATGATACAATAACATATATTGGGGTGTACAAAAGGGTGGTCCAATCTCGTGTGGCTGATAAGGAAAGTATTCTCTAGAAAAGATATATAAAACATGGTATCTAAAGGATAAGAAGTTAATGATGCAAAGGGTTTAAAGATTATAAAATGTTTGCATAATTGCAATGATATTATGTTGTTTGCTTTTATTTATTTAAAACCACTTACTCCATTTATGCCATGTTCAAATACTCTAGTAGTCCTTGAAAATATGAGTGATTTAGACACAATCCTAACACTCGGGGAATTTACCCTCTCATGAGCCATTCACCATAGAATAGCGGTAATCAAATTTCTGTTTTTCACCCTCATAATTCTACTCTCCATTTTATGTTCCTTCTCTTGCATGGAAGAAAATTGCAAGTACTTATTTCCTTATCAAATAATACAACGATTTGCTGAATATTTTATTACTTACAGTTTTTAGTCTTCTCTGGTACTCAGAGGGCACTGAACATTTTTGGCAAGTTTTTAGCACTATTTTAGCCAGGTCACTCATCATTGGTATTGTAATGGCTGAACAGAAGTAGAGCACTCTCTTTGCAGCTGATTTTTTTCAGGTGTGCTCTTTATAGCAGTCTTAATGGGCAGACAGTTCACTGCATCTCTAGCTGTTGGCATATGGCATCCAGGAGGACAAGGCAGCCCAGACAGCCCATCAGATTAACCATGTAATAGACCCAGAAGCTGCTTTAAAGCTGTAAAACAAAATTGCTTATGGAGTCTGCCAGCACGCCAGATGCTGCTATTGGAAGAAGTATCTTCCAGTGCTTAGCATCTGGGTTTCATGGTTGCCAGAAAAAAAAGAGAAAAAGAATTGGCAATTCACTACCAATCAGATTGCTTTTGCAATATTTTTTTTTAATATTTTTTAAAATGTCAAATGCATTATATTGCAGCAAAGGTTAAAATTAGTTATCTCTCATGTATGCCACTGTTAACCTACATATTCCATACAATTCTTAGGCAGGTGGTTGGTTATTATCTAAATAAATCAGAACACTGAGAATCTTGAATTTGAATGTGAATTTTCAGTCTGTTCCCAATATGCTTATTTTATTGATATTTTGCATAGTAACATTCTTGCCAAATGAATATAAATTTTATATTTAAACAAGGTAAGAAGTAATGCTTTCATATTAGCATGCACTAGTTTGTTTCCTGACTGCCAATTATATAATTGAGTATTATAACTAAAGATAAAATCCCCAAATATCAATCAGTTGATTTTCAGTGGAATTGTTTTTCTAAGCCAAATAAACAATGGGTTTGATTAATTTAATTTAAAGCCAGTTAGATTTAGTCTTTAAGTCCAAGCACAGGTGAGTCATTTCTTGTCAATTATATAATTTATCAATATCGCCTAAATTCTGAAGAAAAGCACCTAATATATTTAGATTCCTCAAAATTGATACAGGTTATCCAAAAAAATAACTGGTGTTAACTCTCATCATATATGCTAACATATTTTACTTGATTCAGATGATTCTTTCTATACTGCCCAATACAAATTAAGTGAACATAGATATTGAATGTGAAAGATCTCTTCCACTAACATAACATAATAAAAAAATAAAAATAAATAAATTTTCAATTTTGTATGCTTCAACATTTAACACCTTAGTATATATGATACCAAAATAGATTACTTCTCCAGTTTGTCATAATGGTTATTATACAGTCTTTGTCAGAAAGCTACTAGTTTAAAATACTTTTAAATCTAAACACCTGATCTTAAACTACCAATACATTCAATAACCAACTCCAGTAAATATGAATACATTGTAACTTTTAGTCATTACTATACCATAGGGCTAGTAAACTATGCAGACTTAGATTATTTTGGATATTAAAAATATTATTTACCTCTTGAAATATAATTACAGAACTTTGCCAGTTTTCTGGGGAAAAACAAGTCAGGTAGAATTTTATTGAATCTGAGTTTTTTCATTAAATTTTTCTTAAGTTCTTTAACTGAAACAAATAAATATTTATTGTTGAAATTTTTGGAGAACCATGTGGCAATAGTATCCAATTTAAAGTGCATACACTTGGGTATAAGAATTATAGTTCAAGCAATTTAAATTCTGTATATGTTTTCACATGGGCACAATTTAACATATGTGAATGTGTGTGTGTGTGTATTCATTATTTGTTATAGTATAAAAAAGGAAATGATCTAAATGTTTATCAATGGAGGATGAGTTAATAAATTAAATTAATTACATAATATGGGACTTTGTGCTTTTAATAAAAAGTAGATAAAAGAAAGATGAGATAGATTTCTTTTAATGGCACAAGAAAAGCATTAAGTATTGAACAAAAAGAGCAACATACACAAATTTCCTAGGGTATAATCTGATATGTAACTATTAAAATCCTAAACCTAAATATTCAGTTTTATATACTTATTAGTATATTTATAACAGTGTCTCTAGGGAAGGCAGTGCAGTAGGGAAAGATGCTGAGAGTCCACAGTCTTGCACTCAGTGTATTTCTATATTGTTTCAGTTTAGAATAAGCATTCATTTATATACTATTAGTGTAATTAGTGTAAGTAGTTTTTAAACATTGAATTTTAAAGGCTAGGCCTATGTACCAATTTCATTTATTTGCCCATTTACTTTTTGGCTAAACATATCCTGTATATTTACCGTGTCAGGAGTACTATGCTAGAGGTGTGTAAATATGGCCTGCAGCATCATGAAGTGATGGGGGGGGTCAGTGATAATAAGCATGCACATTCCCCCCAAAATGGTCAAAAAGTGCTACAAAAGAAGGTATTAGAACCTCTGGCACAAAGGGAAAACTATGAACACTGCTTAAATGAATCCCAGAAGAATAGAATTGGGATATAAGTCTTATGGATACATAGAAATTATGCCAGGCAGCTAGGTAGGATAGTCAATATAGGAGTTCAGACAAATAGAAAGAAAAATCAGCTGAATGACTATGCAGGGAAAACTACTGATGTACCATTCAGGATTTTAGTGGTGAGATTAATGATGAAGCCTGGGGATTAACCTGGAGTGGTTGGGAGGGCCAGATTATAAAGATCCTTGCAGGCAATGCCAAGAAGTTATTCCATCATTTCATCCTAATAAATAATGGAGTTCCATTATAAATTTTAGAACCAAAGAAAAACAAATATGCATTGTAAGAAAGATCACTATAGTGGCAGTTTGCAAAATAGATTAGATTAGATTAACATAGTTAAAATAGATGAGAAGGATAATAGCAAAAATATCATTTGGGAGAACATTTCAGTATTCCTATGTCACTTGTCATTATATGTGTGCCCCTGTGTATGTTTGTATGGGCATATATACAAAAAAGGTAAAATGGGTACCAAGGTTTAAGTGAACTGAAATGATCTTGCTTGCCTGTTCCAGTGCATAACATAATTAAAAAGACATTCTGACATAAAAAAAGGAAAAAAAAAATGTTTAGGAAAGGAAGAAAAGAATCAGAATAGCCTATGCAAATGATATGATAAAATGATATAAAAAAATAAGAATGAAAATGAATTGAATGAATCAAAACTCCTTAAAATAAATGAAGAAGTAGACTGATGACTAGCAAACAAAGTGTAAATGTATTTGGAAATTGAATGTGATGTCTCTATAAAGACAAATTGTATGTTATTAGAAGTTTGCCTAGTACCTAGTATCTGATTACTCAGAGAAGGTTCTTTCTCAGGTTAATGTGTAATAAAGAATATTTCAATGTCTTGAATTTTATATTTTCATTTTCCCTTTGATTATACTCATGACATAATGATGTGTCCTAGGATTTGTCCTTTACTTTCTACTATCAGATTATGATAAAACCTGCTATCACTGACTTAGAATCCCTTTTTGTCAGCAGCTGTTGTTGTAAGGACCATGGGGTAAATTTTATTACTTCCATCTTACAGGTGAGGGCACCAAAACATAGGGAGCTGAAGAGATGATCCAAAAGTCATAGTTAATGGGCTACCAAGCCAGATGTTAAGCCTTTTTCAATCTGATTCTAGACCAGTGTCTTTCCGCTACAGTGTTAAGTGTTTTAAAGCAAAGTGAATTAGGTGTGTGATCATAAATTTTCATGACAAAAGGTGGTGTTTTAACTAGATCCACATTCAGTTAAGAAAAGCTTGGCATGACAATTTAAATTGGTAGGTTTTTAGATTGAAAGCTTTCATTCTGACACAAACTTAATCTACTACATTATAGTGATAGGCCTGATATATAGAGGTGGAATGATTAATGTAGTATATCTTGGCTGTAACAAGACTACTGTGCTTACATATCAAAAAATTTGTTAAAATTCAGGGGAACCTGGGTGGCTCAGTCTGCTAAGGGTTGGACTCTTGGTTTTGGCTCAGGTCATGATCTCGCCATCATTGGATCAAGCCGTGTGTTGGGCTCCACGCTCAGCACGGAGTCTACTTCAGATTCTCTCTCTCTCTTCCTCTGCCCTCCCCCCTGTGCATATGCTTGCTCACTCTCTCTCTCTCAAATAAATAAAATCTTTAAAAACATAAATAAATAAATAAATTTGTTAAAATACAACTTGAATCACCAAACTATTAGCCCAAAGAATTATTAAATACTATCTGTGTTAAGAATAGTGTATGAGAGCATAATTGGGTGGATGCAAAAACCAAAAAAGAGATTTGTAATATCAGGAAATATATAGCTGTTTAGAAATCTTCAAAGTACAATTTTTGGATAAAAGTTTAAAATGTATGAAACCTAAGGATAAGTACATCAGTCATCTTATTGTACCACACATCGTCTAATTATTTATTTGTGTGTTAATCTGTATTATTTAGGAATATGTGTGCAGGTGTGTGCATTGTGAATCAATATAAATGTGTGTGTATATATATCTCTCTGTCAAATAAATAAAATCTTTAAAAATATATATATATATATTCATAAGTATAATTGCTCTTTCAAAACATTATTATAGCTTTTATATTTTAAAGAGTTATAAAATATGTGTTATGGTAGACAGAATAATGGCTCCCCGAAGATGTGTGCCCATAATCTGTGATTATGTTAACTTCATAGCAAAAGAGACTTTGCATAAATTATTAAATTAAAGATTTTGACATGAAAAGATTATCCTGGATTATCCAGCTGGTTCCAGAGTAATCACAATGGTCCAGTTAAGAGGAAAAGCAAGAAAAGAGAGTCAGAGAGATAGATGTGACAAGGATAGCAGAGGACAAAGAGTGGGAGACAGGAGAGGATAGGGAGGTTGATTTGGAAATACTACCCAGTGGGCTTTGAAGATGGAAGACGAAGCCAAGAGTCAGAGAATGCAGGCAGACTGTAGAAGCTGTAAAAGGCAAAGAAATGTCTCCCTTAGAGAGTCTAGAAGGAATGCTATCCTGCCAACACCTTATCTTTAGGAATTCTGAAATCCAGAACTACAACAAATGCGTGTTATTTTAAATAATTAAGTTTGTGTTAATTTGTTACAGCAGCAAAAGGAAACTAAAACACAAATGTGTCACGGTGCATATGGTATGTGTTAGTAAGCACTTAGAGAGGGTAAGAAAGGAAATAAGAGTAGGAAGGAAGTGGAAGGGAGGTTGGAAAGAAGGAAAAAAGAAATTGAATTACAGGGTTAGACAAAGATGGGTTACTAGTGAATCAGTATCATCTAGGATTTTTTTTTTTTTTTAAGTAGAGTTATTTAATAGTAAACTCCAGCCTAGGTAATTAGAGGGGAAAACATTTTTATTATACTACAGATGACACCTAGGTTTATATGCTGAAAAATATAGCTATATATAGGATTTGAGTTTCAGCAGTATTGTAGCTAATTAGAGAGGAAACAAATTGGTAACAGCTACTATGAAAACATGGAGAATACAGGACAATAAACAGTTGTAGTTTTTATAGAGGCACCTGGGTGGCTCAGTCAGTTAAGTGTCTGCCTTCGGCTCAGGTCATGATCCCTGGGTCCTGGGATCTACCCTTGCATCTAGCTTGCTTCTCCCTCTCTCTGCTGCTCCCCCCTGCTTGTGCTCTCTCGTGTGTGTTCTCTCTCTGATAAATAAATAAATAAAATCTTTAAAAGAAAAACAGCTGTAGTTTTTATGAATTTCATGAAATCATAATGGCTATAAAGGTATCAATTTTATTTTTATTTTTTTAAGTTTTATTTTATCTATTTTAGAGAGAGAGAGAGCATGTGTGCATGTATGGGTGGGAGAGAGAGAGGGAGACAAGTAGACTCCCCAGTGAGCCGGAGGTAGGCTGGCTCCCAGGAGCTGGGGATCATGACCTGAGCCAAATCAAGAGTCCAACACTCAATGGACTGAACCACCCAGGTGCCCCAAAGGTATCGATTTTATTTATTTATTTTAAGATTTTATATATTATTTCAGAGAGCGAGAGCACAGCAGAGGGAGTGGCAGGCAGAGGGAGAGGGAGAAGCAGGCCCTCCTCTGAGCGGGGAACCTGATGTGGGGCTTGATCTCAGGACCACGGGATCATGACCTGAGCCAAAGGCAGATGTTTAACTGAATGAGCCACCCAGGTGCCCCAAGGTATCAATTTTAAATGAAATTTTCAAACTAGGTTTAGCTCACTGAGTAAATTATAGTGGGGAGGGATATGAAATATCTTTTTTTTTTTTTTAAAGATTTTATTCATTTATTTGACAGAGACACAGCGAGAGAGGGAACACAAGCAGGGGGAGTGGGAGAGGGAGAAGCAGGCTCCACGCAGAGCAGGGAGCCCGATGTGGGACTCGATCCCAGGACCCTGGGATCATGACCTGAGCCGAAGGCAGTCGCTTAACCGACTGAGCCACCCAGGCGCCCGGATATGAAATATCTTTATTCCTTTTTGACACTCTTTGCCAACTACTCTGCAAGGTAATAAGGAAAACCGTACTGTATATATAATTTTTTATGAACTTGAATCCACGACCATAGTCAGCTAAAGCTTTGCTGCCCAATACAACAGCCACTAGCCACGCATGACTATATAATATAAATGTACATTAATTAAAATTAAATTAATTTGTTGCACTAACTACATTCCAACTATCTAACAGCCACACACGACTAGTGGAGACCAGATTGGACAGTGGGACATTTTCATCATCACACTGTCCGTTTCCATATTGGAGAGTATTGGTCTAAAGATTTGATTAGGTATGTAATGTATGAGGAATAAGCCACTTAAAGTCTATTAGAAGTACAAAAAGCTCATTATCAAGTTTAAAAATCAATCTTATGCAGACTGGGAACATTTCTTAAAGAGTGATAGATGCTTAAAAGCAAAATAACTATGAATTCTGGTAAATGGGATAGATTAATTTAAATGACTAATTAAAGAAAAATTTTGAATCAAAGAAAGTAAGTGTATCATAAATACATATGAAAACACTCAGAGTGATAATAAAATATAGTTTTACCCAGGAATGGTATGCTCACTACTCAAAATTGTTCAAAGCTAGATTACATTTCCTTGAATGAAGGGTAGGGGTAAATGGCCTGTTAAAGGCCTTCACCTGTCCATAAAGGAAGATCAAGAAGACTCTTCTCCACTGTGTGTATGCATGTGTGTAGTTGGATGAAAGGCAAGGTGGGAAATAAAAATGCATAAGGAAAGCTCTAGAGCAAAGAGAACCTACATTTATATTAATGCATTAAAAAAAATAGATTGCTTCTCTTCAAGTGTATCCCCTTAAGTTGGAACTACTACTCTGAAAGAAGAAGCATGAATAGTTACCTCCTGGGCTGGAGGGGGAGAGAATCTCATTTCAGTACATTTATGTGAAGGAAAACTGTGTAGTATAATTTCAGCATTCAAAAATCATTCTTCCTTTGTATTGCATCCAAATAAATCACACTGTTTCATTGATGCCTTAAACAGAAGAAAATGGATGATGCATTTATTCTACAGTTATAGTTACATTAATTATAGTTAATTTATACACTGGTTAATTAGTATGTTAGCATCTTAAATGCACACTGTGATATAATATGAGTGACTCATATTACTTGTTTTCCCAAAAGTCAATTTTGAAAGTGAAATATAGGGAAGAAAGCATAAAAGAATCGAGTTCCTGAAAGGATTGGATGGTTCAGAAAAAAACTATAAAAATGACAAAGTTTATAGGAAGGCATTGACATTTGAGGATATGAAACAATAACAGAAACAACCCACAAGCTACTTTTCTTTCTGAAAGATCAAGGGCAATAAGGTAAATGATAGAAATATCTCAGGACATGAAAGGTATCCATTGTTATTTAATCTTGGAATTTAAAGGCATCTCTTGAAACGTCAAAGAGATTGCTTTAATTTCCAACTAAGTACTACCTATTACCAAAAAAAAAAAAACCCCAAAACCAGTAAAGTGAACAGTTAATTGTTCACCTATATAATGTAGAATAAATCTAAACTACCCTCCCTCTCAACTTTATAAATCCAAAAGACACAAGAAGGAAGAAAAATAGTTCATCTATTTTTCATTTTTATTTATTTATTTATTTATTTATTTATTTATTTATTTATTTATTTATTTAAGAGAGAGAGAGCGGGGGGAGGAGGGGCAGAGGAAGAGGGAGACTTAGGCTCCCTGCTGAGTGGGGAGCCTGAGGCCAGGCTGGATCCCGGGATCCCGAGATAATGATCTGAGCTGAATTAAGGCAGACACTAAACTGACTGCACCACCCAGCTGCCTCTAGTTCATCTACTTTTTAATGTGCTTATGCTAACCAACTTTTTTCTTCTGCTTCCAGAATAACATTGGTTTTTACAAATTGAAAAAAGATTTGTGGGTTAGTTCCTTGTAGGAGATCAGCTTTAGCCTTTGCCAGGTCTGACCTAGCTTCTCTGTCAGTCGCACTCCACTTTACTAGAAATTTTATGAGTTTGCTATACCTCTCACAAATTTTACAGATACTCCTGCATCTTAGAAATAGTTATTGAGCACCTACTATGTGTCACACATATGTATATTTGTGTCTTAGCACAGAGCTGGCTATACCTTTTATTCATCTCATGAGTAAAAGTATGAAATATCTTATGTGTGGCCTCAGATCAGATTTTTATTAATTTATTGTTATTTTTTTTGTAAAAAATGTATTTAATGAAAAATGGTCAGACATGTTTATCCTGCATCACTTAACAAGTTTACTACTTAACCCTTCCATAGGCTTAGTTTGGATTCTTAGAGCTGACTCAGTCACCTTGTTGGATTTCGCTTGGGTTCTTTTATACTTTCATTCTCATTCTCTATCTTTTCTTCAGATAAGTGCATCAATCCTGTGAGTCATCTTTACGCTATGACTCCAAAATCAATATCTTCTACCCAGAACTACCTTCCAAATTCCACATCCAAATATTTACTGGGCACTTCCACTTGAATATTGTCCAGGAATTATAGAGCAACTGAACCTTAAGTGTCATTTTTAACTCTTCAATCACTTTTACATCTCATGGATGAGTTTCACAAACTACTTTCACTCATCTTCCTAATTATCCATAAATTCTTTCCTTTCTCATTGTTGAAGCCTTGGTTTGGCAAATAATTTTTCATAGTTTTCATTGAAAAATGAAGTCTATTTTTTTTGGCCTCCAGTAAGTACCACCTCTTTCCAACATACTCTTCAAATTCTCTTATAAATTTGTATTAAAAGTATAGTGTATCTCATTATTATATTCCTTTGTTTAAAAAGTTAATCACTGACTCTCCAGTTATCTAGAGTGTGAGCTATTCTCCTGAGTATGACACAAAAGGATTCCATGTCATATGAGTGGATATGAATATATCATACTAAGGAGGTTATTTCATACCTCGTTCGAGGTAATCTCTGTCTCACTCTCTGGCATAGTTCCACATGATGTTAACTATTACATACTCCAAACATACTAGATTTCTTGTCTATGACTTTGTACATACTCCTTTTCTCTTCTAGAAATATCACATTCTTTTTTTTTTTTTTTTTTTTAAAGATTTTATTTATCTGACAGAGAGAGACAGCGAGAGCAGGAACACAAGCAGGGGGAGTGGGAGAGGGAGAAGCAGGCCTCCCGCCAAGCAGGGAGCCCGATGTGGGACTCGATCCCGGGACCCCAGGATCATGACCTGAGCCGAAGGCAGACGCTTAACGACTGAGCCACCTAGGCGCCCGAAATATCACATTCTTCCATCATCTTATATTCTTGGCAAACATACATGAAGCCCCAATCCACGTGTTCCTCTTCTGTTGTCTTCATTACCACCTAAAGTATCATTTCAGAACCAATTAAGTATGATATTTATTGTATTCTCTCATGATCCTTCTAAATCAGGATTTTTCAGTCTCAGCACTCTTGACATTTTGGGCCAGGTGGTTCTTTTTTGGAGAGCCCTCCCTGAGCATTGAAAGATGTTTAGCAGTATTCCTTTATGCAGTGACACCCTCCCCCAAGTCTGACATCGGAAAATGTCTCCAGACATTTACATGTTCTCTGGGGACCAAAGTAGTTTCCAGTTGAGAACTACCACTCTAAATATAAATATATGTCTTTCTGACTTATTCCTTGTAATGTTCCTTGTCACTTAATACTATGGCACATGAAAAGTACAATATAGATACTTGTAGTTTAAATGAATGCAAATAATATCTCAATGTATTCTTGAATAAAATTACCAATGAAAACTTCAGGATGCATATTATTTTCCTACTATACTGGTTTTTTTTTCTTTTCAATTTAGAATTAGTAGAATTTACAACTTGCTTCAGTTGGTTAGGATAGTCAAGAAGGAAAATTTCACTGATCATCAGCCAGTCCCTAATCATATATTAATTCATCTATGAATTCATTCAGCGGGTAGGTGAGTATCTATGAGAATCACATACTTAAGCTTGGTGCAGGTGGCCAAGAAATGAAGATTATTCAAGTAAATAGCTTAAGATCCAGAGCAGGGTATAGCTATATGGAGAAATAATTGCAATATAATGTGATAAATGTTCCACTACATACAGAGTTCAAGTTGATTTTCAGCACAATCATCCCTGGTCTTCAGGGCAGTCTGTTCAGCACTAAACCCTACAAGTTCAATCCAGCCAGCCCTAATCTTGCATTTTATATATTCCAAATTGACATATCCCACATGGAAGCAAAAAGTTATTTGCCTTTAGTTTCCCAGTGTGATGAGAGGATGATTTCCTGATTGAAGTTGCTTGACTTTACCAGTTGCTTGAGGTCATGGTTATAGATGCATGTTATGGTGGACAAAGGATGAACTTTAGAATGAGACTGATCTAGATTTGGGTAAAATAAACCATAAAATAGGAGTCATTTCTAAAGTATGTTAACCACTTTGTGCAGTGTGTAATACATATGAGTAATGTTCCAGAAATGCCTTTAAATAATTAGTGGGTACAGCATGGATAAGTGTATTTTATGTATCCAATTGTTTAATGGTCAGGACATGAAGAGTTGGTGTGTATGTGTGTGTATGTATTTATGTACATGCATGCAAACATACTGATATTTTTATTATATCTTTTACACTGACTATTTGATTAATTAAACCACTTCATTATCTGAAAAGATTAAAACAGAACACATTATGAAGGTAGAATTTACATGTATACGTGTGAACATACAGGTTCTAAGCTATGTTTGTTATATGGATAACTCATTACAAACTCCTAAACCACAAAACTACTTTATTAGGGAATATTTTTTAATCTCATCCAAACAATTGGCCCAATTTGATAATTATTTTTCTGAGTGTATAATAGCAGAATGGTATAAGGGAGCAGAAGGGTATAAATTAAGGCAGAGTCTGAAAAGTAAATAATAAAAAGATGGGAACACAGAAAGAAAAAAATGTTAATTCTCTTCAGAGTAAAACAGGAAAAGTTTCATGGAACTGGTAGCATTTAAAAATGGTCTTCAAAGACAAGGACAATTTAAGGAAGGTTATTAGATGGATATTCCTTGAAAATGGAGGATTTGTGAGAGAAGAAAAAATTGTGAGAAAAAGCATGGAGATAGGCAGTTATGGAACGTATGAAGTTAATGCTAATCATTAAGTCATTTTTCAGTAAATATTTCTCAATCCATGAAATTAAACCCAAATACCAAAGCAGAAAGGGCAGATTTTTCATACTGAAGAAACTGTTATGGATTTGAAATGAGGTTACAAGTTGGTGGCCTAGTGCATGTGTGTTTACATACACACACATGCACGCACACACACAATGGAATATTATGCAGCCATCAAAAGGAATGAAATCTTGCCATTTGCGATGACGTGGATGGAACTGGAGGGTATTATACTGAGAGAAATAAGTCAATCAGAGAAAGACATGTATCATATGATCTCACCGATACGAGGAATTCTTAATCTCAGGAAACAAACTGAAGGTTGCTGGAGTGGTGGGGGGGTGGGA
>NC_138375.1:67235256-67310709 GCF_054177405.1 Leptonychotes weddellii | reverse complement strand
AAAAAAAGAAGAAGATTGTAGGAAGGGAAAAATGAAGGGGGGAAATTGGAGGGGGAAATGAACCATGAGAGACTATGGACTCTGAGAAACAAACTGAGGGTTCTGGAGGGGAGGGGGGTGGGGGAATGGGTTAGCCTGGTGATGGGTATTAAAGAGAGCACGTACTGAATGGAGCACTGGGTGTTATACACAAACAATGAATCATGGAACGCTACATCAAAAACTAATGATGTAATGTATGGTGATTAACATAACATAATGAAATAAAAAAAAAGTTGGTGGCCTACAAACCCAATCATATATTATGTATATACTCCTTCAAAGTGTTTAAAGATATTAGCCAGTTTTAAATATCAAATCTCTCATAAAAATCCAAAATTCTCAGTAATCAGAATATCTGGCCCACACTAGGCTTTACCACATTTAAATCCTCCCACAGCATTTGTCATCTTGGAAGCGGTCTGCCTCTTCTTTCCAAATGACAGGGTTTTATGACTATCAGGGGAAGGACCTTCTGCAGCTTTACCCCACACCCCTCCCTAGAAACTCTAACCCCAGGAAGAGAAGGCAGACCCTGGGAGCTGAACACTTGCCCTCTTCTTCCTTCCAAGCCTCTCTGTTATCTACCCTTTCCTCTGAGAAATATGTTACAATGAAACATCCTCTTGGAGCAAAACCTCTTTGTTTTCTCCCAGATTTTCTGCTATTTGTAAATAAGGGTGAGAGAACTCTATCTCAAAAAACATTGTCTCTTCCCTCAAAATTTCTGTTTTTCAGGAAAATGGTATTTTCCTCCTTGCTCTTAGCCTTACAGAAAACTACTTTTGTATTAAATACATTTAAGTATCAATAATGCATTTACCAAATGTTAGAATGATGAAATTTTAAAAGATGGAAAAATCGGCAAGCATTCTAAAGGGTTAGGATATAATGACTTAGTTTTAAGTTAAATCAAGTTAAACAATTCTATCCAATATATTTTACTGTTAATTTTTTAATTGTTTCCGTTTACAAAATTTTCCTTGTATTTTATTCACATTCACTGTCATATATTATAATTTTGCTGTATACCAGAGACCTCTATCAACAATGCAAGGAATACATTGCTGTATAAAATGTGCATATGTTAAATGGCACTAGAGTCAGGAACACTAAATATGAGATTACTTTGTCTTTATGCTTTGCATTTTAGATTGCCACAAATCTTTCTAAAATCTAATTATAAACAAAGACCCTAGAATACTGATATTTATGGGGAAAAGGACTACAGTTGAAAGTGCAATATATTGCTTGGAATAACAAGTATGACATTGGCTGTTGGGAGCATTATGAATTATATTTTAATTATTTAATATTAGCCAACAACATGGAACTCTCTTTTATTCAGTCCAAATATACTCTAAGAATGTGTGACTGTCTGTTACATCTCTAAGATATCCTGCTTGAAAAGATGCTGTGATTGATTATAAGTCTGCAGACCTATATCCTCCTCCATCAAAATTCAAGTGCATTATCATAGCACAGAGGGTGTTATGGCAGATGTCATCCAACTGCTTCATAGCTGCATGATCGATGGTGCGAATGGTGATTGATGCTATTGACATGCTGTGGCACCTAAAATAGTGTGTGTCTCTGTGCATGTCAGGGGGTGGGGTATGTTCATATTTGGATGAGAAAATGAAGGCAGAATTATAGGACTTGAAAAATAGTTGGCCATAGAAAATTGGTCAATTGCATAGTGAATGTAACAGCTATTTATAGAAAAGGAAGAATATAGTAGCAGCAAGAAAACAGTGCTGTGAAAAAAAAAAAAGTGTTTGTCTGTTGGAGGGGGTGGAGAGTTGTTTCACTAAGCAGAAAATGTGTGGCTTTCCCTTTCCAGCTATATTTATATTTTACCTACTTTCAACATAAGTGTAAGAGTGGGGGTGGAAAGTGGTGTTGAGTGTAAATGTTCTCTTGTTTAACAGAAATGACATTTTTATCTGTCACACTTCACTAGTGGAGGAATGAGGAAAAGGAAGGGGAGATATTGAAGGATTTAAGGTTAAAAGGTAAATTGCATCTGGTGTAACAATTTTGAACCAAATATTATCTAAAATATCTGATTTTCAGCTGAAAAAAGTATAGGTGGAGAAAGAAATATATCAGAAATCTCTTGATATTAATTTTATATATTCAGTTTAAAAAAGCTTAATTTGAAACTTTAAAAATAGGGACAAATTAACTCAGCAAGGAAAGAAAAGCCTTTTTAGAAAAGATCCATTAAACAGTGAATGTACATATAAATGTAAATAATTTTATGCCATCAGTCCTCATGAGGAGGGAAGCCCAGCACAAATTATTTAAAAGAAATGGGAGAAGAGGAACATGATCCCAAGACACATTATACAGGGAGGGATGCTAAATGCAAATGAAGTTAGTACATAGACATTTAGGATTACTGATTATATTGTTCCCAGTGTTTTCTTCACTGGGAAGCAGCTACTCATCCTTTTCGTATGGTGATATAAAAATACTCTTCTTTTCTTTTTGCATTCACTTAGAAACCATAAACATAAGAGTACAGATGATATATAGAATGTCACATTGCAAATTAGATAATATGGTTGATTTTTGTGTATAAGGAGCAAGCTCCTGAAATTGTAGAAAGAAAGAAAAATATCGCCTAAATTAATTAATAAAAGATTAATTTTTAGGTTATTTTTATTCATATTTCTAGTTGCTTTTTTAAAAATTATACAAGCAATATCTTAGATAAATTGAACACTTAACCATGTTCCAGGCCCTATTCGAAGCATAGATACATAAATTCCAGACCCAGGTTACACACACACACACACACACACACACATATATACACATACCACTAATTCAATACCCACAGTGACCATATGAGTTAAATATAATGTTGTTATCCCTGATTAACCAAGGACGGAAATGAGGGAAAGAAAATGTAAGTAACTTTCCTGATGTTACACAAAAAGTTTGTATTTGAATGGAGATTGCTAGTGTTAAAAGATAAACTGAGGCATATTAAAATTTTCAAGAGTTTATTTAAGGAAACATCAGTTTGAATGGGACAGCACCAAATCAAAAGTAGTTTAGAGTGTTCACCAATAGGAGCTGGGGGAGAGATTTTTATAGAGAAGATACGGAAGCAAAGTGAGGAAATTATTTGATTGGCTATAGCTTAAGTGGTTGCCGTATTTGGGAAAGCCTAGTTGGCTGTTTGTGATTGGTTGTTCTGAAGTTTTGTTTTCTCAGATTCCAAGGCACTGACTCTGGCTTAGGTTTTGTTTTGCTTACACAGGCTACCAAAGTATTAAAGCCACCTTAGTCTAATGGCATCGTCATTTAATTATTTTAACCCTACTTGGGTGGTCTGGCTCCTCAGGCAATACTCTTAAATGCATGTTCAATTCAGATGGCTTATAATTATAGGAAAGCCCAAAGAGATTATTAATACTATTCCAAAGCCCTGTACTCATACATATTATGAAATCATGTATAATATTTTAAAAAGTATTCTGTTTCTGGATTCTTAATTGGGAGGTAATAGGCTTCCAACCTCTAAAATGCTGTTTGTGTGCTTTTTTATTTCCTTTTTGGGGGGAGAGTTTCCAAATCTTTCCTTTAATTCTCACAGGGACATTTGACCAAAAATGTGTAAGAATAATTCATCTACCCCCAATTTCTAATTTTACCTGTGAGAACAATGAGACCTAGATCTGTTGCTAGATGTATGAACGGCCCCACTCTGGTTGACCTTGGCCAATGTGCAGCCCTCTGATGGAAGGAATCAGTGCTGTCTAGAGAAAAGAACAGTGGACTCTGAGGGAGCAAGACCAATGAGTTGAGGATGTGGGAGAAACCATCTCTAACTCAGACTTTCATTGGCTTCCCAGGTATCTATTGTGCTTTGTCTTCACTCTCCTTGTTGTATTATTCCAGCCCTCACTCCAGAAATTTATTTTACTTTTTTTGATATTCAAGATTTTGAAACTGCATCTGTCAAATATGCATTACCAAAAATTATTTTGCAAAATTCTACTCTAATAGTTATATATACTTGCATAGTCATATCCTCTTCTTCTTCTTGAAAAAGGAAAACAAACCTATAACAAATATATATATTTTTTTAACTGGAAGAGGGTTAGAGATGAGACTCAAATTTTGTAAGTAAATTTATAAAATACTAAGATGCTAAACATCAGCATTAATTTTGGGAGATGGTCTTATAAATTTTTATTTTGAGAAACTAGATTTCTTATTGGCTGAACTTAGCCTGAAGCCTTCTAAAAAAAAGTAAATTTTGGTGCAGAATACAGTCAACCTAAATCCAGACAACAATATAATAACTTAAGCAGCCAATCCTGACAAGATTATTCAGGATGCAATCCAGTGCTGCTGGTAACTGTACATCACTGAAGATAAACCCAGAATAAATAACATGCTTGATGCTTCTAATTCCTTAAAATCAACATAAAAACCTTGCAAGTTATTTCATGCCAGGTTTGACAGGTGGCGATGTTTGAGGAGTCATAGAATATACTGCAAGGATAGCGCTGAATGGTGCCGCGTTTGAGGTGTGCTTGATAGAGAGGGGAACAAACCCGAAAGTGGTATGTTATGACATGAGCTGCCTTTAAACTACCTTGAAATATTTTCCACTTTGAAAAGTTTCAGAGATCAGCAGTGCATAAAATCGTGTTCAGATGAAAAGATGAATGGTAACTGTATAAAATTAAAAAGAGTGCGGAGAGTAGAAAACTCTGCATCACGAAATTAAGATTTCTTTTTTCTTGTGACCTTACTAGCTTTGTGGTATTATTGCTCTACTTCATATTTATAATTTCTACTCATTACAGGTTTTCACTTTGTCTCTTTGAGCATTGTGAACCTTCTTCACCTGTCAATACTCATATCAAAGGGTTTTTTTATGCTGTGGTTCTTTTTTTGCGGTGGCACACATGAAGTCAGATAAGAAGTGACATCTTCACTGTTAGACTAAACTGTGTGGTATAGTGTTGTGATAATCAGAATAAAGACATCATGAAGTATTTTGTGCATTAGCTACTAAGTGTAGGAACCTTCTAAGTGTTCAGAATTTGCTTCCTAAATTGAGTTTATTTTTTAATTTTTTTTCTAAATTAAGTTGAAAGATTAGACAGAAATAACATTTCGGTGGATGCTCTTAAAAAAGAAAAACCATAAATCAAAAAGATAATCTGTACTAATTACAAAATAGGAGATTATATGAAAGTTTCATGCTCTTATTTTTTTAGAGCAAGGAAAACTTATTTTTAACTAACATCTTCAGCTTATTTAAGAGTAAAATTGATAAATGTGCTTCTATTCTTGCTCCTAGGAATAATTTTAAAGTCAAGTGAGATATGTTTATCTGCTTACATGTGGAATACTACCCGTGATTGTTGGAAGAATTCCTGTATCTTTTCATTTCTTCAATTTAATATAATATTATATTTATATAATATATATATAATTGAATTTTTACCAAAGTCAGTACTCATGCTCAATGCCAAGTTTTCTCAAAGATAGGTAGGCCATGGCCCAGGGCTAGGGTCCTTAGGTAAGTATAGTTCAGTTAAGAAAGAATTAAATAGAAGATTTTTTAAATGTACACCAAAATTAAAACATAAAATTGAAACCATTCAATCTTTTCTAGATATCTAAACTTCCAGATTAGCTGACTGTGATTTAGATAAAACAGACCTTTAGAAGAGGCAGAAAAATCGATAGTCACAGACTAAAGAAACAATGGAAGACCAGAGGAAGAATTTAATTTGGCTTATCATCATGTTGAAGCAAAGAACATACCACATTAATATTATGTAAAAAGTCTTCTCTTTTATTATACAATGGATACTGTGAACATGGAAACTCATTTTGACTCTTCTTTTAACTGGTTTGATGACATTGGATAATTTTGCTCATTTGCAAATGAGATATTTAAAAATTCCTTATCTCTCAAATTATATAAATATTGTTATTTTCCCTTTATGGAACAGCAACACTCAAAAATTTAAGCCAATATATAGAACTTTATTTTAGTTTTTAGTTTAACATATCCATTTGTGTGAACACTTAATCTCATCTCCTTAAAAATTATGTCCGTAGGCAAGAATGAAGGGAGAATATGAAACAGTGTAAAATGAATGGAAAGGTTATAAAAAGCAGTCATGTGTTTCTGTATTAAAAGAGATAGTTCAATCAACAAATATGTATACATTTTATTTCACAGTCAAATGCTTTACCTTTTCCTTTTTTTATTTAAATATTTCCTTTGTTGAAAACTTTCAATAAACAAAGGTCAGATATATAAGTGAAGATGCTACTGGGGAAAATATGAATGATTTATAGTTTTAATTCTGTCCTGGAAGTTCTCATGTTTATTCTTTTTTATGACTTTCCTAACTGGAATAAGCCTCCTTGTAAATATAGAAGTTTGTGAATCTTCTTTGATTTTTGTTTTCTATGTAATAAATATAAATGAATTTTGAGGGACCCCTGGTGGCTCAGTCAGTTAAGCATCTGACTCTTGATTTCAGCTCAGGTCATGATCTCAGGGTCATGAGATTGAGCCCCACATAGGGCTTTTCGATGAGCATGGAGCCTGCTTAAAATTCTCTCTCTCACTCTCCCTCTGATCCTCTCCCCACACCGTGTTCTCTATCTAAAAATAATAATAATAATAATGATGATGATAAAATAATGAATTTTGAATGAATTTTTGTTATATAGGCAATTATGTTCTTTCCATCTTATAAATTGAAAGGCCAGTGAAAATGTACTATGATAATCATTGGAATACATTCAAGTCCATTACCCCAGCACTCCTCAAAAGATACTCTATCTAAAACAACTGCCATTGAAACACCACACTAAATCATTTAAATGGAGGTAATTATTTCCTATCATCACCACCATAAACATTTTTTTTTAAGATTTATTTATTTGAGAGAGAGAGAGAGAGAGAGAGAACAGGGGAAGACACAGAGGAAGAGGGAGAAAGAGAATCCCAAGCAGAGTCTCTGCTGAGCGCAGAGCCTGATGTGGGCCTTGATCCCACTCTGAGATCATGACCTGAGCTGAAATCAAGAGTGGGCTGCTTAACAAACTGAGTCACCCAGGCACCTTAGTAAACATTTTTTCAAAGTGAGAGCAGTCGTATATGAATACTGCACAGTGGAATATTTATAAAATATTTTTATCTATGAATACAGCTTTGTGATAAAGATGAATTTTGACACTAGTTTATCCAGTAAGTGAAGTTTTTCAATAATTCCATTGCAAATGAATTGGTTTGAATATTTATTTCTATGTAACTGGATTTTATGCTTAAAACATAAACTATGGAAGCTGACATGTTAGCAAGCATGGAAAAACAAATTCTCCTTCCATTGAGTAGCATCCAGTATCACAATTAAACAACACTGAGTAAAGCAGTGGCTTTCACCCTGTAAATCATGATTAAGTTTGAGTGTGATTCTTTTATAATGTTAAGTAATAAATTTTCTTCTGGTGTTCAAGCAGTAGGACAGGTCCCTGTGGTGGGAACATATGTCTGTCTTTAAAACTGCTGATTTGAAACGGTACCTCTTCAAATGCTCTCATTATAAACAACCTTCTATAATGACTCCATATTTTCCTTCTAACAATATTATTTTCTAAAGTGAATTCACTGTCTAAGAACTCGGTGACAATCTCTAGAGATGCTTCTCAGGCACTGAATTCATCTTAGAAATTAATATTGTTAGAAGAAAACATTAAAGCCATTATAAAAGGTTAAGGGGAAGCTCCCCACCTAGTCCTGACAGAGAAGAGAAAGCAATCTTAAATCTTGGCTTCTCTCCTCACACATACAATAAGGGTGCCAATAGGTGCTGATTATGATGGTGGTTTTTATGAGGTAGACACCTGTTAAGTAGGAACTGGACTGTAACCATCAACTCATTTCCCACACACCACTAAACAGCTATCTATTTCTAATGACTTTTGGCCAATGTTCATTTCTAAGCCAGTAGTTCTGATGTGGCCCAGGTTGGTATTGCACATTTAAGTTCCCCTATGTATGAGAATGAAACAAAATTGAAATGCTCTCTTTTGACAGAAACACAATACAAAGTGGTACCTTACATTATGATAAAATTAAAAATAATTTTGACTAAAATATCCTCATGTGCAAGTACAGGAAATATATATGTGTGTATATAGCACTCATATAAATGGCATATGTACTCTTAATGTTAAAGCCATATTTATGTCTAATTTCATAAAGAAAGGTATACATGAATACATCACAGCATTGCTTCAGACTGCCTTAATATTGAATAGTGCTGCTATGCACACGTACACCCCATAGAGTTTTTATACAATATTTCTAAAGCACAGATCCAGATATATTAGTACTTCAGTAAAATATCTTCACTGGCATCCTATTTCTTACCATTTCTCTGCATGGCAATCAAAGCTGTCCTCCATAATCTGCCCAGTCTGTTTTTCTAGGCTTATCTTCAAATATCTCCATCCTTCCCCACATGCACCTATACTTTTTGTCCCAGTTATGTCCAATTATATCTGGCTTGGTGTTCACTTGGTTATAGGCCCTGTACTTCCCTAACTCTGTACCTTTTCTCATACTATTCTCACTGATGGAAAGTCCACCCCACCCATAAGACTGCTTAGAACAACTCTGTTAATTTTCCCAAGTCCTATTCAAGTGTTGTCTTCTTCATATATTATTCCTCTGCCCTCTTCTTCAGAACTAGTATCTCCTTCTTTAACATTCACATAGTAATTTATACCTCTCTCATGTCATTGATCAACCATGTGAATATTTTACTCTCAAGTGATTATATTTGTTCAAATGCTTATACTCCTCACCAGATTATAAATTACATGGAATCTGGGGCTGTACCCTTAACAGTTGGTTGGCCAAAGGCAATGCCATGTCCTAACATATACAGGAGCCAATGTGTGGTGAGAGTGATATGGAAGGGGGGCAGTAAATAGAGCCTAAGTTGTCAGTTGGTAAGAGAGAAGACTCTTAAAAAATGCTTTTTGATTATATTCTCTACTTTGCTTTTGGTTCACACTACTTCCTTGAATATATTATTCATCTCTTTCTTAATGCAATATTTATGTCAAGTATTATGCTTTTTAAAAATTCTGTTGAAAAGGTGTCATTCTGGAGACTTTCCTCAGATGGAAAGTGTGCTGTCTCTTCTTCAATTCTATACAAAGGATTCACTATACAAATACGATAATGGAAACTCTGAGATGCTTATTGATGCACTGTATTTCAATAAGTCAGTCTAACATCCTGATGAAAAAAAATCTGCTGTGATTTTCACGTTTAAAAACTGAGATACCATCTGACAACTGGAAAGCAATATGCAAATAGACTTGCTGTGATTTTAAGCAGCTTTCTCTGTAATTCAGATGTGCACAGTGCAGAAAGTCTCCTGTGCTTTCCACACACGTCCAATGTAATTGTTCTATCTGATACGAACCTGTTCCCTTCTCCCAATGCTAAAAACAGTACTATGGGAACTAAATTGGTCTGGGAGGAAGAGACTGAGCCTACCAAGTATTTTCAGAACAACCCCAAAGGTTTTTCGCTATTCGTCTAATTTGGAAATGACATCGGTGTTAAGACCCTAGTGGATCAGTTCCAGCCCAGACAACCCTGGTTTTATGTATGTAGAAATGAAATGAGCTTTGGGTTATAGCTAATCAGCTTAATAACAATATCAGCATCTGCGCAGTCTTATGGCTATTCCTAACCTTGGTTGGGTTCCTGCTTTGCATGCCCTTCTCCCAGTGTGTAGATTCTTATCATACAACCCAACTCCCTGTCTTGTACCTAAGAGATCATTTCCAACTGTTGATGCCCATTTCTTCCTTTTATAATACAACTTTTACTCTACCCATGTGGATTCCCTTTTGCCTTCTCTGTGACATTTATAGAGTTTAGCAATCTTGCCATGCCTTGCTTGGCTGTTCATATTGTATTATCTGTGTACCTCATAGTGGTTTTGATTCTTTAATACTGTTCTCAAGCACTTTGCTTGCTCTTTTTATACATATTTCTTGCTTCATGCTCTCGGATTAACAAAACTCCCCATTTGTCATTTACCCATTTCATAAATCTCTGTTTTAATGCCTTTCTTCTTCTTCATTGACCCTCTAGTGCCTCTCTTTACTGCCATTCCTGTTAATATCTATTAGAAGACAACTGATAATTAATATTCATACTATTAATACATGTTTCCTCTTTCATATATAATTGGATTTAATAGATCTATGGAATGTATAAATAAGGAGTATATCAGGTCTCAACTCCTGCCTTTTAATTTTCTGGTTCCAAGTTGAATTAGCAGGAGAGTTTAAGAACTAGTAATGGACTACACTTATTTTGTTAATTGCCTGTAGCTTCCTCTGCCTGGAAAGAGGTTCACAAGAGTCCGTGTTTCATAGCACCATACTTCCTGTCCTCCATCACAAATGCTTGTATCTTAATTTTGCACTGTACCCAGGGTCAGTAAATCTATATATAGACTTATAAGTCATCTGTAGCTTACCCTAGTTTGAAAACATGAACAGAACTGATAGGATTATCCCCACTTGGCAATTTGAAGTAAGAGAACAAGTCAGTTGGCCATGGAAACAGCATGGAAGGATGACATGAGATAGAATTACATACATGAAGAAAGGTTGAATTTATGAAGATGCCAGATGAAGGAAGTACAAAAAGAAGTAGAGAATATTTATACAGGAAAGAAAATGAGAATAAGAGACTAGAGAATGGAGGAGATTCATGTCAAAGCTTAACATCAATGGGCAGAGCATTAGCTGGGAGGCCTCAAAATTCTTGTTATGAAATTTTGTGGAACTATAGTGAATCCTTCCAGTTTTAAAAGGAGAATCCTCTCCTCATGAGATCTAGTGTGGTTCTTTCTTAAAATTTTGTACTAGATTTCTACATTCCTCTTTCCTAAATATACATAAATAATATGAACACTTTTATGCCTATTTTTGAAATTAGTTTTCCTGTTACTTGAAATAACTTCAGTGTGCTTCTGTTCTTTGCAGCCAAAAGTGCCAAAATACAACATGAGGTTTATTTTTTGCCCGTCTGTATCTACTTCATCAAAAGTAATAAATATCAAAGGGTGAATCACTCCTAAAACAGGATATTTTTTTGTGTGTTTGATTGCTTTTGTAATTTTAATTTATGGGCCTAAAATCATAAAAAACATACAATTTCAATACTAATTGTTATGATATAAATATTTAAATATACATATTTAAATATAAATATATAATTACTTATATAAAAGTAAATATTCTTAGATCAGTTAAAAAGATAAACAAAACCTAATGTTGTTAAAGGATAACATCCTATTCTTATTAAAATAAACTAAATTTTAGGTGCACCTGGGTGGCTCAGTCGGTTAAGCGTCAGGCTTTAGTTTTCAGCTCAGGTCATGATCTCAAATGGTGAGATCCAGCCCCTCATGGAGCTCCACACTCAGCGGGGAGTCTGCTTGAGATTCTCTCTCTCCCTCTGCCCCTCCCCCCACATATTCTCCTTCTCTCTCTAAAATAAATAAATATTTAAAAAAAATAAACTAAATTTTATGTAATGACTTGTTTTAATCTTTTTTCTAGATTGAACCAAACACTGCATGTGATTCAGTGATATGTGATTAGGAGACATTATTCATTCTTTGTGAACCACTGTGTTAGGCAGCCACTAGGCTGGCCTCAGTGATTATCGCTTCCTGGTATTCATGCCCTTTTGCTCTTTTACAATTTCCTCCCCTTAAGTAGGGTCTAGGATTACTGACTTTCTTTAACAACAACAACAAAAATGGTGGAAGTGATGGATTGTTACTTCCTGTGTTAAGTTTTAAGGAGTCTGTGGCTTCCATTTTGTATTCCCACCCTTGCTCACTTTCGTCTAACTCTGAAGGAAGGTGAGCTGACCAGTAAAGGCCAGAACAGCCATGAATTGAGACCCTTAGTCTAACAGCCAACAGAGATTGAATCCTGCCAAACCCATGTGAATGGGTTTGGGAACATATCCTTCCCCTATTGAGCCTTCATATGAGAATCAGCCCTAGCTAATACCTTAATCACAACCTTATGAGAGACACTGAAGCAGGGGTACCCAGCTAGCCATGCTGTGATTCATGACTTACAGAAACTGTAAAATAATAAGTGTTTGTTGATTTATGCACTAAGTGTTGGAACAATTATTTAATCAGTAATAGGTAACTAATACTGCCATCAAAAATTGTTATTTTTTATAGCTGGAAATTATAAAGATGAACAAAAGTGCCTAGTTGTGAAAATAATTAAATACCATCTTATTATTTCTAGGGAGATAGTAAAGGAGAGGGTCTCACTTATCTCATCTAACATTCCTATACATCATAGAAGTCGTCAAATTTAAAACCTAAAAATTTCTCATTGTTATTCTTGCTAGCTTAAAAGGTTATTGTAATATATTATGATCAATAAATAGTAACTCACCATGTCTATATACTGGCTTTTGTGAAACGTCAACATACCTTTTTGCCCATTACACTTCAGTCTCACTGATTTTCTACAGAGTATTTTTTTTTTATGCATATAATCTTTTAAGACGGGTCAACATGAAGGTTCTCTAAG
Organism: Leptonychotes weddellii; assembly: GCF_054177405.1. Taxonomy (NCBI): domain Eukaryota; kingdom Metazoa; phylum Chordata; class Mammalia; order Carnivora; family Phocidae; genus Leptonychotes; species Leptonychotes weddellii. The sequence goes on along the minus strand of NC_138375.1, from coordinate 67,298,007 downwards.
TTTGTAGAATTTTAATTATAGTGACTCTTTTCCATGGTAAACATTCTTCTACATTTTCCTCTTTTGTGAGTTATTTTTTTTTGTTATGCCTGTTTTATCTAATCTATTGCTATTATACAAATCACCCCAAAATTTGGTGTTAAAAATAACCATTTTTTTGCCCATGATTCTGAAACAGGGTTCATTTTTGTTCAGTGTGATTGGGTGGGGTCCCTCATGCAGTGCATTTGTCTGGGAATTTGACTAGAGCTGAAATATTCAACATGCCTTAGATCACATGAAATGTGCCTCAGTGATTATGCCTGGAATAGCTATCGGCTGGCCAGGCAACTCTTTTTTTCTCTGATTGGTTTCTACATCAGGTTAGCCAGAAAATTTTACATGATACCTCAGGGCTCCAAGAGATTGAAAGGTGAAGCTGCCAGGCCTTTTTAGGGCAAGGCATATGTTGGTTTGCCACCCTCCCAGGAGCTTTCCTGGTATAATCTGAAATTGGCTCCTGTCCTCAGAGGGCAGGGAGGGACCAAAGAAAGAGACAGGCTACTCCTGATTGGTAGGTGGCAGTTTTAATAAGCAAAGGAAGCTCACATACAGGCTTGTCTTGTGTGGCAGCAAGACAAATGAATCCCCACAGCCACCAGCCAAATCATAAAAGTTTATAAAGAGGCCCTAACTGGGCTCAGTCATGTATGCCATGCACTTGTTTTCAACACCACATTACTATCTGAAGGCTATGTCCTTGGAGCAACCACTGGGAGCGAGAAAGTAAGTGGAATCCACATTCCAAGGACAGGGGAAAGAATGGAGGAGCCTCTGAGTGCCCAGATCCAGCTCACAGGCTCATCGGTGGTCACATCTTTTTGATGATGTTTCCCAAAAAGAAGGAACTAATTTAGTGTCAATTTCACTACACTCTATTGATAAACATAATTCCCAAGGCCAACCCAGAGTATTAGAGGTGACATTGATGAGATCCTTTGATGGGAGGAGTGGCTTCTGCATATAAGAATGGAAGATATGATGTTGGTCATCTTTGGGAATTATATATCACAATGCCCAGGAGCTTTAGCTATGTGATGCCTGTTGCTATGGATTCTAGAAAGATTTGGTAATAGTCATAGCTTGCTGAACTTAAAATATGTATTGTTTATGTTTATAATTTATATAATATATATGTATACACACAAATCAAATGAAAATCAGCATTGCTATGTAGATTTGCAATTATAACTCTTAAGACCATAAATCCTAGAAAAGGTAGAAAAGACTGAAACATTTTTAGATGGAGAAAGGGATATTAAAGTCCCAAAATAAACACTGAGTGGCAGAGGAGTCAGCAGAAACTTTAAAGTTTTGTGGAAAAAGACGATGAAAGGAAAGCATTGAGGAAAAAAAAAAAGTAGGTAAAGATAATTTTTAAAGAGTTAGAACAGTACCTGCCTCTATAGTTTAAACAACCGAGAAGAGATGCAGTTTCCCTGTCAAAGATATTAATAAAAGAAATAGCCACATGATATATTCTAGAGATTTATAGTCCACATTGTGATTTTTTTGAGCCCCTGTTGCTTTCAGAAGTATGGTATTCACATTGTTAAAAATACAGTGGAAGTGAGATAAACTGTGTTTGTAATCTTAAAATTTTAGCTTGCTTTAAAATATGAAATCTTATTTCTGGAGGAGGATTGAGGAGGTTGCTATCTGAATAAAAGTAAATAGAAGGACTCACATGAGGTATTTGAAGTAGGATGTAATGTGCACATTATAGTTCAGGGAATTTGTGGAAGCCTGGTATCAAACAAATAAAAAACACTTTTCAGAAACTGAATTAAGGGGATATTCCTAGACAATTAGAATGGTGTCTAAAACCTACACTATTTCTGCAATATTTATTTTGTATATTAACTGTAATTACACCACCTTTAATTAGCACATGATTCTATTCCAGAATGATTTATATTAAACAATTTACCAAGAAATGATACTGAAATATTGGTTTTATTTATATATTTTGAACACTATAATTGGAAATGTTATCATATACCTTAAAATTCACACATTTAAAGTATATAATTCAATGCTTTTTAGAATAGTCACAGAGTTGTGCAACCATTACTGCAGTTTGATTATAGAACATTTTCATCACCCCCAAATAATTCTGGTACACATTAGCAGTCACTCCTTATTGCTACCCACCACCCCACATCCAAGTCTAGGGAACCACTAACCTATTTTCTATACCTATAAATTTGCTTATTCTGAATGTTTCACAAAAATGTAATCCTAGATTATATTGCTTTTGTCAGTGGATTCTTAAACCTAATTTTTTCAGGATTCATCTGTATTTTAAGATGTACGAGTACTTAATTCTTTACTGCTGAATGATATTCTGTTGTATGGATACATTACATTTGCTTTATCCATTCAGCAACTGGTGGACATTTGCATGGTTTCACTTTTTGATTATTAAAGAATAATGATGCTATGACAACTCATGTATAAGTTCACATATGGACATATATTTTCATTTCTACTGGCTATACCTAGGAGTGAATTTCCTGGGTCATATGGTAACTCTGTGTTTAACATTTTGAAGAACTACCAAAAATCTTTTCCAAAGTGGCTTCACCATTTTACATTCTAACAGAAATGGATGAGGATTCTAATTTCTCTGTATCCTCTTGTTATTTTCTCCCTTTTTTATTATAACTATCCTTATGAAACTGAAGTGGTAGCTCATTGTGGTTTTGATTTACAATTCCTTAATGACTAATGATCTTAAGCATCTTTTCTTGTACTTATTATCCATTTGTATATCTTCTTGGGAGAAATGTGTGGTCAGATTCTTTGACCAATTACTGATTGGGTTGTCTTTTGAGTTGTAAGCATTCTTTATGTATTCTGGAAACAAAACCCTTTAGATGTATGATTTGAAATATTTACTAGCATTCTGTAGGTTATCTTTTAACTTTCTTGATGTTATTGTTAAGCAGCAACATTTTTAAATTGGAGTTAATCCAATTTACCTATTTTTCCTTTGTTTTTTGCAAGTTTGGCGTTATATCTAAGAAAATATTGCCTAACCCAAGGTCACCAAGATTTACTCACATGTTTACTTCGTAAAAGTTGTAGAGTTTTGGCTCTTACATTTAAGTCTAATATACATTTTGAGTTAATTTTTGTGTATGTTGTGAGGTGGGGGTCCAACTTCTCTTTTTTTCTTTTCTTTCCCTTTTTTTCTTTTCTTTTCTTTCCTCCTTTCCCTTCCCTTCCCTTCCTTTCCCTTTCCTTCCTTCCTTCATCTTCCATCCTTCCTTCCTTCTGTTTCTCTTTCTGTCTTTCTTTCTTTCTGTCTTTCTTTGCATTTGGATATCTAGTTATCCCAACTATTTGTTGAAAAGACAGTTCTTCTCCAGTTGAATAAGTTTGGCACCCTTGTTGAAAATAAATTGGCCATAAATGTAAAGGTTTGTTTCTGGATCCTCAATTCTACATGTCTCTTCGTATACCAGTACCACACAGTCTGAATTATCATAGTTCTCCAACTTGATTCTTCTTTTTCAGGATTGTATTAGCTATTATGCATATCTTACATTTGCATATGAACTTTAAAGATTTATTTAATTATTTATTTTAGAGAGAGAGAGAGTACACACATGAGAGTGAGGGTAGGGGCAGAGGGAGAGAATCTCCAAGCAGATTCCCCACTGAGCATGGAGCCAGATATGGGGCTTGATCTCATGACCCATGAGATCATGACCTGAGCTGAAACCAAGAGTCAGACACTCAACCAACTGAGCCACCAATACACCCCCTGCATATGAATTTTAGAATCAATTTGACATTTCCTACAGAAAAAGCAGTGGACATATTCATACGAGTGGTGTTGAATCTGTAGACCATTAGAGGTGGTATTGTCATCTTAACATTGAGTCTTGGAATCCATGAACAAGGGATGCCTTAGACCTTAATTCCTTCCAGCAATATTTTATACTAATTGGTATAAATATTTTATATTTCTTTTAAGTTTATTCTTAAAAATTTTATTATTAATGCTATTGGATATAGGATTGTTTCTTCAATTTTATTTTTGTACTTTTCTTTGTTACTGTGTAGAAATACAGTTGAGTTTTCAGTCTGATCCTGTGTCCTACAACCCAGATGAGCTTTTTATTAGTTCTAATATTTTTAGTGAATTCCTTAGGATTTTCTCTATATAAGGTTATGTTCTTTGCAAATAATGATAATTTTGTGCCTTACTTTCTAGTTTTGATAGCTTTTATTCCTTTTCCTTGATAGATTGCCCTGGCTAGAACTTCCATTAAATGTGGTTAGACAGCCTTGTCTTGTTCCTGATTTTAGAGGAAAAGTTTTCAGTTTCACCATGGACTATAATTTTAATTGTGGATTTTCATACATACCCTTACTCAGGTTGTGGAAGTTCTCTTTAATTCCTAGTTTGAGTTGTTTTTATAATTAAAGGATGTTGGATTTTGCCAAGTGCTTTTTCTGCATCAATAGAGATGATCATGCAGTTTCTTACTTTATTAATATGGTCTGTTACATTGATTTATTTTCTCAGATTTAACCAACCTTTCATGCCTCAGATAAATCCCACTTTGTTATGCTGTTTAACCCTATTTATATGTTGCTGGAATTGGTTTGCTAGGATTTTGTTGAGGATTTTTGCATCTATGTTTGCAGGGCATATAGGTTTGTAGTTTTCTTGTATTGTCTAGTTTGGGTATCAGTTTTGGCTTCATAAAATGAATTGGGAAGTTCCTTCATCTTCAGTTGTTTTGAAGATTTTGTGAAGAATTAGTATTTGCTCTTTTTTAAATGTTTAGTTTGATTTACCAGTGATGCCATTTAGGCTTGGGCTTTTCTTTTGAGAGAGTTACTTAATACGAATTGAAACTTTTTACTTGTTATAGTTCTACTCAAATATTATACTTCCTCTTGAGTCACTTTTTGTAGTCTTTGCCTTTATAGGAATTTGTTCAGCTCACTTTATCTATTTTGTTAGCCCACAGGTGCTCAGAGTATTTCCTTATAAACCTTTTTTTCCCTTATGAGTTTTGTAATAATTTCCCTCATTATTTATGTGATTTTAGTAATTCATGTCTTCTTTCTTTTTTTTTCTTGGCCAATCTAGCTAAAAGTATGCCAATTTTGTTGACATTTTCAATGCATCTTTTTGTTTCATTGATCTTTATTGTTTTTATGTTTTCTATTTCATTTATTTCCACTACTCTGTGTAACTGCCTTCTTATGCTTCCTTTGACTTTTCTTTTTCTAATTTCTTAGGATCTAATTTCTTTAGCTGCACTGAAATTTTTATATGTAGTGTTTTTATTTTTATCCATCTCAAAATATTTGCTAATTCATTCACCTCCAAGTATTTTTTAATTCCCCATGTAACATTTTTGTTCACCCGTTAAGTATTTCAGAGTTCATGTTGGTTAATTGCCACTTATTTCTAAATGTCTTAAGTTTCCTTTTGAATTATAATTTAATAAAAATTTCCTTTAAATTCTCTTAAAGGAATTTAAATTCTCTTTAAATTCAATTTCCTATTGAATTATAATTTAATTACATTGTATTTGGAAACATACTTTGTATGATTTCAAATTTTTTTAATTTTTTGAAGTTTTGTTAAATTTGTTAAATGTATTGTAGCATATGATCTCCCTTGTAGAATATCCAGTGTGCACCTGAGAAGAATATGCATTCTGCTGTTGTTGGGTGAAGTGTTCTATACACATTTCCTTCTTCCAGTTTATTTATAATGTTTTCAAGTCTTCTATTTCTTGGTGGATCTTCTGATTACTTTTCCTTTCCATCCTTCGAAGTGGACATATTGAAGTCTCTACCAATAATTGTTCAATTTTTCATTTCTCCCTTTAGTTATTAGTTTTTTCCATATATTTTTGGGCTCTGTACTTACATGCATAATTCAAAATTAATTAAAATATAAACACAAAATGTCAAAATGTATGCAAAGTATCTAGAAGAGTGCTCAGAATGCACTTTATTTATAAAAAATATCCAGCTTATTGTGCTGATAAAAATGTAATGACCATTTAGTTTGATTTAGGATGTTTGTTCAAAAAAATGTTAGCTGATAAGACTATGATTTTGTTGTTTTTTTTACTTTGTCTAGATAATATACACCAGATTGAGGTTTTAAAATTACCCCAACTAATAAGTTTTCACATTTTGCCAGTTGAATTACCTTTTGAAACACAAATTGCTCAGACTTATTACTTACATGGATGACATCTTTTATTAATTTTCAGTGTTACCAGTTTTAACATGCTTGTTTGAACTTGTTTGAACATAGTCCATAACTGTGTCTCTCACGCTCAAATAAATGAATCAACACATACCTCTGCAGTTGAATCACTGTATTATTAATACTACAAATTTCTTCCATTGCTGAAGTATACTTGTCTTTCTTTAAGATTTTTCATGATATGGAATTATAAAAAAAGTAATCATATATAAGCCTAAATAAAAACCTAATAATGTATATTAGTGAATATATTACTTAAAAAAACAAACTACTTTGGAAAACTATGAGATCTTTTTAAAACTAAGAGAGTCTATCAATAAAATAGAGGCTATATGCTAGATAAAATAAACAAAAAACAATGATAAAGTAACCTCAGAGGAAATTTATACTGAACTAAACTCTGGGAGGGTGATAAGATAGATCAAAGCGCTGAACCTAGAATGAATTTTTGTATGTGTGAAAGGAAAAAAAAAATAAGTATAGATTCTAGCCACATAAAGCTGTCAGCTTGAAAATATATTGCTTGCATGGTCAATCACTTGGATAACATTATTTTGTGATATATTAAATTTAGAAGCTATCTCTTCTGGCTTTTGAAATATTACACACAAAACATTCAATAATCTTTATTTTTATGTTATGTTCAATATAAGAGAAAACCAAAATAAAATTCATCCAGACTTAATACTATAGTTTGGTATATATTTTCTTCTTTTGATAATTTTTTATACATTGTAAATGCTTGCTAAACTAATTTTATTTATGGTTTGAGACTATAAATATCTCTCCAATTCTATATAATATTTAGTAGCATTAGAAATTAATTCAACAACTAGTCCAAAGTCCTACAATTTAAACTTTCATTTTACAGATAGCCAGTTAAAAACACAAAATTGAAATAATAAAGTAAAAGGAATTTCATTTTTTAAAGATTTTATTTATTTGAGAGAGACAGAGAGAGAGAGAGCATGTGCACACAGGCATGGGGGAGGTGCAGCAGGAGAGGGAGAAGCAGACTCCCCGCTGAGCAGGGAGCCAGACAAGGGGCTCTATCCCAGACCCTGGGATCATGACCTGAGCCAAAGGCAGATGCTTAACTGACTGAGCCACCCAGGCATCCCTGAATCTCATTTTAATAGTCCTTTCTGTTTCCTAAGTTCTGTGTACTATGATAATTTGCACAAGCAAATTCTATAGGAAATACTAATATGTCAATTTTATCAATTGATTTTGCTTTAATATTTTTTTTTTTTAAGATTTTATTTATTTGGGCGCCTGGGTGGCTCAGTCTTTAAGCATCTGCCTTCGGCTCAGGTCATGATCCCAGGGTCCTGGGATCGAGTCCCACATCGGGCTCCCTCCTCGGGGGGAAGCCTGCTTCTCCCTCTCTCCCTCCCGCTGCTTGTGTTCCTGCTCTCGCTATCTCTGTCTCTGTCAAATAAATAAATAAAATCTTTAAAAAAAATAAAATAAAATCTTTAAAAAAAAAAGATTTTATTTATTTAAGAGAGTGAGAAAGAGAGAATGAGCAGGGGAGGGGCAAGGGAGAGAGAGAAGCAGACTCTCCACTGAGCAGGGGAGCCAGACATGGGGCTCGATCCTAGGACCCTGAGATCATGACCTGAGGTGAAGGCAGACACTTAACCGACTCAGCCACCCAGGTGCCCCCCACTTTAATATTTCTTAAATAATAGGGCCTTATAACTTTTGGAGCAATTAAATCTTAAAATTTTTAATTAACTGGTAGAGAAAATATTAGATACACATTGTTTTTTGTTTTTTTTTTAGTATGTCTCTTAGTTTTGATAAATATTTTAGAAATAAACATCCTGAATATTTGAATTGGACAGAAGGAAAGTGAATAGGAAAACCTCTAAAGGAAAATAGTAAATATTGTGATCCACTGATTATGTGAATTTTACTTAAACAGTTTACCAGAGATGTGTCAAAGACTCATGTCATGCTGAAATTTCGTTTTTCTCTTCATTGTATGTACTGAAATGCTTTCTGCATGTAAGTAGCTCTGTAGTTCATTTGAGATAGCCACAGTCACCTTTTAACTTTTAAAATTAGTTCTGTGTACAACTAGAAAATACTAATACGTAACCAAGAACAGAGAAATAATATTTATTATTACTCTTTTTTTTTCATTGATGAAACTTGTGAATAATAGCCAACAGTTATAGAGTAGCTATATGATTGCCATGAATGTGATCTTGATCTGAGATTGAGAGACAAGATCACACTCAGATTTATATTCTACAGTTTAAGATGCTCATTTTCAGGTTGGATTATGAATTTTGTAAGCAGTAAGATTTAGCATGCATGCTTTATTGAAAGTTTCATTGCAAATAACCTCCTTTTTCCCGTTGATTTTTGGTGTTGAGGGGAAGCACTTTCAGTGAACAATTTGTGGTTAATGCCTTTCTGTGGGTAAAATCCCACTGAGAAGTGCTCTAGCTAACTTGCTCTGGGTTGTGTTCCAACTTAGTTTAAGGGACTTTAGGGGACACACTCCTGCTGATTCCACTGTTCTTTCCTGTCTTCCTTTTTTTGTAATCTTGACCCAAAAACTATTTTAAGTGATGTCTGATTTGGCTTCCTATGGCTCTCAAATGTTCACTGACAAAGGATTATTGAAAGAATGTGTGACTCTCTCTTTCTTTTCTTGAATTCAGAGTTTCTGATGTTGATATTAATGTGAAAGGGTCATCCACAAAGAGACAAAGAACACTAATGTTGTAAGGCTTCTCAGGTCTTCTCCTTTATCACGGCTGGGGGGACTCCAAACCATTGGGATCAAATATCTTCTATCACCTCCTTGAAAACATCAGCATCTGTGTCATCATTGGCCTGTAGGCTGTGAGGATTATTCCTAAAGTATTCCTCTCTCTCTGTATAGTCCATCAATTGAATGCTATAGAACCATGGGATTTTAGGGCTAAAGGTCACCTTGAAGGTCAAATAGTCCAACCCCTTTCCTTTATAGAGTTAAGAAATTGAAGCCTATAGTGAGTAGGTTATTTGTCCACGAGCATGGATAAAGATACAGAAATGAATGAGAAAGTAGGATCTCTGTCTACAGCAAGGGAACTCCACACTACACTTGCATTAGTCCTATGGTTTCCCTTATTATATCCTTAATACCTACCTACCTTATCAAACCTTGCTTAGATACTAGGGAATCTTCTGATATGATAGCTGAGTTGAAAAGATAACAGTCTTATTAGTAAACACTAAACAGAATTTTAAATTATAGGAAACCTAAACTTGTCAAAATTATTTGTTTTTCTAAACACGTCATATTGCCAATCTAGTTTTCAAAACAAGCAAAAAATGATACTGGCTTTTATCCAAAATAGTAGTAGCTTTTATTCAAAAGAACAAGAAGAAGTCTTTGATGAAAATAAATTACAGCATTAGGAGATAACTGTAAGAATAGTGAATATGGACCCTCAGTGAAGGATATCTACTACAATTGGATTCATAACCAGTAAAGTTTATCAAATAAGTTTATAATGAAAAATTGCCCTGAGGACTGCTAAGAAAAAAATCAAGATCTTCAATTACATAGTTCTTGAAGGTATAAGTTAACATGCAAGCTAAATGACTCAGCATGAATCATACAAGTAATGCCGTTTGGTAAATTATACTTCAGTGAGGACTTCTATATAAAAGTAACTCAAATTCTTCCCACTGGAGTAATAGCACATTTCAGCTGAAGAGAGGTCAGAAGTAAAAGAAGAATGTGCTTTACTTGTGGTGAAATGACACAAACATTTCTATTACAAAGAAGAGGAAGGTTAAGAATCTTTTTTATTCTGAGATAGAGTAGAAAAGATTCAGAGAACCAAAGAGGAAGACTGGCCAATAAACTGTTTCCCTCAATATGTTTCAAGGGATGAAAAGGCCTTTAGAGATATCTAGTCCAAACTTCCTCCAAATGAAGATAGAAGGAACATTCAGTCTTAGCTTAAATACTTTCCATTAAGGTGAATCTACTTCTTTATGAGGTAGCCTCTTCAATGTCTTAGCTATGATTTTATATCTTTTTCTATAGATTGAGTGAAAATCTGCATCCATGTATCTACATCAAACATATACCTTGCCTTTTTCTATAAATTTTAGGTTAAATTTTCAAAAGAATATTTTCAGCATTAAGGCCAATTTCCATTTATCTATAATAATGAAAGAAATTGACAGTATTCAATAGTTACAGTCAAAAAGAGATATTTTTCATCATTACTTAACGATATACATCTGTATCCTCACTTTATTCTCTCTTCATTTCTAAAGTTTTATGATTTTTATAGCTTTATAAGGCTGGTTCTTAAAATAGAAGCAGATGAAAATAGTATATTCATGTATAATCAAATTATGTCTTTATTTTAATTGATATATTCATAGTGGAAAGAGCATTTTCATTGCTGGCATTGGTTTATATGAAGAATCCTGGAGAACTGTATGTCTTAAAACCACAAATTATTGCTTACCATCAACTATCAGTTTTTTTTATTTCATATTGAAAAATATTTGGTCTTGTGTGTTTAATTTTCAAATTACCTTACTATAAAATAGTTAAATATTCTGAATGCTTAAAAATGTATATTATTTCAGAAGTTCCTCTAAATGGTACAGTGCAAGGGCAGTTTACTGAATATCCTAGGCCACATGTATTTCTATGGAATTTCATGTTCAATCTTTGAAATATGCATAAAGAGGCAGAAAGTCATACAGGTGATATTAATGCTTTGATCAGTTTGGAACCTTTCTTCCCATCACTGCCACTTTTTGAAATTAGAGGTCAACCACTTGAATATTAACACCTGGGTATTGGAGCAAGGACACATGCAAATGTTGGTAAGATCCCGAAGCAATGTTCTCAAGTAAACTAGCTCAAGTCCATATCAGCCTATAAGCCTTTTCTCAGCCAGGTAGAAGAGAACTATCCTAACTCTGACATATACTAGCCATTATGGCTCTAAAAATTTAAACTACATAATAATCCCCTGGATACTTGTTTAAAAAGCAAAATCCCTTACCTTTTCAGTGCTGACATCTTGGGGGTGAGACCTATGCAATAGTACAGGGTTTAATGTTCTGCTTCACCATCTTGAAATTCTCAATAATTTTATTTTTGAACTATTTTTTTTAATTCCAATGTAGTTAACATACAGTGTTTTATATTAGTTTCAAGTATACAGTATAGTGATTCAACAATTCCTTATATTACCAGTGCTCATCAAGATACAGGTTATTTTAGTCCCCTTCACTAACTTTACCCATCTCCCACCCACCTTCCCTCTGGTAACCATATTTGTTTTCTATAGTTAAGTGTCTGTTTCTTGGTTTGTCTCCTTTTTTTTTCCCCATTTGTTAATTTTGTTTCTTAAAATCCACATATGAGTGAAATCATAGAGTATTTGTCTTTCTCTGACTGGCTTATTTCACTTAGTAGAAATAAGATCCATCCATGTTGTTGCAAATGACAAGATTTCAGTCTTTTTTTTTTTTTTAAGATTTTTTTTATTTATTTATTTGAGACAGAGAGAATGAGAGAGACAGAGAGCACACGAGGGGGGAGGGTCAGAGGGAGAAGCAGGCTCCCTGCAGAGCAGGGAGCCCGATGCGGGACTCGATCCCGGGACTCCAGGATCATGACCTGAGCCGAAGGCAGTTGCTTAACCAACTGAGCCACCCAGGCGCCCGATTTCAGTCTTTTTATGGCTGAATAATATTCCACTGTATATATACATATCATATCTTTTTTATTCATTTATCTATCAATGGACACTTAGGCTATTTCCATATCTTGGCTATTGTAAATAATGCTGTAATAAACATAGGGATACATATACCCCTTCAATAGAGTTTTTATATTCTTTGAGTAGATATCCAGTAGTATGATTACTGGATCATAGGGTAGTTCTATTTTTAAGTTTTGTTTTTTTTTTTAAAGATTTTATTTATTTATTTGACAGAGAGACACAGCGAGAGAGAGAACACAAGCAGGGGGAGTGGGAGAGAGAGAAGCAGGCTTCCCGCGGAGCAGGGAGCCCGATGCGGGGCTCGATCCCAGGACCTCGGGATCATGACCCGAGCCGAAGGCAGACGCTTAACGACTGAGCCACCCAGGCGCCCCTCTATTTTTAAGTTTTTGAGGAACCTCCATACTGTCTTCCACAGTGGCTGAACCAATTTGCATTCCCAGCAACATGTTAGTTACTTCCTTCTGTTGGCCAACTAGTTATGCTAAAAACGATGACATAAGAAGGAAAAGAAAAGATAAGACAGTCCATGGTTTCTTTCCTTTCAGTCCTTTCTTACTCATTACTAAGCCTGAAGTAGGAAGTGTCGGTAGGATCTGTGTACATCAGGAAATGAAATAGCTGAGTTAGTTTTGTAGAGCAGTTCATTTTTCTGTAAGAATGAAATACATAAGCATGTATAGACTAAAATTATGAATTGTGTTAATTCAGTAACTTCATGTACATGTTAAATGTTCTTTATGTTTGCATTTTAAACTGGAATTATACAGTATAAAAATGGACGTAAAATTTATGCTAATAATTTTAAATTTTCATTTTTCTTTACTTAGAGCAACATTAAATAGCAAACCACAAACATCATGACAAGGCAAAAAAGAAGGCCTATTGCACAAAGCAAAAGGCTTTATATTTTACAACTTAATGATGTATGTTCCTTCTTTTTAAACAAGGGCACCCATGGGCGCCTGGGTGGCTCAGTTGGTTAGGCGACTGCCTTCGGCTCGGGTCATGATCCTGGAGTCCCTGGGTCGAGTCCCGCATCGGGCTTCCTGCTCGGCAGGGAGTCTGCTTCGTCCTCTGACCCTATCCCCTCTCTGGTGTTCTCTCTCTCTCAAATAAATAAATAAAATCTTAAAAAAATAAATAAAGAAGGGCACCCACATTTTCATTCTGCACTAGGCACTGAAAATTACTGTTTCAATAGGTGTGGGGTGGGAATGGACATCTGCATCCTTAGCGAGCTGTGATGCAGGGAGTACATGGTAAACACTGTCTCTATAGAACTCATTTGATTCTTATGAAATATAGCCTTGTATTTTTATTTGTGTTTACATGGATATAGTTCTGGTCATATAAGATTGCAAGGTCAGTTAAGGTAAGACATACAAAATACTCTAGATATCTTACAGTATTTAGCTGAGTGTCTTCTATCTGGTATCTTTTTAGAAATATTTGCTTATTAAAAAAATATAAAGAATTATAAAGGGCCACCTGACAATAGTCTAACAAAGTAGTAGTAAATAAAACAATTTTAATAATAAGATTAAATTTAGAAAAAATTATGGCCCATTGTGACTGTCATGACCTATTTTTATATAGTATCCATAAAAGTTACATTGCTAAAACTGAAGTCATTCTCATCTATAAATTGTGAACACAAAATATTTCTCCCAAGTATTCATAATTAAAAGAAACTACAGAACACATATATAGAGATTTATGTTTACAACAAAATTTTCTGGAAGAAATTTAGTAGCACAAATAATTTTTTAAGTGAAATCTTAGACATAAACTCACTATATTAAACAATTATTGTCAAAACTGTTCTCTTGAAAGACAGAGCAGAAGAGCTGAGCTCCACCCACCAGAAGTCAGCCTACCTTCCTCTCTACAGCCTGTAAGACACAATTTAAGAAGATGAAGGTGTTGTGTTTCCAAATAATGTAAGCTTAGATGGCCAATCCTCCCTCCCCCCCCAAAAAAAACCCTCTTTAAGAGGCTTGAAATACACTTGTTGCCTTTTAATTTAGGTTAAATTGAATTATATTAATTTTTACTTTTAAATTGAACCAAAATGCCTTGGAAATACTGTGGAAAAGAGTCTAACCATTGCTAGGATAGTAGATGTTAAAGTGTTTTTTTAACAGGCCTACTAATTTTTAGAAAATGAATATTTAAATAAACTCAAAACCTGTGACCACCTGAGTCACCTGTGTGAATGAGTTCTATATATTTTTTTCCCTTTACCTTATAAAAAAAGTGCACAAAACAAGAGATTTATTTAGTTTGGAGTTTTGCCAACTAATTTTTACAGAATAAAATCCCTAAAGACACATTCTTGACAAATGGGGATGTATAAAGTTATTCATAAATTCAGCAGTCCTACTTAAAAATGTCTGGGAAAGTGTTTTATACATGAATGCTCCATGTGTAAAGGTATATACATTTATATGTATAATCATTGAATACTTATTGAAGATTACATATGAGCTTCGGTCCTGAGGAAAAGTGATCTGAGTAATAACAGAATGATAGCTAGAAATGGCTCAAGTACTTCTAGTATTCCAGGCAAATTATCTGTGAACCAAGGAAGACTTCAACAGTAGTTCATAATAACTGATTTGGCGCTGTTATAGTCAGTTAGGTTTAAAATCTCTGTTTAAATATTGGCCTGGGGCTCCTGGGTGGCTCAGTCTGTTAGGCGTCTGATTTGATTTCGGCTCAGGTCATGATTTCAGGCACATGAAATTGAGCTCTTAGGGCTCCACACTCAGCAAGGAGTCTGCTTGAGATTTTCTCCCTCTCCCTATGCCCCTCCCCACCCAATGCTTTCACTCTCTCTCTCTCAAATAAATAAATCTTTAAAAATAAAAAAGTAAAATAAATATTGGCCTACATATGGTTAATCAAGGCACATGAAAGCAAGTTTGAGCCTACAGGCATGCTGTCAGTTAATAGCCCCAAACTACTGACCTTAGTCAGTTTCTACAGTCCTGAGAAAACTGCTATTTTATTTGAGACTATATTCTCGGAAACATAACATAGAGCAAATGTACCCTACCTTTCATAAATCTTTAATTTCATAAGTTTCCTCTCTTGAACCAAGACTACAGACTATGGTTATACTTTGATCAGTATAATCAACTAGTTCTAAAGTTATGGTGTGATTTTGTGAAGTTACCTGACATCCTCAGGCTGTAGTTTCTTCTATTTGCAGAGGGTGACTAAATTACACCACAGAGGGTTTTTGAGTAACAGTTTATGCAAAGTAGCATTTCCCATATCTCATGCTCCATCATAATAACAAGCATTGGAGCTTAAAATTAAGAAATTGTGATTAGGAAAAGTTTCACATTCTGATAATTTAATATAAAATTTTTCTTATTATATGTCAACACAGGTTTTTGAAATAAGTGTATATATATAAACTTATATATGTATATATATATTCTTAATTGACTGCCTCTAATATATATACATCCTTTATTTGTGCTAAAAAATCTAGAAAGGATTTTAGAGGCAATTTGTTGAAAAAGTTTGACATAGCATTTTGTGAAGAGGATGGAAGATAAAGTTCATGGGGGGGGGAATTGGTCATGAATATCTGAGATGATCTGAAGTAATAAAAACATTGACAAATCCATTATTGTGCTCCCCGTCCTGTGAAGGAGAGCTGGATAGTCATATAGAATGCTGTCTTACACCCACAATTCCATTACTTTTGAAAACGAAGGTACTGACCTTATAACAAAATGGACATACACTTTTTTCTTCACTTAGTGGGAATCAGATATTTAGGCTGTGATATTCAGGACTATTTCAGAAAAAATAAGATATCACCAGTTCTCATTTATTCTCTTACCTCCTTGTAGATCACTACCTTGTGTTCATGCATGTAATCATGAGTATATGAGCTGACATGTTGCTTACAAGTCCCTGCCCACATACATGTATATGCAAGATATCCAGCTCAGATACTTCATTAAAGGAAAACTATGATTGTAAAAACACTTTCACTTCTGTCCTTTTTAAAAAAGGTCTATAATGACAGTTAGTCAAAATAGACTAATGATTTAAATGATCTAATTATAGCTCAATTTGATATGGTCCCCTTGCAAATTGAATATCCCCAACGTATCTTCGATTGTTATTTTTAAAGTTAGCAAAGATTTCTGATATAAGAAATGTTCTACACACTTCCAATACCTCATCTTAACCTCTGCTTTTCTTTTTGTCTTCTGTTGTAAAAACCATTTTTGATCAAAGATGAGCTCTTTCAAAAACTCATATTTTCTTCTTCCAATTTTTGTTGTGCCCCTTTACTTCATTTTATGAAACAAAGGAATGAGAGAGGAAATCTTAAAGAGATGCTATTCACTGTTGACTGGTATACAGATATATCCAGCAAATAAAAGTCCAGAAACACCTTTTATACACTGAAGGAACATACTGCTTTGAGTAAAAATGACATGCCAGATTTTTCTTATAAAATGAAACAGCTTGACAGCATTCAGTTTTCTCCCCCCTTTCATGACCCTGATAATTTTTCATGGCACCATTTGACTCTACTAAGTATATATTTACTCCATAACTGCCTACAGCAAAGGAATATGGGTAGTAATATTGCAGGTACATGAAGTACAAGACATTCTCACTTGCCCTTTCCCAGTTCTGCTGGCACTTGCTGACAGTTGTAAAAACTTGTTGTTGTCATAAGCAGAGACAACTGCGAAGGCACACAGGGAACAGATGTATGCTATAATAATAACAAGGTGCCACTTTAAAAAAATACTTTTCAGCTTAGGGCTACATTTAAACCTTCAGGTACAGTTCATGAAACTCATAATGTGGGAGAGTGAGTACCTCTGGTTTCTTTGAGAGTCTCTAGGGGAAAAGACTCTGAGATATTGTTATCATTATCACCATCTTGCTAACTGAATCATAGTTAGATCCTTGGTTATTACACCTAAGGGAGTGACTTACTACCCTCTAGGTTGAAATAAAGGGCAAAATGAGATTCTTCCATTGTTAGAAGGTGGAATACATTCAGGACACACAAAGGAAAAGGCATTCTATTCAATCTCAATCTTTTAAAAATAGAGAACTAAATTAATCTGAATATGCAATCCTCAGTTTGGCCATATAAAATAATTGAGCATAGGTTTCAACTAAACTGAATGTAGATGGAAATCTCTGTACAGTTAGATACATTATTCCTTCTGAAATATATGCATATCTGTTTTTATAGAATTGCGAAAACAAAATAAGCAAGATTTCATACAAAAGCAGAGCTGCACTTGAGAATGAAAGGATGTTAACGTGTCACAGAGTGCACATTTTTTATCTCAGTTAAGGTGTAAAATTATAAGATGTTGTTGAAGTAATTCAGTCAAATAAAGGTAATATTGATGAAAACCACTTTCACTTTCATTGATTCATAAACATTGGAGTGTAAATGTGTAGACTTCTTTTCAAACTCCATAGATAGAAATGAGTGTTCTAACTTTAAATATCTGGAAAGGAAATATAAAATGTATGTTACACTTGAATCTGAAATATGAAATGGTGACTGTGTTTTGATGATGAAAAGTTGAGCCCTTTGACAGTGCCCTATTTTGCTCAGGGATTGTACTTTTACACCTTTTCCTAATGTGACTAATTTTGTTGTTTTCTATTATTTGTTTCCTATTGTGACCCCAATTTATTTTAAAAGGAATTATTAATTCTCTTGTCTATTTGCAATAGCTCAATGTGGAATAGGCAGATGAAACCAGGGACTCCTCAAAGTCACTTCTGGCCTCGTGATCCTCTATTTATTTGCTAAATTGCCCCAGTCTAAGAAATGGTTAAAAAATGAAAATGCCACTATGGCAGTTTTCTGATTTACTCTCCAAATAAATCTAAATGATTAGGTCTTCTAAAACACTTGAGATATGTTTACAAATAATTAAACTAAATATATTGTAGGAAAGAGTGGATGGTACTAGGATGAGTGCTTTTGACTAGAGCAGGTGACCACTGATTTTAAGTGTGAACCGTGGAAATAAAAGCAACTGTGCTTGATCATTTACTCAGCACTGGAGGCAATAATCAAGTTCCTCAAATCAATCACACCATCGAAGAGTGATGGCAGGGAGCAGACGTTTTATCAGCAAAACTGCGTATTTTGTATCAGTTTGTCTCTTTGTATTTTTAGACATAAATCTTTAATGCGGAGTTTGTGTTCAGACATTGTTCTCTCCTCCCTACAGGTGTTGACAACACAATAGGATTTGTGGATTTTGAGCACCTGAGGGAAAAATTGTCATATGAGAAAAAATTGATATTACATTATAAGAACTACTTTAATAAATATATCTCTTCATTTCAGAGTAACAGTATTTGGGCAGATAATTTAGGAGAAAAATACCTTAATTTTAACAAATTGTATTTTATATCATATATGGGTACTAATATAGATAGCCAAGAATGGTGATCAATTTTATAATGCATAATTATACAAATATATATTTTATGTATCAATATAGATATTATTAGCAGGCAATAGTATTCTGTTTTATAGCTCTTCCTATTAAATCAAGAATGCTATATTTTGACTCCTGTTAGATTAGAAACAGCATTTTTTTCTGCTGATTTTCTCAGTAAATATTCATATTTTGTTTTGAAAGCTGTTAGACTGAACTTAATATGAAATTTTTTAAGTAACACATTTCTCAACATTAATTCTGAAAAATATTCTTATTGTATTTTGCTTAATATTGACTTATAAATATAAACTTCTGAATAATAAGGAGAAAGGATAAAAGGGACATGAAAGTTATCAATTGGCATATACATTTAGCTCTCAATGATTGTGTCCTTGAGAGATACAAAACTTAATAGAAGTTGAAGCACAGAATATCTCTATTTTCTCATATCTTACTTATTTCAAACTGATAGATAACATGATGCCAAACCTATGAGTAGTTCATGTAGTGAAGTATAGTTGAATTGCTAGTGAATAGGAGCATGGCTGATAGATTTTATTGTATAAAATGTGGTGCAGTTTTGCTCTTACATTTAACTTGAAAGCCAACACAAAATAGTAAATATTAAATGACTTGAAACATTACTAAGTGCTTGTCTCTCGTTAATAATGTTACATTTAACTTAAGCTTGATGCAAGTTATGATTCCCCTGAGTAACTACCGTGTAGTATACACCATGGAGATCGCTTATTTATAAAAGTGACAAATTTATATAATCAGGTAAGTTTGATAAATCTGTAATATGGTAAGGTCAAAAGCCATCTGATTGAATATAAATCGACTAACCTTGGCAGATTCACCACACACATTTAGAAGTCTTATAATATAATGTTTTTGCCATTTGTTTAAAAATTTTAGTAGTAAATATGTGTGTGTATTCAAATTTTGCCACTTGAAATGTCTACACAATTACAAAACACATCCTCATTTTAATGTTTATTTTTGTATTATTTGATTTCACTATATTGTGCTGTTGTGTATGTTTTATAGTGTTGAAAGCCTAATCCTTGCTTTGTCTTCTGCATTGTACATGGGATAGTTATATTGGGTAATTTGTATATACTTATTCTTCTGATGCCATATAGTTGCTTGCTAAAATTATACATTAATGTTTGTTTGAGCCATTAAGTTTTGTGAATGCTGTCTTGTTGAAAGTCATTATTATAAGTGGGTATTATCCATCATTTATATCCCTGGATAGAAGATATCATTATGAGAATTTTCCAATGGGTGGCCTAAATAAAAAGTTTGATTATTTTTGTTTGAAGGAAATGCAAAGGGATTTTCATTCCCAAGTGATAGATATCACTGATGTATAAAATTATGTCTTGCTTTTGCTTTATTTGAGATCTTATTTTGGTCTCAAAAGAAAAACAATTTTCAAAAGTAAAGTAAAAAATACATCTACATTAATAGATACGTGTTATGATTAGTAGACCATTCAAAAACCAATGACTTTATTTCCCAGTGCCCAGCAATAGAAAAAGGCAACAAAGTGTATGCTGATGATTTCAATAAGCTTGCATTCAAAAGGCTAGAAGCTTGGAAACCAGAATCTAACATAATTCTGCACATATTATCATGAGGCAGTATACATTTATCTTTAGTCCAAAAGTCTGAGAGTTCTAGAGGGGAGGAGGGGGGATGGGTTAGCCTGGTGATGGGTATTAAAGAGGGCACGTTCTGCATGGAGCACTGGGTGTTATATGCAAACAATGAATCATGGAACACTACATCAAAAACTAATGATGTAATGTATGGTGATTAACATAACATAATAAAAAAAGAAAAAAACAAAAAAAGTAATGTTAATGTTCTTCATTTTAAAAGTCTTAAGTTCACATGAGTATTTATGTACAATATTCCATAATATAGTCAGGTGACTAAATTTTTAGATGTCAATTAGCAGTGTCCTCTCAAACCAAAAATTCAGGTTTACTAAACTTACTTTTTGAACTATATTTTTCTTCGATGACTTCATATAAGTGCATCACCTACCATATATTTGAGTTTTGGTTGCAGGTAGAGGAACAACAGCCTCCTAGATCAATATTTCCCAGTATTTAATCATTGGAGCAATATCTCTGCAGAATTTCCCTAAGTATTCATTCACATACATACACGTGGACACACACATGCAAATACAGATTTATGATCAACTACAGTGGGAAGCTTGTGGTTAAACAAAAGCAAATGCATCCCTTTATGGCAAGCATTCTCAGATACTATAAGTACAATAACTTTAAAGTGTCAGAATCCAGGACATGCATACATTATAAAGTATTCCTAAAAGAATTGGGCTCAGAAAGCATTTTTCATGGAATATCACACAAGAATATCATTCTCTGGAATTCTTAAATAATCTAAAGATTTTTTTTATTGTTGCTAAATCCAACTGGCATTTTGAAATGATGTCTTACTTAAATTCTCATTACTACTGATCACTTCTTACCACTTCAATATTGGCTTCTAAGGCATTGTGCTTTCCTTCCCATTTGTATTCTTCCATTCACAGGAGAAAACAAATAAAACTTTTTTTTTTTTTTTTTTAGAAAATCCACCAAAAATCTAATTCATCCTGAGGGCTTCTTCCCCTTACTGTAATTCTACCTAATGATATGAGGCAAAGCTCTTTCCTTTTCTCTTACAAAATGGAGGAACATGAACTAATGAGCTTTTAAAGTCTGATGTCTAACATAATATGAGCAGAGGCATTTTTTGGGGAGGTGGAGTCCAATTTGGGATTACAAAGGTGCCACAGAGCACCTATGCTCCTGGTGAAACTACCTCTTCCCAACTTTGACATTACTCACATCAGGGTCAAAGGTTGGGTGATCTGAAAATGCCCCATGCAAATGGTGAAACCACCACTTTTTCTGACCCACAATCCTCCCTCTCTCAGAACTATAAACTTTCCAAAAGATCACTCCATAGGAGACCATAACTGGAACTAAGCATCACATCCCCATAAGAAACCATCAAAATTAATCAAAACTCTGTGTATCTTCACTTATGTCAGTTTTCTAAGTAATTCAACCCACTCATTTCTTCCTTAATCATTTGGATTTTTAAAGACACAATACCATGTATATCCAGTGAACTAACTCATTCTCTCATAATGTAAACTCTTTCAGTGTGACCATTGAGCAGAGAAAATCCCCTATACCCTGCATGTGTTTCAATGTTCCTTCCATTTCTTGTTCTAACTGAAATCTAGATATTACCTAAGGACACTTCTTCCCCAGAAGTGCTCTCCAGTAGTCTTTTGCTCAGACTCTAAGTAGCAATGGTCCAGGAGTTAGGATAAGTTTCATCCCTCTGCAAACAAATGAATAAACAATCTCTTTAAAATGTATCAGGAGGATATGTGAATGTTTTCCCTAATAGTTGTAAACACTTATACAAATACCATTGATGTTTTATCACCTTGCTTATTACCTTTCTTTGATCAGTACTTATATTATTATTCTTAGTGATGTCAATATATAAGCAATGTATACAACACTTTCTAATTTTAGTTTTATACTTACCTCACCTCCAGTAATTTTGTCCTACACTTTACCTCTATCACCCATTTCCATCATCATTCCCTCCAGACATCATCATTACCAATATCTGGACCACCTCCAAAATCTGAATTAAAAATTTTCCAGTGTCTGCCTCATATTTTCATTTTAAAATAGAAACTCTTCAAGAACCCCAACTCTTCAAATTCTTTGATTCCACCATTATCTCAGTCCACTGAAACCAATAATTCACTATTGATCTCCCAACTTTGGTAGTCACTCCTCCTATTACCAAGATTAGATTCCTTGGCCTGTTATCAAAATCAACTCTGTATCTATCCTCTATCTCCTTACCTTTTTTGTGCTTTCTTTGATAGAGCTAGCTAAACCATAAATCCTAATATCTGTTTATGCTCAGTTTGCACCAGGACAGCTGTACAGGATTGGGAAAAAGTACACTACTAATCTGAATAATCTCCCTCTAAAATATAACCCCAAGACTTAAGGGAGCCCTTAAGACACATATTACATTTCCTAAAGAGTATATTTTCCCTATCTCTTCTCTTTACTAACCACTCTTCCCTTCCTCCATCTCAGGCAATTGCTCTCAGCAATACTCAGAATTGTATTTGGTTTCAGGTTATAGAAAAAATTTAACGTAGTGGACTGATTTTTTCATTATCTTTCTTCTCTTGAAGACCACCCAGTTTGACCCTACTGAAACTTCTCTAGTCAGTGTCACCAATGACCTCCACAGTGAGACATTCAGTGGTCAATTCTCACTATCTTAGTCAATTTACACACACTTGTGTATGTGTTTTGTTTTGTTTTACTTTTTTACTTTTTTTTTTCTCTTTTAACCTCTCTGGCCATTCCTTCTCTGTTATTTTTACCAGATAATCCTTTTCCATCTCAAAAAGATGGAATACTCCTACTTTCAGTTGAAGAATATTTTTTCTTATACTTTGATAGTGACAATTATATCACAACTTCAGTTTACCATATAGAAAATAATGATACACAAATTTATGATTCCAGTTTCAACTTTTTCCCTGGAATAGATTTCCATGTCCAACTGATTTATTAAGAGTTCTACTTAGATCTTACTAGGAACCTCAAACATAAAATGTCCTAAACTAAACTTCTGATTACTCAAACCCACTCCTCCTTTGGTGCACTGCATTTTAGTAAATAGCACAGATAGTCCCCAGCTTTTGATGGTTCAACTTAACCATTTTTGACATTATGATGGTGTGAAAACAATACTCATTCAATAAAAGTTATACTTCAAATTTTGAATTTTGATCTTTTTCTGAGCTAGTGATATTTAATATGATACTCCCTCATAATCATATTATGATGCAGCAGTGAGCTACAGCTCTCAGTCAGTCTTGTGATCACTGATACACCTACAACTATTCTGTACCTATACAACCATTCTGTTTTTCATTTTCAGGTACAGTATTGAATAAATTACATGAGATAGTCAACACTTTATTATAAAGTAGGCTCTGTATTAGGTCATTTTGCCCAACTTAAGTTAACATAAGTGTTCTGAGAACGTTTAAGATTGGCTAAGCTAAGTTGTAATGTGAGGTGGGTTAGGTGTATTAAATGTATTAAATGTATTTTCCACTTAAAATATTTTTAACTTATGATGGGTTTATTGTGACACAATCCCGTTGTAAGTTGATGAAGATCTATATAGCCTTTCACCCAGGTGTTTAAGCCAAAAACCTTGGAGTTATCCTTTACTGCTCTTTTATACTCATACTCCATATTGATCATACCAAAATACTTTGGTTCAGGGCACCTGGGTGGCTCAGTCAATTAAGCATCCAACTCTTGATTTCGGCTCAGGATTGTAAGATCAAGGCTCTGCTCCTCCTCCTCCTCTCTCTTTCTCAAATAAGTAAGTAAGTAAATAAATAAATAAATAAATAAAATCTTAAGAAAAAAGAGAGAGAAAATTCTTTGGATCTACCTTCAAAACATATCCTGAATCTGATGACTTCTCATCCTCACTCCCCCCACTGACACTTTTATCTAGGCTTTATTATTTCTTGTCTTTATTTTATAATAGAGCCTTTACTTGTGTCCATGCTTCTACTCCTACTTTTTTCATGGTATCTGTTATATAGTCTTTTTTTTTATTATGTTATGTTAATCACCTACATTTCATCATTCGTTTTTGATGTAGTGTTCCATGATTCATTGTTTGCGTATAACACCCAGTGCTCCATGCAGTATGTGCCCTCTTTAATACCCATCATCAGGCTAACCCATCCCCCCACCTGCTCCCCTGTAGAACCCTCAGTTTGTTTCTCAGAGTCCATAGTCTCTCATGGTTCGTCTCCCCCTCTGATTTCCCCCGCTTCATTTTCCCCTTCCTACTATCTTCTTCTTTTTTTTTTAACATATAATGTATTATTTCAGAAGTCACAGGTTTTTAAACATGAGTCAGATTATGTTTCTTCCCAGCTTACTATCTTCTAATGGCTTCTTGCTGGGTGACTGTGTCAAGTGTGAGTAGTAAGTACATATTGATGGATATACCAGACATAGACATAATTTAGCTAAGTTAAACAAGATTTGCTTACATAAATGATTCACGGAGAAGTCAGTAGAGTCAGGATTCCCAGTAGAGAGATTAGAATCATAGCACAAGAGATCTAACTGAGCTTTAGGGTTATAGGAATTTTTGCTGAGTTGAAATTTAAAGTTTCAGTGAATGAATTAGAATCATAATACACCACCTGAAAATTTAACTATCTCCAATCAGGCCTATATCTTCATTATGTTGGAGCAGTCTAGCATATAATCTTGTAGGATTTACCTTTGTTCATTCACCTGGGCCAGAGTCATCATTTCAATATTAAAAATAGAAATATACTTGCTAGAGATAGTATACAATCCTCAGGTATGAACAAAATTGTCATTTCCTAAGTTAGACTTTTTATCTAGCAGCCTAATCTGTCTTTCCTTAACTAAGGGCTGAAGGATTAAGCTTGGTTGTTCTCCAGGTCTGTCTGCAGTCATACTCTAGAACTTATCCAGTACTTGCCATTACACTTAAAATAGAATCTAAATTCTTTACTAATGCCGATAAAATCCAACTCAGTCTATCCTCTGGCTACCTCTCCAAACACATTTATTACCATCTTCACCTTTTCTTAGTGTGCATCAGGACCTTTGTTTTCCTACCCTCAAACACACAGTGAACTTCCAGGTTTCAAGAGCTATCATGCTCTTCCTTCAGAAATCCACATGGATTGCTCCTCACTGTATTGAGTTTTGACTCAATTTCAGTTCCTTAGAGAGACTTAATCTCATTACCTAAATAAAAGGTCATCCCACTTCTTTCTCTGTTATACTGCTTTCATTTTTGTTCATAGAACATATTAGTCTCTTAGATTTTTTCTTGTTTGTTTGTTGTTTTTACTGAATGAAAAAAATAATTTATGTAATTAAATGTGTGTGTATTTACCTGAAATGTCAAATATGAAAAACATCTAATAACAAAACTCTATTAAGCTTTTGGTTTAATTGGGAAGGCTCATAGGTTTTCTGTTGTTTCACTTCACGTTCTAATGAGTACCACAATTAAGTGTTGCTTTAATTAAAAAGCAGTTTTAATGTATGTAACCAAAGTTGTTTACCCTGACAGCTTATTCTGACATGTTAGTAATTTCAAATTCATTCATCTAAAATGTAAATCAGCATTATATTTAATGAAATCAAAAGGTTATTGGGCTTGAAAAGCTCAAAATAAATGAAAGCATTTCTAAGTACTAAGAGAATAAGGACTCTTAAGAAGGAAATGTATGTTTTTTCCTGATATCTGTGTTTTCAACTGAAGTGCAATTCTTCCTCTATCTCACCTTTGGGGAATCAAAAATGAGAACTCAACAGGAAAGAAAAGTGTGAAAGTGTAGGTTGTTTGCTCTTGAAAACTTATTAAATTCTGAGAGAAAATAAGATTCAAAATAATTGAAAATGCTCATTTTCAATCTGCCTTGTTTCTACTAGTAGATGTTACTGTTGACAAAGTAAAATGTGAAGTTAACAAATAGTATGATGCACTTCTAATATGTACTTTTTATCTGTAAATTACTAAGTCTTCTATATTGGTAATATCCTCCCCCACCCCAAAGGACCCTCTCTCTTAATTATACACACATGTGTGTTTAACAATTACAATGTATATACAAAAACAGTGTCCTGAATTTCCAAAAAAGTACCATGGACAGAATTACCAATTAATTCCATCATCAGGGAGCAGAGTTTCTGAAAACCTTTGCTCTAAGGAACGAGATTATATTTTAGATTTACTGAAGAGTCTGCTATTTCTAACCTCGATGAATGAGTAGTACTGTATATTTGTTGTTATTACAGATCACTGTTGTGTTAAACATCAAATAGGGATAATCTTTCCTTTGGGGTGTGTGTGTGTGTGTGTGTGTCTTCTCCCTGAGAATAACTGTGTTCATCTACTGCTGCTTCTTTCTAACTGAAACACTGAAAATTCTCAGGTGAGAATGAGATTGGTTTTACTTTTTTCAATTGCTCAAGACCATCCCTAGTTCACTAAAAAAATACTATAACTTCACTTCTGACACTTAACAACTAAAAGCCCTTTTGTTAATCTTCTTCACCCTACTGCAATTCCACTGGATTTGTTTCCCACCCTAATGTAGCTAATGGCTTTTCAAAACAAACAAAACATGCCTTTTTATGCACTATAACTTTTGGATGCTGACAAAGTTTATTTTCTTTTCTCTAGGTAAATACATGATAAAAGTTGTTCTCAAGTAGAATGTTTCTTCCTTCTTTCTCTGAAAGTGTCTAATTCAATATGGGAAAATTATGAATTAAATAGTGAAGTAAATTTTCTTTATTTAATATACTTCAAAGAAATTGTTATAATAAAGTTAGGAGTAGAAGTGTTAGATATGATACTTAATATTTTATTTATTAAGATGCCATTATTATGTCTTACCCAAGATGAGAATTTATAAGGTGCATTTAAGCTACTGATAAATATGTGTTTTATTTAATAGAAAAACTGATAGAGTAACATTAGCTTCCTTCATCTTATCCAGTTATTCACATGATTTCCTAGTATATTTTTCCCCAAGCGCAAATAAAAGAACATGGTTGCTTTAGTTGCTGTAGAGATATTTGTTGCATAGAGATATTTGTGTCACCTCAGGGTGTTAGGTCCCACAGGCATCACTTGTTTCTCAGTATTAACCCAACAATTGGATCAGTATATCCCTGAGTTTTCCTTTCACTTGTAAACATATAGAAAACCAATTTTGTTATTGAGCTAAATAAACTCATAAGAGATTGCTCTAAAACACATTATGCTAATAAACTCTTTAAATAATGCATCTTTTTTACCTATATATTCTTTTTGAAGAAATAAATATTAGATCTTCTTATTTTATCTTCTGTGTCTCTTGAGTTCTTTATTTTTAATCTCTTGGCTGCTCTGTGTTGTATCCTGGTTAATTTCTTTAGCTAGTTCTCCATTTCATTAAATCTCTATCTTTAGGGCACCTGGGTGGCTCAGTCGTTAAACGTCTGCCTTCTGCTCAGGTCATGATCCCAGGGTCCTGGGATCGAGTCCCACATCGGGCTCCCTGCTCGGCAGGAAGCCTGCTTCTCCCTCTCCCACTCTCCCTGCTTGTGTTCCTGCTCTCTCTGTCTCTCTCTCTGTCAAATAAATAAATAAAATCTTTAAAAAAAAAAGAAACCTTAAAAAAAAATCTCTATCTTTAGTATTGTCTAAAATGCTATTTAATTGGGGCGCCTGGGTGGCTCAGTCGCTAAGCATCTGCCTTCAGCTCAGGTCATGGTCCCTGGGTCCTGGGATCAAGCCCCACATCGGTCTCCCTGCTCAGCGGGAAGCCTGCTTCTCCCTCTCCCTTTCCCCCTGCTTGTGTTCCTGCTGTCCCTCTCTCTCTGTCAAATAAATAAATAAAATCTTAAAAATAAATAAGTAAAATAAAATAAAATAAAATAAAATGCTATTTAAGATGTCTACCACTCATCCTAATAAAGCTGTTAACCCATTTTAAAATGTATCTCCTCAGGGCACCTGGGTGGTGCAGTTGGTTAAGCACCCAGCTCTTCATTTCAGCTCAGGTCATGATCTCGAGGTCATGATCTCAAGATCGTGAGATCAAGCCCCAAGATGGGCTCCGTGCTCAACATGGAGTCTGCTTGTGATTCTCTCTCCCTCTCCCTGCCCCTCCCACTTGTGCTCTCTCTCTCTCTTTAAAATAAATAAATAAATCTTTAAAAAAATGTATCAGTTTCTTCTACCATATAAATAAACCAGCAATATAAATTATTATAAATAATTATAAGTTATTATATATAATTATTATAAACAATTATAAATTATCTTGCTGGTTCATTTACTAACATTTTGTTTAGGGTTTTTACATATATATGCAAAATGATATTGGCCAGCAAATGTCCTTCTTCATGCTATCATTGCATAGATTTAGTATCAAGGGTGGGAAATCTTCCCTTATTTGGAAGACTGGAAAGCCTTGTATTTTGAGTATGTACTCAGATACTTTTTAAGGATATGGTTGCATGAATTTTTACAAAGTGAACAAATCCAAATTGCCACCACCAAAGAAATGGAATATTACCAGTATCTAGAACTCCCTTGCACCCTATTCCTAGATTTTACTTTCTCTCTTCCTCAAGGATAATGACTATTGTGACCTAAAACAGGATAGATTAGTTATGACTGGTTTTCATTTTGTTTTCTTTGTTTAACTTCATAGTAATTAACTCTTTAATATCTAGCATTTTTTATTCAACATTAGGTTTGCAAAATTCATTCTTGTTGTGTTTAACAATAGTTTATTTACATGACTCAATAAGAATGTTTCCTATGCGTATGTCACAATTTATCTATTCCATTTAGATAGGCACTTGGATTGTTACATTTTCTGATTAATATGACTAACATGAACTTATAATATGAATATAAGTAACCTTGCACCTGCTTTATGTGTGAACATATTTTTCTGTTGGATATGTATAGGGGAGGAATTATTGGATCATAGAATCTACCAAACAGTTTTCCAAAGTTTTTGAACCAATCTAAAATCCAGTGGATAGATCTTAAGTACTAATTCAACATATTTAATGTTAAGTATCCTATTCATATTACATTTCCTCCTTTTTTTTAAATAAACAACAGGTTTTGGAGACTACCATTTTGTCTAAGTTTTCAAACTATTAACACAAAGATTTTCCCTATTTTTTATATCTCTGTTTATTCTTCCTTTTTTCTCCTTTATCCATCATTCCTGAGGCCTGCTTATTTTGTTAGTCTTTTCAAATAACCAACATTTGATTTTGTTCATTTTATTTGAACTTTGTATCCTATTTCATTTCTACTCATATTTTTTATTGTTTTTCCCTTCCACTTCCTTTAATTAATGAATTAATTAAGAAATATTTTATTTTGGGGCACCTGGGTGGCTTAGTCCATTAAGCATCTGCCTTCAGTTCAGGTCATGATCCAACATCCTAGGACTGAACCCCATGTTGGGCTCCCTGCTCAGAGGGGAGTCTGCTTCTCCCTCTCCCTCTCCCTCTGTGTGCTTGCACTCTCTCTCTCTCTCTCTCTGAAATAAATAGATAAATCTAAAAAAAAATTTTTTAATTTTATTTTTAAATCATGTCTACACCCAACATGGGGCTTGAACTTACAACCCCAAGATCAAGTTGCATGCTCTACCGACTGAGCCAGACAGGCACCCCTACTTTCTTTAATTTAAATTCATTATTTGTCTTCACTTCTTTGTTGAATATTTTTTATCAACTTATTATGGTGTAAATAACTTACAATAAACTGCATATACTTAAATTATATAATTTGGTATGTTTTATAAATAATAAATATTTCAATTTTGGATAGATTTAGATTTATAGAAAAGTTACAAATACAGTATGGAGAATTCCTATATACCCCATATCCAGTTTCTTCTGTTTTCACATCCTACATTAGTGTGGCCTATTCATCACAATTAATGAACCAATATTGATACATTAATATTAAAGTCCATAGCACAAGATATACACTCTTGGCAAATTGTAAGTATTCAATATACACATAGTATTATTAACTACAGTTACCCTGCTGTACATTAGATTTTCCAGAATGTATTTATCTAATAACTGAAAATTTGTACACTCGAAACATATCTTTCTATTTCTCAAACCTTCTAGCCCCTAGCAACCAACATTCTGTTCTCTGGTTATTTCTGTAAGTTCTACTTTTTTTAGATTTCACATATAAGTTGTATCATGTAATATTTGCTTTCTAAGTCTGGCTTATTTCATTTAGCATAATGTCATCCACATCATCCATGTTGTCACAAATGGCAATATTTCCACGTTTTTAAAGCTTGAATAATATCCTATTGCATCACATTTTCCTTATCTACTAATCCATTGATGGATATTTTGGTTGTTTCCCTATCTTTGCTTTGAATAATACTGTAATAAGTATAGGAGTGCAGGTATTGTTTTGAGAAAGTGATTTCAGTTCTTTGTACTAAGAAGTGGAACTGCTAGATCAACTGATAGTTCTATTTTCAATTTTTTGAGGAAACTCCATGCTGTTTTCCTTAATGGAGGCACCAATTTACTTTCCCACCAACAGTGTACAAGGGTTCCTTTTTCTGTGCTCTTACCAACACTTCTTATCTCTTCTCTTTTTGATAATAGCCATCCTAACAGGTGTGAGGTAACATCTCATTGTGGGTTTGGTTTGCATTTCCCTAATAATTAAGGATGTTAAGCACCTTTTCATGTACCTGTTGGCCGTTTGTATATCTTCATTAAAGAAATATCTATTCAGGACCTTTTCCCAATTCTCCATCGGGTTATTTGTTATTTTGCTATTGAATTGTATGTGTCTCTTGCATATGTTGGATATTAACCCCTTATCAGATATATAGTTTGCAAATATTGTCTCCCATTCTGTAGGTTGCCTTTTCATTTTGTTGTTTCTTTTGCTATGCAAAGCTTTTTAGTTTGATATAGTTCTACTGATTTGTTTTTGCTTTGGTTGCTTATTCTTTTGGTGTTATATCCAGAAAATCATTGCCAAGATCAATGTCAAGACATTTTTTTCTCTGTTTTGTTCTGGTTTTGTGATTTCAGGTTTTACCTTAGGTCTTTAATCCATTTTGAGTTATTTTTTTTTAATAGTATAAGACAGGGGTCCAGTTTCATTTTTTTGCCTGTGAATACATAGTTTTCCCAAAATCATTTAGTAGAGACTGTCTTTTCCCCATTGTGTGTTCTTGATGCTCTTTTCAAATATCAGTTGACCATATGTGCATGGATTTATTTCTAGGCCTTCTATTCTGTTCCACTGATCTATTTTTATGCCAATACCATACTATTTTGTTTACTATCAGGTTTATATCATTCCACTGCCTATTGTTTCTCAAAGTAGAAGTTTTCTTGGGGGAGAGAATTTTTGTTTGTTTGTGTTTTGTTTTTTAATAGAACCAGTGGAAATCAAACACTTTTGAATAATCAGGGGTGCAGAAACTCTTTGGTAGGCATAGGTCACTTTCAATTTAGCACATACATGGGACATATTAAATGTTAGTTTTTCAGTAAATAATTGAGGAAGGAATGAAAAAAATGAAAGTAAAGAAGGAACTTAAATATTTTCTTTTGAAACAGAGTCATACTCAGACATATCTAAAAGGTATTATAGAAATCAAAAACATGGCTTTTATTAAAATCTGGCCATCTTTACTAATGATGTTATCTTACCCTTTGGGATTCCACAGAGCTCATAGTATTTTAACAATGGAAATAAATGTATCTATTTGCATGTCTTCAGTCCATATTATTGGTTTGAATTAGAATTCCAGCCTTTTTTACCTTTTTGCATTTTTTTCCTGTTTTATGTTCAATGTATTGTTTTGACATATTACTAAAAAGCTCAAATAAAAAACTGACAGTTCAGCAACTGGTCTATAAGAATCACCAGTTCTCCGGGGCACCTGGGTGGCTCAGTTGTTAAACATCTGCCTTCGGCTCAGGTCATGATCTCAGGGTCCTGGGACCAAGCCCCGCATTGGGCTCCCTACTCAGCGGGAAGCCTGCTTCTCCCTCTCCCACTCCCCCTGCTTGTGTTCCCTCTCTCACTGTGTCTCTCTCTGTCAAATAAATAAATAAAATCTTTAAAAAAATAAAATAAAAAGCATCACCAATTCTCCTATGGCCACTACCTTGGAATTGAGAAGGGGTGTACTTATTAGGAGATCTTAGAAAACAGGTCAATCAGTTTTATTGACAATCTCCCTTTATCAATCATTTGAGTTCATTAAAATAAAAATTTAAAAGCTCTCTCTGCATCACAATCTTTCAAATATCCCCTACGCAGGTGATGCTTAAAGGCACAAAACATTCAATAAAACTGACTTGGAAAGGATGCAGTGGAAAGTGGGTTCATCAAATTCTTTAAATTACCTACACTGCTAGAACTTTTTTCCCTTTAATTTCATAAACTGAAGTTTTATAAGTATGTTTAGTTAGTTATGTTTTAGATCTGTTCTGTACAATAACAGGCACTAACCAAATATTGTTATTTAAATTTAAATTAAGTAAATCAAATAAATTTTGAAGTTTAGTTCCTTGGTTTTTTAGTCATATTTCAAAGTGCTCAATTGCTGTACTTGGCTTGTGGCCACTATTATGAATAGTGCAAATATAGAACTTTTCCATCATCTCATGAATTTCCATTGGACACTATTTTTCTGGAACTTAATGGCTAATTATATAAACTTTCTCTATACTCACATTATCTCAAGAAGGTTCTTCCCTAAAACCCACTGGTTACATAGGATCTAGTCCATATGGATGATCCTTCTCTAAAAGTGTATTTCTGTCTTCCTATACCCTCATAGGCTTCCTTGCCCCAATCAACTTGGAGGCTTTGATTTTAGCCATCTTCAGTCTTTACCACTTTCTAGGAAGAGCATTGTAGCTACGGATTCAGAATAGGGGACAAAATAAGACTCTTTGCTATTCTGTGACTTTGAAGGGAAATATTAAACTGAATAGAATGTGTCAACATAAAAAAGAAACTGTTCATATACATTTCTTTGCATTGTCCCTCAACTTGCTCCTACTATACATGAACTTTCTGTCAGACTACTCATGATAGAGGTTTAAAAGCTTTGATTCTGGAGGTGCAGTGCTGTTTTAGTGATAAAAATAAGCCTTAATATTTTTTTCCTTTGCTTTATCAGTTTTTATGTGGGCAGCAGATAATTTCTAGAATTCCTATGAGATGTTCTAATGAAATAGCAGATTGATCCGCCAGCAGTGGCACTATTGCAAGATAAAAACATAATGCCATGAATCTATATATCAAATGTTGTGTTGCAAGTGAAACACTATCTACTCCATGTAAAATCAGCTTCTCAGCCCTATCTTCGAGTTGTTTTTCTTTGATTTCACAATGTCACTGAACGGCTTAGGTAACCCACTCTTTTCCCCCTTGAGCCTGTGTGGACGAATTATTCCAGCATTGCTTTATGAAAGGAATATTGAATCACTGGTTGTAAAGAGAAAAATCTAATTAAACCTTGATAAAGTGTTTGTCACTCTGACTCATAGAAGACAGACTTGTGTCTGACTTGTCTTGAATCGACAAGAATGAGCTAAAGATTGGTGATTTTAAAGGTCAGGAAGAATATAAGGGCATGGGGATCCAAATGCTTTCAGATCACTAAAGGAGTTATAGAAGATTACAAATTATTATGGATTATGAAGCCATTCCCATTGGTTCTGAAACTGGATTGTTTAAGGAGTCACTTACAGTATCATAGACATGCTAACACCCTAGGAGAATCCTAATGCAGTAGCCTTTGGAGAAATATACCACTGGGTCTGTCTGATTCAGTGTCTCACACTGTGATACAGATTTATAGCTTGTTTTTTTTTAATCCGTTTAAATTAACTGAATAAAATAAAAATAAAAGTCCCAGCCTACAAAGTTAAGATAATTTTCAAATGAAAGTTTGCTCCCCTAACCTTGCTTTGTGTTTCAGAATCTTTTTATTTTTCCCCAAACAGACTTTGACTTACAGATAAGGTTCATGACTTAACAATTGCTGGACCTAAAAAAAAATCCTTTTCAAACGGATGACAACCAAAGTAAAACCTGTCACTGAAAGCAATAAAAAGATTAGGGAAAAAAAGTATTGAGGTGTGGGGGTGTGGGCGGTTGGGAGAAAGGTTCAGAAGGGAAGCTTTCAGTCATTCCAGTCTAGAAGCCATTGTGAAGTTAAAAAGTCAGGAGATAAATGTTAAACCTCACAAAACGAAAATGCTAAAGGATAGCTCAGTTGATCAGGATGGTCTTAAAATATAAGAAGTAGATGAAGCCAACACAGCAATAGTATCAAAATAGAGAAAGCAGACCACCAGAGTGAGGAATTAAGGAAAATCAGGTTTTGGCATACAAAATCAGTTTTTATGCCAAGGTTGAAAATTTATGTGTTTCTCTATGAACACTGACTGGCCATTGGGACCTTAGAAGTCCCCCTAAGGCATCTCAGTCCAATATTGTATTTGATTGGTTTTTAACCTTTTCTAAGCCACGGATCCTTTTCAAAGTCTGATGAAATCATGTACCCCCTTTCTTGGAAAATGAACAAGGCTAATATACACACATAAAATCCAAAAGTCTAAATCTCTATTCTATATTAATACTTTCTATAGTATCTGTGGTTTTTCTTCCAGCTTCACAGGTCTAATTCTAGTGAACAGCATTTCATTATTATATGTAGCAGCCTTTTCTCTTGACAGACATATATGTGCAGTAAATAATTTATTATTCTGAGGGTAAATATGCCTACATGTAAACTGACCTGGTAGTGCTAGGTTTGCTGTCTTGAACAATACAGAAAAAAATCTCTCCCACCTGATAGTCTTTTTCATATTACAAAGTGAAACTTGTGCTCCATGACTTGCTTCTCTAGACTATATTCTTCACATCATTCAACTAGTTATAATGACATTTTCTAGAAAAGAAAGATTTGGGGTGCCCAAGTGATATTCAGCACTTTTCAAATCCCAGATAAAATTAATAATTCTACTCTAGCTTGCTATTATTGCTCACCCTATAAATTCTACTTCATACAAATTGGTCTCTCCATATGCTGTGGACTTTCCCACCTTTATGCTAATGTGCTTACCCCTGCCTAGAATTAACATGCATTTCCTGCCTCTTCAAATCCTACTCATTCTTCATAATAACATATATTTAATGCTATATATATATAAAATATCTAAAGTTTTATATCTGTTATATTATTTAACCTTATAATAAAATCTGTGAGTGA
The DNA here is from genome assembly GCF_054177405.1 of Leptonychotes weddellii. Lineage (NCBI taxonomy): Eukaryota > Metazoa > Chordata > Mammalia > Carnivora > Phocidae > Leptonychotes > Leptonychotes weddellii. The sequence continues at coordinate 67,262,502 of NC_138375.1, read as the reverse complement.
CATTGTTATTCCCAGAGAGTGTGATGCACAGTATGTTAAGACACACAAACTGGTGAATCCACACAGTTTCACTTTAACTACCTCATTGGCCTCAAAACCTCATTCATAATGCTACCTCATAAAATAATTTTTTTGTAGTAATCTGATATCTCTTTGGGGATAATAACCAAGGTCAGAAGATCTTTAGATAAGCTAAGTCTATGGGATACCTTTGGAAAATTCATCCACAATGTTGCTGTATTAAAATGAAGCATTCATCGGTTGAATGTTGGAAAAGCAGCCAAGATTTGAGATTTTCTAATCATGTGTTATAAATAAGAGAACTAGGTATAGAAAGAATTGAGAAATGAGCAAGATTTATAACTATAAGGATTACAGAATAAAACAAATGGGTAAAGAAGGGTTTCTCAGAACCAAAGCATGTGTACCAAACCAGGTGCACTTTCATTTATGGGTCAGCATGCTCAGAATATAGCAAATAAAAATGCCACGTAGTGCAGGATAATAAAACTAAATTATTTGCTTTGTATTGTTGGCTTCTATTCATAAGTTGGACATTTATTAAAAGCATATCTAATAAATTATAATTGAGCTCATATGACCAAGCTCACAATCAATATGGGAATGGACTTCAGAAGGGCATAGATGCCCAGGGACATGATGTACTGGGAAACATGAATGTAATAATCTACCACAACCTGTTCTCTGGACCCAATGTTTAAAGACCTTTTCATAGGTGAAATATACTCACATTTTCCCAGGACCCCCAAAATACTTCATGTCTTCATGGTGTTCAAGAAAATGGGGGTTTGCTCTGAATTTGCTGGTGTCAGGAAGTATGAATAACTTTTAAAACTGAATATTTTATTATTATCTAGAAAGATAGAACACTAGAGTGAAAGAGACAACTAAAGAAGAAAGAGAAAATCAGCCTCTGATACCAGGGACTGACCTGGATACTAACAGGTAGGCCACGGTGTTATTAGGAGCTATCCTGGAATTTTCAGCTAGATTGTGGCATTCTTCTGGTGAAAATAACAATTTCACAGAACACAAACCCAAGATAAGACCAGTCTGAAACCATAATGAAGTGAAACAAACAAAAAAAATCACCATCACATAATTTCTAAACATAGACAAGAACAAGATCATTATGGAAACCGCAAAAATATAAAATATCCCCTTTTCCCTAAAATTAGCATCCGCTAATTACTTACCAATGATAGCTTCAGCCTCACTCTAGCATTTCCTCCTTCTAGATAATATTAAGATACCAAGTCTTAAAATCACTCCCACTACCTGAGAGAATTAAATTCAGAGCAAAATATCATTTCTGGAATCCATCATATTACAGAATACAAGCCCAAATCCTACAATAAGTACTTTCTAATATGCTCTTACTGAGATGTCCCTGGTTCCCCATAGTATGCATTCTCTCTCAGTGCAGTGAGTTGATAAGCCCATCTTGTTCCATTAAAGGTGCATCTTGGTAGTCTTTGGCTGGAGAACAATGGCACTATCATGCCTGAATTCCATAATCTGATCATCAGGTCTGGATGATGAGTTCCATTAAAGGTGCATCTTGGTAGTCTTTGGCTGGAGAACAATGGCACTATCACGCCTGAATTCTATAATCTGATCATCAGGTCTGGATGATGAGGCTTCTCAATTGCAGCAATTCTTGATCTTAAGATCTCAAAACCAAAACCAGACAAATAAGCAAGCACCCACTCTATAAGTTTAGGCAAAGGCAGGATAACCATAAAAGCTGCTTGAATTCTTTCGAAAAGTGGAGGAGTGAAAGATCTTGGTAAACTCTTATCAATAGTGATTCTGAAATCTAGCTAAATATAAGTTATTAGGGTCTCCTCTTCTAGGGGCAAGAAGTATTCCTTGATTAGCATCCAGTTCTGTTCCCTGGGAGTGGTTCCTAATCTATGAGTCTCTCCTGTATTGATTCCACCCCCTGAGTGTTTGGCTCTGCATTCTGAAATTTATTTCCATTTTCTTAAGAAATGGGCATATTTGAAGCTGAATAGATTTTTGAAGTCTAATCTCTGCAAAAAATTGATGGTCCGGAAGCTTCTTTTTATTCTGGCTTGTTTTGATTCTTCACATCATTCAACTAGTTATAAAAAATTATCATAAAAAGTTTTGTTTCCTATGAATATAACCATGGCTTATTGCATGCTTTAAAAACCATATCCATAATTCTTTGGGCTTGTTAGACTTCTGTGGAATAGCATCCGCAAAATTCTTAGAAGTTGTTTTATTTTGTTGCTTAAAGTTCATGTATTCAGACATTAACTTCACATTTCTAAGGTCTTAAGAGTATTGTATTGCAACACTCTTAAATAATTCTTACTCTGAAGCCATTTCTTTGAGAATCTTTTGTTTTAAACAGGTGGAAGGGGTTTGAGAAAGTTTTATTTTGACCTGACAATTCTTAGGTGCTCTGTATTTCCTCAAAATTCTCCTTTAAAACTAAACAATTCTTTCTTCACTTTATCTCTCTCTCTTCCTGTACCTCTGTTTCTCTCTTCCTACGCAGCTAAAAGAAGGCAAATGACTCTCTATATATTCTCCTATTCTTTTACCACTACAAAACAGTTCACCATCCTTCTGGTCTCCAGGAGTAGTTTCCTCACTGTCTTTTTGACTTTCACTAACAGTCTATTCACCATTCCTCGACCTTCCACCCAATGCCCAGTGACAGATTTCAATGCCGTGTGTTTAATATTTTGAAGGGTCACATACCAGATTTAGGTTCCAATTTCTGTTTCAGCTACCTATACTTAAAACAACAGCCATTTATTTGCTTGCTGTTCTACAATCTGGGCTGAGCTCAGTTGAAGTTTATTTGCTGATTTAGTCTGGGGTCACATTGCATGGATTCAGTCATCTAGTCACACTCCTAGGTTTAAGTGATCCAAAAAGACTAGAGCCAAATGGCTGGAGGTTAGCTGGATCCGTAGGTCAGGGTACCTTGGTTCTCATCCAGATGGTCTGTTTTGAACAATAACCCAGGTTTTTTTTACAAAGCAGTAGTAATGTCTTAAGAAAACAATCCCCAATGCTGAAGTGCTTACTAAGCCTTAGCTTATATCATTTCTGCTGAATGCCTGTTGCCCAAAGCAAATCACAGGGCCAAGCCCATTTAAGTAAGCATATACTAAGAGGTATGAAATATTAGTGGACACTAATGTAATCATCCATCAATTTTTATCTATAGGAATTTGGACATGGGTAATATTTTTTCTGGATTTTATATCTTACAATGAGATTTTATTAGCTCTGTAATAAAAACATTAAATAATAACAAAAATAAATTCTTTCCTATGCAATCATGTTATTTCAAAGACAGAAGCAATACTTTATACTTTAAAACATTTAAATTTTATGCTTTATAATATATATGGTTAAAATTTATGATTTGATTTATAGCTTGTCAAAACAATAAAGGCAAATTCTAAATATTGTGCTGATAATATTTAACGATGTTCTTATTTATTTTTTGCTCTCTTCCCCTATGTGCTGTAAGTGTACTAATATACTACAAGAATCTTTATAAATAGAAAATGCATTTAGTTTCAATTTTGCTTAAATAGTGTACTTATGAAGAAGAGTCAACACAGTTATTTAGGAAAATTCATGCTTGATCATTTTATTCAGTATCTGATACTTAGTTGATATGTTTCAAAATAAGATTCACACCATCATTCAAATTTACTTTATTTTCTGTCTGTCAAAAACATGATTTCTACATTAAATACTCTCCATGAAATCCACCAGGCATAAGAATTTTAAAAGATCATATTGCTGGTGTGTTGCAACTGTCTAGCATTTTTACAAGTCGGTTGGGTTCAACTAGAAAGATTTTATTTTTTCAATGGAATACCAAATAACACAAAATCTTTATGCTTTCAGGTGCTTAGAGGAAGAATAGCTAGGTTAAAATCTATGTATTTTTCTGTATCTTCTCATAATTCAAATGTTTCTAGTCATATAAAAATCTGCTAAATTGGGGGCGCCTGGGTGGCTAAGTCGTTAAGCGTCTGCCTTCGGCTCAGGTCATGACCCCAGGGTCCTGGGATTGAGCCCCACATCGGGCTCCCTGCCCCACGGGAAGCCTGCTTCTCCCTCTCCCACTCCCCCTGCTTGTGTTCCTTCTCTCGCTGTGTCTCTATCTGTCAAATAAATATATAAAATCTTAAAAAAAAATCTGCTAAATTAACAAATCCCTTTAGTAAGCATAGCAAATAAAATATTTTAGTGATCCCCCTTGCTCCTCCATTCAATATGTAGACAACTTTTGAGATCACATAGACTTTATTATGTTTATTCCACTATACCTGCTGACTTTAATAAAGTCACATTTTATTTAAATTAACCATCTCCATCTCTTCCTACAGCTCTTGTTCAGACAAGATGAGCATAGATAATAGCTTGCAGAAAGTAAACATGCAAGCCCATGAACAACAACAAAAAGAATGAAATGAATTAAGTTTTTTGATGTTTAAAACCTAGGCTCATTTAATCAATTATAATTACAAACCCTCCACAATTTTATTTGATTTATTTACCACTGGCAGAGATAGCTACCAGGTAGAAAATCAGAAAACAGGGGAGAAAAAAAGAAGATAAGGTAGAATTTGTGATTTATCCTATTTCTTATCATGTATACATGATCATTGATGAGGAAATGTATCACTGTCCAGTGCATGGATTTGAGGAGAGTGTGCTACTATAGTCCTACTTACTTAATTTTTAAGATGTGAATGTGTATAGACATATAGATGCAGTAAAGGAGAAAAAAGTGGGTAGAATATAAATATAATACACCAATATCCTTTTTGATTTAATGAAGAACATATGGACATATAATCAGTGCTAGAGTCTAAAATTCTATGTAGAAGTTTCACTGGCTGTTTTACACACAGACTTGTTTTGTTGTGTCATTTGTAAAGAAAACAATAGGGCCTAAGAGAGAATAATGTTTGACAGTAAAAAAAAGATATTGGAGGGGTGCCTTGCTGGCTCAGTCAGTAGAGCATGCGACTCTTGATCTCAGAGTTGTGGGTTTTGAGCCCCATGTTGTGTGTAGGGATTAGTTAAAAATAAAATCTTAAAAAAAAAAAAAAGACATGGGATATATGGCTAACAAGAGGAATCGTGTCCACTGGAAAGATAGGGTCTTACTCTTTGAGACAGTATATTGAGCATAATGTGGTGAAACTGTAAAACCCTGAACTCTTGCCACTAGCCAGGGATAGGGATTATACTACATAAGCTTTATCGTGGATTTTATTATTGTTCTTAATAGAAATTTATTTTCAGAATGATCACTTAACTTACTGAAAATATAAAACAGGCAGATAATTACACCTCCCAACACTACAAAACACAAGAAAAGAGGGATAGAACTAAGTGCTCAGATTATGGAGAGATTGAGAGCAAACAGGTAGGGTATAATACAGCCACTATAGATTAGAAAATAAAGTGGGCAGACAGCAATGAAGTAGTCTCTTTTTAATAGTTCCTTGGGTACTTGGATCAACTCTGAGGAAGTATACTTGAAATCAGATGAATACATACAGTATTACCAAGAGATTGCAGTTCATGATGATGGATAGAACACCCCTATTTGCCTCCCCTCATTCTTATCCCATTTAACTCAGAAAAAGAAAACCCCATTAATCAGTAAAAAAGCTACCATAATGAAGGAAAAAAAGGGAAAAAAAAAAAAGAGGAAATGGAGGAGGTCATTGCAAGGCTGATAAAACAGTAAGGAAAATGAATATTTTCTTGAATTTCTGAAAGACCCAAAGCAGATGGGATAATATTAGTAAACTAGAGCAGAGAAAACTCATACAAAACCACTCAAGGAAGACATCTACAGCAGAGATGGAAACTAATGTATTTGACAGAACCCAACAGAACCTAGGATCAAATTCAGGCTTACAGGAAGCATATAGCAAGGCAGGAGAGGGCTGTGAGGCAGATAATTATGGACGGAAAATGTCAGACTATCTTAAGACTGCCAGGTTAGTCAAAACCTCTCTTTCTTCCATGAGCAAGACTTCAGGCTGTAGCATTTGCTTTCCAATGGAGTTCAACAAAAGGATGAGTAAGAGTGGGAGATTTGCCTGGAGAGGGTACATTGTATGGGTTTCATAATGGAGTGAAAGAAAGGGTAGATTCTGACATTACTGTGGAGTACCACAGAGAGTCCTAGAGTGAATAAACTGAACATCTATCCACAGAAGAAAGGAAAAAGAAATTTTTTTTTTTTGGCTAAAAGTAAGTAATTAAGGAATCATCATTTTCTTTGTCTTTACTTTAGGATTCCTATTCTCAAGCTAAAGTGGGATGACTGTATTTTGAAAGTAATTCTTTTTTCTTTTGACAAGCAGAACAATCTAGTTTATACAGTGGCCCCTAAATAACTTGACAGAGAGGCGTTGGTATTGGGTCTGGAGCTGTCTAATTATTTATTCTTCCAAGGCCAGTGATAAGATAAAGATAATAAAATAAAGTAGATAAAGAGTCATGAATTGAAATAAATTTTCTGGGTTATAAATTGAGCTTCTTTACTTTAAATAATCTATTTCATATTTGTTAACCCTCCTGCTTAATTCTGTCTAGAGTGGGAAGTAGTGGGTGTGGATGAGTTAAACTAAAGGGCAGGTAAGAGAATTTGAACAGGAAGGTTTTGGAAGTTTTAACATCTTGTTTATAATACTGGAAATTCTTAGAACAGAAGGTACATAATTTTTAAAGGCTAATATGGATGATTCTGCTTCCCCTTGTATTTGTTCCCCTTCATCAGTATGGATAATCACAAACTGAATAAGTAAGAATATACATTTATAATACTGTTAGAATCTGTTATTGTAATGATATAAACACTGTTAATCAAATGAAATCACATGACCTAAAAACGTAAGGAAAATCACACAGACTTCATTTCTCCATCTATTTCCTACATACTAACTCCAGCAACATATAGAAAAGGATATAAATATAAAGATTGGTGTCCAGGGGTGCCTGGGTGCCTCACATGGTTAAGCATCTGCCTTTGGCTCGGGTCATGATCCCAGGGTCCTGGGATCGAACCCCATGTCGGGCTCCCTGCTTGGTGGGGAGTCTGCTTCTCCCTTTCCCTCTGCCTCTCCCCCTGCTTGTGCTTTCTCTCGCTCTCTCTTTCAAATGAATAAATAAAATCTTTAAAAAAAAAGAAAAAGATTGGTGTCCAAAGACTGTAGGTTGACTCTATTCTGTCCAAACTCAAAAGTAAATTGTCAACTTTCAGCTTTACTTTAAACTGGGTTGTCTTTGCAAGATTATATTGTGACCTTGCCATCCGTTTATTATTTTATAGTTATCTTTAACATATTTATTTAGATTAATTCATATACTACCAAACTGACACTCTTAAAGTATACAATTCAGTGTTGTTCAACCATTGGCAAAATCTGTTTAGAACACTTTTATCATCCTAAAAAGAAACCTCATAACCAATATAACAGCCATTCCCCATTCCAGTTCACTCCTTACCCCTACATTTTACTTTCTGTCTCCATAGATTTGTTTATTCTGGTTATGTTATATAAATGGAATAAATTAACATGTCATCTTCTTGGGCTGGCCACTTTCATTTAGCATAAGGTTTTCACAATTCATCTATGCTGTAGTCTGTTTCAGAACTTTATTCCTTTTTGTTGCCAAATAATATACCACATTTTGTATATCCACTTGTCACTTGATATATTTGTGTTGTTTTTATATTTTACTATTATGAATAATATGGCTATGAACATTAGTGTACAAGTTTTTGTGTAGACATGTGTTTTTAATTTTCTTGGGTATATATGTAAGAATGGAGTTTCTGGATCATATGGTAATTATGTTTAACATCTTGAGGGACTGCAATGAACTGCAAAACAACTGCACAATTTCTCATTCCAATTTCTCTACATCCTCACCAACACTTGGTATTATCTGTCTTTTTGATTATAGGCATCCTAATAGCCAATGGTATTGATCATCTTTTCATGTGCTTATTGACTATTGGTATATATTTTTAGAAGAAATATCTTTTTAAATCCTTTCTCTATTTTTAATTGGATTTTTTGTCCTTTTCCTACTGATAAAAAATAACAGGAAAGGAAAAGACATTGCTTTTTTAAAATTTATTATTTTTATTATTATTTCATTTTTTATTAACTTAATTTTTTAATATACTCTAAGGTCTTCATTTACTGATTCCTTCAGTGAATATTATTGAGTGCCACCAGTGTGATAGGTGTTATCTTATTATGTTTGGGGTGTATCAGTGAATACAGCAGGATACATTCTTTTTCTTTATAGAGTTTGCATTTTAGTAGAGAGAGACAAGAAAGCGAACCAACCAAAACATTTAAAACTAAGTATATTATGTACTACTTTAGGAAGTGCTATGGGAAAGAGAAAGAGAGAGAGAGAGTTTAAAGTAATTAGGAGTTCCTGTGAGTAAGAGGAAGATGGGCAGTTTCAGGATGAAAAGTATTGATGTCAGAATATGTCTTTGAGAAGGAGGAATGTAAGCAAAGACCTGAAAGAAATGGAGGAGTTGACCAAAAAGGATATCTGAGGGAGAGACAGAAGGAAAATCTGAAGCAAAGACCTTAAGATGAAAACATTTGGGGAGTTTTTGAGAAACAAAAGAAAAAAATAAAAGACTAGAGAAGATGGAGTGAACTGAGTAAGGAGAAATAGAGTAGGAGAGACAGTCACGGAGTAAATGGAAACAAATTATAAAAGACCTTGTAGGACACTGAGAGATGTAGCTTTTACTTTGAGTGATATGCACGGCCCCTGTTGGCCTTTGAACAGAGGAGTGACATAAACTGACTTGTGTTTTAAAACTTTTTTGATGTGCTGATATACACAGTGGGTAATGAGGATGGCAGTTCAAATAAGAGCCTGATGGGCAGCAAGAGACATGTTAGAATAAATCTATCATAGAGGAGGAATTGGCCAACTCAGGCACATAATTCAATGCTGAGAAGTTACAAGATGAAGACTAAAAATTGACCATTTGTTTTAGCAAACTAGAAGTCATCAAGGGTCTTGTCAAGAGCAGTGTCCATGGAATGGTAGGGGAAAAAGACTGGAGTGGGTTCCAGAGAGAAACTGGAAAACTCTTTTAAAGATTTTTTTTTTTTAAAGATTTTTATTTATTTATTTGACAGAGAGAGAGATAGCTAGAGCAGGAACACAAGCAGGGGGAGTGGGAGAGGGAGAGGCAGGCTTCCTGCCGAGCAGGGAGCCCGATGTGGGACTCGATCCCAGGACCCCGGGATCATGACCTGAGCCGAAGGCAGACGCTTAACGACTGAGCCACCCAGGCGCCCGAAACTGGAAAACTCTTAAGTATTGAACATCCTTTCAATAAGTTGTGCTGTAAAGAGGAGCAAGAAATAGAACAAGTGGAAGCATAAATGGGGTCAAAAGAAAGTTTAGTTATGACTTGCAAACTTAAGCATCTACAAAAGTTCATAGATTGACACTAAAGTGTTAACAAATGAGACTAGAAAATACTGGTTTTGGTTTTTTTTTTTACTAAAAATGCTGAGAGCCTTAGTATATATTTTTGTTTGTTTTATTCCACACAGCATTCTTTCTACCTGTCCTTAATATTATCAACCTTTCATTGTGATGTTTTCCTCTTTTGATGTCTTACTAATATAGCAGTAAAAATATTGTTTTCCTTCTTAAGAAAAAATACTTTTTTTTTTCCTAAAAAACACTCTCTGAATTTTAATTCAAAATATCATGTCCCTGCTGAGTCAGAAAGAAAGGAAGGAAGGAAGGAAGGAAGGAAGGAAGAAAGAAAGAAAGAAAGAAAGAAAGAAAGAAAGAAAGAAAGAAAGGGCTCTAAATGAAATTCTAAGAATCAGTAATCAGGCAATTGAAATCAGTTTTCCAAAACACATAAAAAGGAAACCATCAATGTATTTTGCAACTCTTGCAGACTCCAGACTGTTACTGATTTCTTTATTGATTTTCTTAATATTTTCTGGGGAATATTGTATGTGCATACTAAGGTATTGGCATTTTAATATTTTTCTTTGGGGAAAAATGCATGCAAGTTTTTGTTAAAAAGAAATGCTGAATAATTGCACATCAACTTCAATACAAACAGATAAATGAAAGGTTGGCTGCTTTTTTTTATTGCAACTCACATGTCTCCTGAGGCGTAGTTTCCCAGAGTCATTTTAAAAAGGCAAGTGTCTGTGGATTATTTACTTCCTTACAAGACTTTACAGCAAGATCTTATAGACACATGCCCCTTCTATTAAAACCTGATCATGATGTGCTAAATGTCAACAAAGTCATTTAATCATGCAGCACCATGCATTTTTTATAATGATTCCTTTTAGGGCTGTTAGCAAAATATTTAGCAGAACACATCTCAGAACTATTTTGAAAACAGGATGTTAGACTAGGAACAGAAAAGCACTGGTGGATCCTTCTCTTCACTCCCCTATTCTGTGTCCTCTTTTTGGGCTTGAAGATAATTAATAATGGTAAATGAAAAGTCAAATAATACTCTGTCATGGTCTATTTCTGAAAAACCTCCTTGACACTAACATATTTTCAAGCTTTTTTAAAAAATATTTTCTCATCTTGCCATTGTTTCAAGATGACATAATAGTAATAATACTTGTGAACATTAAAAACAGCAGACTTCTTCAAAGACCAGTGGATCGAATGTGGTTAATTCATTATGTTATCATAATTTTTAATGATTGGAGACGGCACTTCAGTGATCAAAAAACAATGTTTAGGTAAAAGTAACTTTTTCTTAAATATTAAAAACTTAATTTTTATAGAACATCATTTTATGAGTCAACATATTAATGCATATATAAAAACAGTGGATCTTAAATAAACTATAAGACTTATCAGATAGCTATTAGAATTTTCACCTAAAATGAACACTTGTTCATTTTTAGAAATACAGTTTTCATGGAAATAGTGTATAAGTATATAATTAAATGTTGTTAAGAAAAGTCTTCTTCATAGATCTATTTCAAATTTCAACCAAGATAATACTTGCGGATGATAGAGTAGATATATCATAAAGCAATTTATCAGTAATTTCTCATATAGAAAACAATTTTAAAAAATCATGAAGTTAATATGATGTTTTCAGTGTAGGTGGAGATGTGTAATTGCCATTTATTCTTTAAAATAAACTGCTAGCCTATTACTCCAGACAAGACAGAAAATGGGGAAATAATCACCCTGGCTTCAAAGGTATCATATCCTTCATCAAATGTGAAGGTGAATCTCCCTATTAGAATAAGAATAGATTTCTCAAAAACAAAAATTAAAGAAAACAACAACAAACCTTAGTTAGGGTCATTTCTATAAGCAATCATGTGGAAAATAGACCTATTTTAATCTATTTTCATTAATAAATCCTGAAATAATGGTAGAATTTTGTTTGACTTAAGATATGTCACAACTGTTATGTCCTTTCCTTTTGAAAATGAAAATCTGTTTCTAAATTTTGAAGAAAAGTGAATGATATTCCCGGGTGTTTTTATTTTTTATTCCTAATCTGTTCATCCAAAGAAAATATGTTATGTAAATGATGAGAAATAATAGTTTAGAAATAGAGGTTTTGTAAGTCCCAAGATAGTACCTATATTTCTTACTCCTATAGTTCCTCGGGCAACATGCAAAGATTTTCTAAAATGCTTCTTGTTAACTTTTAACAATATACATGAATATTAACATATTGCACATTTAAATATTAAGACAAGCCATTGGGTTCAAGTTGACTATTGAGAAGATTAGTATATTATAATGCCTCAGTCTATACATAAGCACTAAATTAAAAGACTACTCACACTGTATAAGAAATGAGAACCCACTTAACATTATATTACTCCAGGAGAGAAAATAAATGATAAAATAGTAGTTGTACTTGCACCAAACAGTAGTTACATAGTTAAAATGATATATTTTGTTTATTTAGTTTTCAACATTTAAAATCAGCTGATTACAAAACACAAAACTTGCAATTACCATTACAGAGAAAAATGTAAGTATGTAAAGATTTTATTTTTACTTTTGTAAAAAGTTCATCGAAAAAACTTGGAATGGGGGAGAAAGCAGAAGGAAGAATAAGAAATGGAAAGGAAAGTAGAGGCACATATTAACTTTGACAATCATGAAGAGATGTGTAGACATAGGTAACTAACAGAAGGCCTAAAATAAAAGATGGTGAAAGAGGTTTGCCTATGGGGATTTGGATGAGGGTTCAAAAGCATAGGACTTTTTTTTTTTTATTTTTTTTATTGTTATGTTAATCCCCATACATTACATCATTAGTTTTAGATGTAGTGTTCCATGATTCATTGTTTGTGCATAACACCCAGTGCTCCATGCAGAACGTGCCCTCTTTAATACCCATCACCAGGCTCACCCATCCTCCCCGCCCCCTAGAACCCTCAGTTTGTTTTTCAGAGTCCATCGTCTCTCATGGTTCGTCTACCCCTCCGATTTCCCCCCCTTCATTCTTCCCCTCCTGTTATCCTCTTCTTTTTTTTCTTAACATATATTGCATTATTTGTTTCATAGGTACAGATCTGAGATTCAACAGTCTTGCACAATTCACAGCGCTTACCAGAGCACATACCCTCCCCAGTGTCTATCACCCAGTCACCCCATCCCTCCCACCCCACCCCCCACTCCAGCAACCCTCAGTTTGTTTCCTGAGATTACTTGATTTTATTAAATCATAAATGGTATGAAGGTAGGCCTTTTCATGTGGTTTATCTATGTCCAGAACAGTTCTTAGCACAAGTTGGCCCTAAATACATATGTGTTGAGTGACATAATTTTGGAAAAATTTCCATTAATTAACTATAGGTGCTAAACCGTCTTGTCACTCACTACTTGTAAGGTCTTGGACAAGTTGCTGAAATTCTTATTTAGGTTTTGTCTGTGGGTGATTTTGTACAACAACAGCAGAGTTGAGTACTTATAACAGAGATAGTTGGCTTATAAGATTTAAAATATTTGCTATCTGATCATGTACAGGAAAATTTTTCTGACCTCTGCCCTAGAGCAAAGTAAAAAATGAAACAAAGGAGAGTTCGTATTTCTCCAGGCATGTGTAAGCAGGACAGCTGTATATATTTGCAGAATTGTTCTAATTGAAAGATGTTAATTTGTCACAGACCTGGTTCAGGCCTCAGGGTGGACTACAGGATCCCCGCTGCATAACATCCATTATTAGCACACTCAGGTCATCCTGCAGATAGAGTAAACTTTCAGGTCATATGAAAATGTGGACCCATGGGACTAGAGGGAGTGAGGAGGACCCTATCTAAACAACATGCAATTTGTAGGTGCCTCAGAAGTAAAGAGCCATAGTAAAGAGTTTGGGGGCTTTCTCCTAGCTGTGCCTGCTCTGGGAGTTTTAACTATCACTGAGCTTAGAACCGGGGATGCTTAGATTAGTCATGTAGAGAGTAGAGATGGTCACTGACAAAGACTTGGGATTGTGTGGTGTATGGAAATAGCCTCATGGTTTTGCAGAAGTCAGGTAGGAGCAGTAAAAAACAGTGAGTAAAATAAATAGAAGAATAGTGCCAAGTGATTAAATGGTAATCTAACACAAAAATTGAGAGAAAAACAGTAACGTGCACCTCCTATATGCCACATACACGAAGCACTTGGAAATTTTGTGTAAATTAAATAAACATGTGGACTTGCAGATTTTTCAACAGATGGTGGGAAATAGGAATAGTGACCACATCAGTGTTTCAGGTCTACCAGAACTTGGATGTATAGATCTATTTTTAATCAGGACAGCAAAACAATAAAACCTTTATTTCAGTTGGACTAATAGGAAAGCAATAGGTATACCAAATAATAGTGCTCACCATGTAAAGCAAGGAAGTGCAAATTTTGAAGACATGAGTATATTAAAGATGTTTTCCAACAAACTAGCTTATATCATACTAGCTTTTTCAGGGATGCATTAAATAAAGCATATTTAAGTGCCTCCTAAGGGCATCATGATCATTAGAGAATGATATTTCAAATATTTTTGCATACTAAAAATTAGCATATAAAAATTAATTAAAACAAGAGTGAGTTTTATAAAGTGACCCTGGACCTGACTACTCCAGTCTGATCATTTGTCACTCCCTTTTCCCATCATTTTCTCAGCCCAAATCACTTACTATTTTGTCCATATCCTATACTAATCCTGTGCATCCCTCTGTCACGGCGAATAGTAAATGTGTAGAGCTGGCATTGTTAATTTACTCATTTCTGGAACCTCCTGTTTTCTCCAGGTCCAATGTTACTAAAGTATAACATAGTAGGTGCTTGATAATTGATGGTTAAGTGTATAGTTTAATTGATTAACCTACAACAGCAATAAAATAAATCTTACCTCCAAATCATCCCTTTTATGTATTCATATATATCATGTATATATCTTTATATATCCTACAGTTTAACTGTGCTTTTCATGGTGTTTAAAACTAAAGGAAGAAGGAAAGCAACTGAAATCATATTCTCCTTTTATATGGAAGTTGATCATTTCCAAAGTGTTTAAACACAGATACTATATTTAACCCTCACACTGCAATAGGGATTATCATCCCCTGTTTTACAAATGTGGAAACTGTAAACCAGGGAGGCCAAATAACTTGCCCAAGGTCACAAAACTAGAAAGTGATAGCACTGGGACTTGAGGCAAGGTCTTTTGATTTTCTTCCAACACTCTTTCCATTATGTGTGTGTATGTGCCAATCTGAACTGAATATTGTGAGAGACAATGCTTGTAGCTGGTTAATCTGTATATGTAATTTGAGATTCACTAAACATTGCATGTTTGCTGGAGAGAAAAACATGGTGAAGTGGGTAGGTCCTACAGGAGAAGAGCAGACTTAATAGCTGTGATTCCAGGGGGCACAGTTCTTATGCTGAAACTAACATTTCTCTGGATGATGACATTAGAAGTTTATTCAGCTGAGAAAGTGGTGGCCTTGGGAAACCTCTAAAGAGATATCTTGGCTTTATTCACTTCGTTACATAATTAATACTCTAATCTAAAATCAAGTATGAAGTTTCTGAAACTTTGCAAAGCAATCTGATTAGTATTAATTCTGTTTCTGTTTGGTACATATCTTATTTGTTTTCCTATTTCTACAATTCCCAGAAGGATTTTTTTTTCTATGAACAGAAGATATTTATATTATTATAAATATTTACTTATTTTACTTATTTTTAAAAAGTCACATATGTAGCTGTGTGCAAGTGAAAAATGTATCACACTATCATCTTTTGTCAGCATGAAGACATAAGACATTGGAAAGAAAGAAAGGAAGTAAGGAAGGAAGGAAGGAAGAAAGGAAGAAAGAAAGAAAAGAAAAGAAAGAAAGAAAGAAAAAAGAAAAAAGATAAGGAAGAAAGAAAAAGAAAGGAAGAAAAGAAAAAGGAAAAAGAAAGGAGAATAAGGAGTAGGCAAACAGGCAAACCAAACCTGGAAGTGATCAGCATAAAATTGTGTGAACATTTTGAAGAGATTTTAAAACAGTGATAAAATAACATGACATATAGGAACTCCGTTAGGCTGAGACTAAGTATGTCTATATTGTTTCCAAAACTATCTCTTTACTCACTTTTTGACTTTACGTACTTTGTCTTTACTATCAGTATTATAACATTGTTCAACAAATGAGAAACCAATTGGGCATGTATACAAAAATGTGACTAACTCAATATTGGATTGAGGCATATGACAGGATTCCATTACTCTGAAATTACGTAATGGAGATGTCTGTTGCAAAACCCTGATCAATGCTTGGAAGTCATGTACTTTGCCTTTCAAACTCCTGGAGTCACTCCGCTTCTATTATATCTAACAAGATGAAGATGACTAGCTATGAGCTCGTCATCCACAGAAAGAGGCCAGTTGTCCTCTAAAACAAAGCAAGTTACAATCCAAAAAGCCCAGATTCTGGGGCCAGATAAACTGAGCTTAATTTCTGTCTTGCTCACTTATCTGTACTCTATTTTGGCTTAGTGACTAACTCTCAGAGCCTTGGGTTTTCAACCTGTAATAAAAATCTTAACAATAATAATAACAGTGACAATACTAATCTTTTACATATTTTGTGATTACTATGTGTGAGGCATTGTTCTAATTTCTTGGCATGTTACCCAATTTAAGTATAGCAGCAACTCTTTAAGGCAGGTACTGTTACTATCATACTGTGTAGAAGAGGAAATTAATGCAGAATTAGCTATCATAAATTATCTGAGTCACATCCTAGGAAGTGGGAGAGGCAGGATTTATACCCAAGTAGTCACCCTGAAGAGGCTATGTGCTCAGTCACTACACTGTGCTGTTTTTTGTTATTATCTCAGTTTGTTTATCTGCAAAATGGTATCATAAAATCCCTACCTCTTTAATGAAGGTTAAATGACTCAATACCTGTATAGTATTTAGAGCAATACCAGGCACATAGTAAAACTTTTTAATGTTTATTAAGTAAATTAAATAAAACTTGTCCAGTTACAGAGCTGGCAGTTGGTGGAACAGGAATTCTCACCCACTGAGTATAAATCTAGATCCCTCACTCTCCACCAACACAACATTTCTGCCTCCTGACATTGTTTCTAATTAAATCAGCCTTGCACAGATATGTGATATTATAAATAATATCTGTAAATGCCTAGGGCATAGAAAGTAGTTAATAAATAATAGCATTCATTATTGATCATCCCAGCATGTCATATTTGACTTGAGAGAGTCATTGGTTTAATTATTTACAAAAATATTAGTTGAGACTTTACTGTGAACCAGGGACTCTACTAAGATTTTCCATATGTATTAACTCATTTATGCTCCACCAACTACACTAAGAAGGTACTCTCTATCTTAATAAACTAAGGAATGCACAGAGAATTTCATAAACTTGCCCAAGTTGCCAAACTTTCTAAGTAGGAGAGCAAGGATATGTATTCAACTCTCTGGCTGCAAATTCTTCCCTTTTATCCACTTCGTTATAGTACTATTTCACTCTTATGAAATGCATTCAGACAACACAGTTTGGTAGAAAAAGTCTAGACCATGAATTTTAGATTTGGTTTTGCCATCAAATAACTCCGTAATGTTAAACACATGACAGCCTTTTTTCATCACTCTCATCTGTAAGATAAAATCATTGAACTAGATCACAAAGCTGTCTTTTATTTATTTTTCATTGATTCATACAACAAATATGTATTGAGTATCTGGTATGTGCTAGGCCCATTGCTAAATTTTACCTCACCATGATACCTTTGCAAGGAATCCATTCTTCTGTTAAACCAGTTGTTCAGAAATTCTTTTAAGAATAATTGTTGAAGCAAAATTTCCTTGGGGTCTGATGGACAACTACTTTATCTTCAAAACATTATTATCAGTGGACACTGTTTTTTCCATCATTATTGCTGTTACTGGAATTAGAGTGGAGACTGCAGACCATTCATATAGAGTTAAAAAGAAGAAAAAATATTCTCCTACTTTCTTCTCTACATACTGTTTCTGGGGATGTGATTCTTTAGTTCATCCTGGGAAAGAAATTAGATTGCCATGGTTATAGACCCATAATTTAATGACCCCTTAGGTGTGCTAATCTGTAGTACTTGACTTTCTGTTCATTTACAATGTACTCCTATAGGCATGGAATCAGTAACATTTGTGAGTTCTCCTAAATTCTAGACATTTTTGGCTTTATGTAATGCATAATACATAATGCTTTATGTATCTCAGATTTGCTCAAAATTTGTTTTAGATTTGAGCCTTTAATAGTTCAGTGATAAAATAAGGTATGTGTATATATGCTTGAATGTTTGAACCAGAGCAGACTTGAGAAGTATCATAAGGATTATGCTACCGTTCATCCACAGATAATTTTTGTGGAGCTCTTTCTCCCCTGATCAAGTATGTTTAATATACATTTAAGAGAAGCTAAATCTTAATATATTGCCTATTATCTGTAAGTGTATCATATATATGTATATATAATATTTTACTAAATATGATGATATGACAGATTTAGAAATGATTAGATATAAGCGTTCATTGATTTAATAAATTTTTTTGTTGTTTTTTATTTTTTCCTTCCAGGTTTTTATTTAAATTCCAGTTAGTTAACATACAGCATAATATTAGTTTCAGGTATAGGATTTAGTGATTCATTGCTTTCATACAACACCCAGTGCTCATCACAAGTGCCCTCCTTAATACCCATCACCTTTTTAACCCATCCCCTACCCACCTCCCTTCCAACAACCCTCAGTTTGTTCTCTAGGGTTAAGAGTCTGTTTTATGGTTTGCCTCTCTCTTCCCCCCACCCCGTGTTCATCTGTTCTGTTTCTTAAGTTCCACATATAAGTGAAATCATGTGGTATTTGTCTTTCTCAGTCTTTACATGTACTAACTTGCTTAATCTTAGTACAATTTAAATGATATTTTGGCATCAAATTATATTTCTCAAAGACATGCAGTTGCCCAAATACTTTTGACTTTAAGGCAATGCTTTTTATTTTCCTTTAGAAAGGACTCCTCCAGTAACAAGGAGAAAACCTATCTAAAAGTAGTTAAAGCTAGTAGAAATTTTACTGACTCTAGTTACAAAGAGTCCAAGAAATTGGCTTCCTTAGGTAAATCCAGATTTTGGCTAGTCTTTCTCCTATTCCCCTTCTCTTTCCATCTCTGAATGTTTTCCATGGCTTTCCCCATGAAAGTCTGTTGTTTTATCCCTTAATTGCCCATAGGAATTCCCAAAATATCCATGCAGGATTATATGCCACCCTATCTATTTTCCTAGGTCAGGGGTGGGATGAGGGGTTGGACAATGAGATGGGGATAGTTGATCTCATTAGGTAGAGGGAAGGCCATTCTGGAAAAGAAAAGAAGGCTCTCTTATGAGAAGAGGGCAACAGAGATCCTAGGAACGCAATAAACGAGCAGAAAAAGCAAACAAAACCAAACATCACTACCTCTTTATACTTCATGTCACTCACATTTAATTTTCTATAAACACTCACAAAACTTATATTAGGACATGTTTCCTTAATTGACAACAAATACATGTTTAATGATAAATATGGAGGTAATTTTCTCTCAAAATTATTGGTAGATTGAATTTTATTCTTCTGCTTCTGATTATTTTTCATTGTTCTGGTTTACTCACTTCTCACGTAGTCATTTATCCTTTCTTTTCCATCTGAGATTAGTCAGAGAACAATAATTGGGGAAGAAGTTGTTTAGAATTGGGAGGATTATAGTTGATTTTTCTTTTCTTTTTTTTTTTTTTTTACTTTTTGCGTTTTTAAACAAACTCAAATACCTAAGTGCAAAACATAATAATTGCATAAGACGGGTATAATGATACAGAATACTTTGGAAGTCTTAGTCTTCAGACTTAGTTGATGAAATTAATGAATTGGTCAGTGGCAATGTACATGCTTTGGTGGGGAGTCATATTTTCAATAAATTCTGCTTTGATAATCCTTTGATATGTGAGATTCCGTAGTCTGGGGTCACATTATCACATGTACTTGACTTTCCTTTGTTCAGAATCCCATGAAATATAGTCTATAAATGCATGTTTTAAGGTAGGTATGAATCAAAATGTTAGAATGTCGTAGGTGGGACAAATATTGATATAAAATATTGGATTAATTCAAGAAAATATGACGTCCAGTTAATGAGTCTTGTATTTATTTCTCTAGGGCGACAAAGATTTACTCATCATCCTCCACCATTCTGCTCATGAAACAGAAACAATAACAATCTCACTAGGATCAAAGTCATGTTTCTTTTATGAATTCAAGGAGATGCGCTCATAGCAGTATAGACTGATAACTAATAGATGAATATGAAATATGTAATTTTCGGGACACCTAGGTGGCTCAGTGGGTTAAATGTCTGCCTTCGGCTCAGGTCATGATCCCAGGGTACTGGGATCGAGTCCCACATCAGGTTCTTTGCTCAGCGCGGAGTCGGCTTTGCCCTCTCCCTCTGCCCCTCTCTCCACTCATGCTCTGTCTCTCTGTCTCTCTCTCTCAAATAAATAAATAAAATCTTTTTTAAAAAAGAAATACATAATTTTTATTTTAAATGATATAGGAATGGAATAGTCTCAAGGATACAACCCAACAAAATAATTCAGAAACAGAGAGATGCACATCTTCCTGCTAGTTCAAACGCTGAATTTGTGGTGTGTATCCAAGCAATTATCAATCTCTCCATCAGAGCCTTTAAGGATAAGGATTGCATCTTATGAATGACTTTTTCCTTACTAGAAAAGGTAAAGGTGAAGTTAGATGACATCTTGTGTAGCTTGAAGATAGGTTTCATTTTGTTTATTTGTTGTCTGTTTTAAGAAAATGACATACACACCCCCCCACACACATTGCTATGGGATTTTTAAAAAAATTTTTAAAGATTTTATTTATTTATTTGTCAGAGAGAAAAAGAGAGAGCATACAAGAAGGGGGAGCAGCAGGCAGAGGGAGAAGCAGGCTCCCTGCTGAGCAAGGAGCCTGATGTGGGACTCAATCCCAGGACCCTGGGATCATGACCTGAGCCGAAGGCAGATGCTTGACCGAATGAGCCACCCAGGCTCAGGGATTTTTTTTTTTTCTTTCTTTTTTTAACTGTCTTTTTTCAATTAAAATATAATGTATTATTTGTTTCAGGGGTAGAGGTCTGTGATTTATCAGTCTTACACAATTCACAGCACTCACCATAGCACATACCGTCCCCAGTGTCCATCACCCAGCCACCCCATCCCTTCCACCCCCCACCACTCCAGCAACCCTCAGTTTGTTTCCTGAGATTAAGAGTCTCTTATGGTTTGTCTCCCTCTCTGGTTTCATCTTGTTTCATTTTTCCCTCCCTTCCCCTATGATCCTCTGTCTTTTTTCTCAAATTCCTTATATGAGTGAGATCATATAATACTTATCTTTCTCTGATTGGCTTATTTCACTTAGCATAATACCCTCTAGTTCCATCCATGTCATTGCAAATGGCAAGATTTTGTTTTTTTGTTGGCTGCATAATATTCCATTGTATATATATACCACATCTTCTTTATCCATACATCTGTTGATGGACATCTAGGCTCTTTCCATAGATTGGCTATTGTGGACATTGCTGCTATAAACACTGGGGTGCATGTGTCCCTTCGGATCACTACATTTATATCTTTGAGGTAAAGACCCAGAAGTGCCATTGCTGGGTCATAGAGTAGCTCTATTTTCAACTTTTTGAGGAACCTCCATATGTTTTCCAGACTGGCAGCACCAGCTTGCATTCCCACCAACAGTGTAGGAGGTTTCCCCTTTCTCCACATCCTCGCCAACATCTGTCATTTCCTGACTTGTTAATTTTCAGGCTCAGGGATTTTAAATTATTGCAAGTTAAAAAAAATCCAACTTCCTGTAATAAGCTGATGGAGGTCTTTCATGAAGCATAGCATGGGCTCATATTTTTTCTTAAGACATGTTTAGACAAATCAGGCTGAAATGAACAGAGACAATTCTTTAGAGGGAAAGAGACCAGAAAACAGATGCTTAAGGAGGTTATGTACAAGGGAGAGTATCACTTCTGGTGATAATTTGTGTTTGATAATATATTTTTTACTTATTCCAAGATGATATGAGTTGGCTTATAATTTAATATTTCTTCATATTTTTGCCAGGAGATAAAAGCACTGGTTCCCAAGTTGATGTGCATGTTGGAGCATGAGTAGAGTTCTTTTTCACACTGTACTTGCTCTCCAATAACCAGACTAGGTAACATTTAAAAATCTTCCCAGGTGCTTTTGAAATACAAAATTTTGAACTCCATCACTAATAAAGGGACTAGAGTTAATGAATATTACTTTCTGGCACTGCAACCTGATTTAGTTTTCTGGCATCTGTAATCAAAAAGAAAACATGTATCTGCACACTGATTTCAGACACACTTTTACTGAAGTTGTGTTAAATTAGTTTGTGTCTAATGGATATTGTATAAAATGATAGGTTTTATGTTTAGGTATGGTTTGACAAAGATTTAAAAATGCTTTTATAACACTTCTAATGTGTAAAAAATTCAGGCTACAATCTTAGGTGTACAAGAAATCTAACTCTTTTTTTAAGGTTTATTTATTTATTTGAGGGGGGAGGATCAGGGAGAGGGAGAGAGAGAATCCCAAGCACGCTCCACATGTGGAGCCCCACTCAGGGCTCGATCTCATGACCCTAAGGTCATGACCTGAGCCAAAATCAAGAGGTGGACACTCAACCAACTGAGCCATCCAGGCACCCTATCTAACTCTTTTCCTTTCCAATAACTAAACTAACATCTCTTTTGCAGGTGCCGTTATTTTATGACAAAATTAAGTCTCAATTAATTCAGTTCTAACTTCAATTCTGGGTAGATGTGCTTAATATCCTTTGGAGTGGTATAATGACATAGCTTTTTTGATTTATAGGGAATACATAATCATTGTCCTCATATATCAAAATTACCATTCTCTGGATGTATGTCATCTGATCTTGCCCTCTGTTGTCAATTTATTCAGAGAATTTTGATGTTTGTGTTGACTTCTGGGCAGGTTGTAATCTGACTGTCTCTGCTACTTATGAACCCCTTTCAGAACTCCTTTATGGCTATGAAAAAGTTGGTGTGGGTGTCTGTAAGGCACTTTGCACTTTTGTGATAGTCCAAAAAAGGCAAAGGCATTCTATACCTCAAGACACTCTACTTTTCTCAGTATCATGTCAGAATGAGTAGAAGCTCTGGGATGCTAACTGAGGCTTATAGACCATTTCTGTATCGGACTCAAGAAGTTTCTGTGAGTTTGAATTCATTTTCTAGGCATTAAATGGGAAATGGGGCACAATTTCTCTGTGCTTTTGAATCCCTTCACCTGTCTGGGATGTCCATTGTATCTTTTTGACAATATCTACACATTCCTACCTTTCTTTCTATCAAACTTATTTTTTTTTTCTGGTATGAGTTTTAAAATTCAAAAGCCAAAAATTGATGACTTTATATTTCTCTTCCTTTCTTCTGTAATATTCTTACTATAAAGCAGAGGCTATCATAAGTTTTATATATTCAAATAGAGAAGTGTTACCAATGAACAGGAAATATTGGCAGAAAAATTTAGTTAGTATCTTCAAATAAAATCTCACATTTATAAACTAGATGTTTTGTTAAGACAAGACATACCATTAAGTAATGGACTTTGTAGGCTCTTCTTCTACCTTTCCAATCAGATTCTGCTGCATGGATACTCGTGGGAATTATACTGCTCATGAGCAGAATGGGTCCAAAGATAAGTGGAAATCCCACCTCTTCACACAATATGCAGAAATGAAAGAAACCTTAGGGAAAATTGCCTTCCAACAAACAGACTGAACTCTTGGGATATTGGCAGGTAAAAAAGAAGTCAATTTATTGTCAAGAAAAGGGGTTTATTGACTTCTATACAAAAGCTAGCAAACGTCTATTGATCCATATATTGATATATGGACTTGATATATCACAAATAAATTAACATTGATCTCATGTAAAATTTAAACTTCTGGATAAAGTTTCTATATTAGATAAATTTATTCCTCTAGTTTTGGTCCCCATACTTTTTAAGTTAAGGAAACCATCCGTAATTTAGAATTATTTTGCAAATGCAAAAGAAGTTGTTTACCCTCCCCCAGTAGGATTTGACCCGCCATTTGGCAAATTTCTTCCATGGCATTATAATACAGACTTCTGTTACAATTACAGAAGTTTTAGAATTGGAAAGGGTTCTTAAAAATGATCTATATTCTCTTTCTTAATCCATTTGGGCTGCTGTGGAATTTCTTTTAGAAGGGCACTAATCCCATTTAGGAGGGCTTCACCCTCATAACTGATTCAGCTCCCAAAGGTCCCACCCACTAATACCATCACCTCTAGGGGTTAAGATTTCACTGTATGAATTCTAGGACAAAAACATTTTACCATGGCATTCTCATTTTATAAATCAGGAAACTATATCACGAAGTAGTGACTTGTCCAAGAGAATTTATTCAACAAATGTTTATTGAGTCCTGGTGATATGCTAGGTACTGTGCCAAACCCCAGGACAGACTCCCGGGTCTTCTCACTATGGGATTTCACATCTGGCAAGCACATTACAATGAGACCACAGTTGTCCTCACTTTGTTAAGTGTTAATTTTATAAAAAGTAACTCATTCTTTAAAAATACAGAGCAGATAGAGATAAAAAAAATAAAAAATTAAAAAAACCTTGGGCTAAATATCTTTCAATAAGACAATCCCACTTTCACAAGACTCCTGTGAGAGTGTGAAGAAGAGAGAAACTAGGCTTAGGAGCAAAGTGTGTTCCTTTCAGTGATAACAGACTCGAGGATTGTTCTTCATTAGAGCCATTCCTCAAGTGAGAGAAAGTGTGTGACCACTTCTTTTCCTTTTAGGTTGTTTTTTTTTCTACTGCCCAGCTGTCTAGAATGTTAGGACTAGATTAGAAGTCTCATTTTTAGATTTCTTATATAGTTGAATTTATTCACTTTGGGGGGGGTGGCAACTTTAGGGGACTTTGCTTCACTTGCACTGACCTGAATGACTGATGCAAGGAAATGTTTTCCATAGAAAATATAGAAAAAAGAGTCTCAAAATAATGACTCTATTATACCTGTTTAATTGTATTTTTCTGATTCCAAAATAGTATCACTCCAAAGTAGATTATTTTAAAATTAGAAAGATGAAAATAAGAAAATAAAAAAATTGCTCATAATTCTATCAGTGAGAAAACCACATTGATGTTCTGTTTTATAGTGTATATTGTTAATATTTTTCTACAAGCATAGTCCCATTAAAATCACTGAGGGGAAATCTAATGATGTAATGTAGGGGATTAACATAAGAATAAAAAAAAAATCACTGAGGGGTACCTGGGCTCCCTGCTCAGTGGGGAATCTCCTTCTCCCTCTCCCCTGCTAATGCCTTCTCTCACTCTCTCTCTCTCAAATAAATAAATAAAATCTTAAAAAAATAAAATCACTGAGATCATGCTATAGATATTTTTGGTAAATTTTTTCACATTATATTATCAATTCTTTCTGTATTATTAGGTAATTTTCTACAACATAGTTTTAATGTCGGGATAATATTTCATTACATTCACCTACCATGTTTTATTTAATCTGTTTTTTCCTAGCTGCATTTTCAGATCATATTATTTCCATTTTATTTTTTTTTTAAGGACAAAATCATTGAAAGAGTTTTAGAAACACAGGGTCATAGCTTTTTAAAGCCTTTCTGGCAAGGCATTTTTCATTTTACTTTTTTTTCTATTCCCTACTATTATCTTTACTATCAATTTACAGAATATCAGTTTTTTATACAAAGGAATTATGACATCTCCTTCCCTTTTAAGTTAGCAGCAACTTATTAGAAAAATAGTTGCTTTTTTTTCTTTTTTATTTAGATGGAACATGTACTTTGGTTTTAATCTTTGCTCCTAATTAGCAATTATCAAGAATCACCAAAGGCATTTGTATTTCATAGAAACGTTTCCTAAGCTGACCCTAAAGTAGATATATGGAAACTTCTAGCACTCCTCTGTGGTGCTCTTGGAATACTAGAGTTTTGCTTCAACCAGAATATATTAACTTTAACAATTTATTCTACACTCCAACATACTTACATTTTTATGTGTAAAGGGACAATGATTGTACCAAAAATGAATTCTGATTCAGTCACCTGAAAACATACCTGTCCAGCCAAGCAAAGAGTTCATTTTGTAAACGAGAATGAAAAACACATCAATCATGACATGTCAGGAAGAGCAGAAGGAGAAACAAAGGAAAAAAGAAGAAAGAAACTTGGAGACCTCTACAGTCAGCTATTTTACCCAACTTCTTCATGAAAGTCATTATGCATACTTATGGGCAGAGTAAGTGTAGAGGGTGAGGCTTATTGAATGTCTCAAATTAGAATAATGAATACTTTGAGTTATTTTTTCAACTCCAGAACTATATTTTACATGAAAATTATTCACTATTATCCTTTATAATCATAAATTTTTCATAAGTTTATTCAACTAAATAAAATAAAAATAAGGTAAATTATTTTATTTAGAACATTAGAGGTATATATTTGTTAAATATTTGGAAATAGTTATTTATAGGCAGTTATAAACCATTTTAACATATTATCAAAAAAAAAAGGATGAGAAAGAGTTAGTCCTAGAAATTCAGATGTGGGAGAAACATAATGATAAATTATTTTGGTAAGCAGAAAATTAAAC
This sequence comes from Leptonychotes weddellii, assembly GCF_054177405.1. Lineage (NCBI taxonomy): Eukaryota > Metazoa > Chordata > Mammalia > Carnivora > Phocidae > Leptonychotes > Leptonychotes weddellii. Next base: position 67,236,124 of record NC_138375.1, on the reverse strand, counting down.
CAACTTTATATAATTGCCTGACAAATTTACTTATTGAGAATTAAGCTGGAGGATTAACAAATATGAAATAGATTACTTAAAGCAAAGAAGCTCAGTATTTAATCCAGCAAATGTATTTCAGTTCATGGAAATGTATTTCAGTTCATGGGTCTTTTGGTCGGTTTTATTTAATTCTTTTTATCTTAAATTTGGCCTTCAGTTTTGTGTGGAAGGACAAATGACTGTTATCATCACAACTCACAAAGATGTTTTCCAGATAAAAATGTACTTCAAGTGTCCTATTTAAACTATTGGATATTTAACATCTTATTCTAATTAGAGGATCAGACTAAATCTGACTTGCTACAGATCTTCAGGTGGTTTACAGCACTAAGGAAATATAATGTTCTATCTTGCATTTTTAAGTTATATTACTTTACAGAATTGTGGTTTTCTTTTTTTTCTAATTTTTATCTTATTATGTTATGTTAATCACCATACATTACATCATTAGTTTTAGATGTAGTGTTCCATGATTCATTGTTTGTGCATAACACCCAGTGCTCCATGCAGAACGTGCCCTCCTTAATACCTATCGCCAGGCTAACCCATCCTCCCATCCCCTCCCCTCTAGAACCCTCAGTTTGTTTCTCAGAGCCCATAGTCTCTCATGGTTCGTCTCCTCCTCTGATTTCCACCCCTTCATTTTTCCCTTCCTGGTATCTTCTTTTTTTTTTTTTTTAACATATAATGTATTATTTGTTTCAGAGGTACAGATCTGTGATTCATCAGTCTCACACAATTCACAGTGCTCACCATAGCACATACCCTCCCCAATGTCTATCACCCAGTCACCCCATCCCTCCCACCCCCCACCACTCCAGCAACC
>NC_138375.1:67204355-67235156 GCF_054177405.1 Leptonychotes weddellii | reverse complement strand
ATATGTAGTCCAACATTATGAAAAAAATAAAAAACCTATATTACTTGTAGTTGTGTTTGAAATTTTAATATTTCAATAGCCATTCCAATTTCCATCTCATATTACTTGAAGGATTAAAAAAAAAAAATGAACCTAAACTTTAAAGTGGAATGAGTGATAAAAATTTAGTCTTTTATACAAGTAACATATTAAGTGCATCATGCTGGATTGCATGTGTACATTTTAGGTTGTGTGAATATGATGTTTTAAAATCTGTCTAAGATAAAATCAATTTCTGAAAGGATGGAGAGATGATAATGAAAGGAGAGAGGGATGATGTTCTTAGAAATCCAAGGAACCTTTCCCTCTGCACAGCTGCCTTTGCCCATGGAGTACTCTTTGCAGAAGTGAAGAGCACTTGAAGAAGGAAGTTAAGCAGAAGCAAGGGCACGTGGTGGAGAAAGGGAGATGTCATGTACACAGATTAAAGAAAAGATTTCTAAGAGATGCAGTCACCTCAGTGACACATTTGGGAGAACAATTTTAGCTACAGAAATTAAAAACTTCATGCAAAAAGAGAAATATTTGATTTTTGGGAGGTGGAACCTTCCAAACCACATAGAGCAAAATGAAAAGCAGCTCTCAGATGAGATGTGCTATTATCAAATCACAGAGTAACTGAGATAATGAAGTTAGAATCAATGCTAAAATGGTGTTGCTAAGTAATATACTTGAGGATTTGAACGAAGCGAGTGTGTCCTCCAAAACTTCTAGCCCTGGACTTATCCTCAAGATAAACATACATGATGTATAGAATTTCCTTTTTGGGGCTCCTGCCTGGCTCAATTGGTGAAACATGCTACTCGATCTCAGGGTTGTGAGTTTGAGCCCCATGTTGGATGTGGAAATTACTTAAATATAAATCTTTAAAAAAAAAAAAGAACTTCTGGGGCTCCTGGGTGGTTCAGTCAGTTAAGCAACTGTCTTCAGTCATGATCTTGGGTCCTGGGATGGAGGCCCTCTCCCCCCACCCCCATCCCCCACCCTGGGCAGACTCTTTGCTCAGCGGGGAGTCTGCTTCTCTCTCTCCCTGTCCCTCTGAGCTTTCTCTCATACTCCTTTCAAATAAATAAAAAATCTTAAAAAAAAGAATTTCCTCTTCACTCTAATGATTATATTTTTTGAATCAATAGCTTGTGACCTTATTTGCTGTTACTACCCACAGTTCATTATTAGCTTTGCGGCATGCATGAAAGAAAAAAAATATCATTTTTATTTTGCTAATATGTATTCAAGGCCACAATCAAAAACCCACTTTTGTTTTCTCCCTATAAATACTTGATTTTGGAAATAGTAAAAATATATAAATCTCCATTTGTATATACCGGTTTGTAACTTGTTTGTTTTTGAACTAATGGAAGCTTAATTTGTAAAAAGCAATATATTTTAGAACTACAGTTGTATTGTTTGGTTATAGTTTAGTAAAATTAAGGTGTGAGGTGACTTAAAATACTGAAACATCCATGTTGCTTTTTGCTAGTTAAAATTTTCCTTGCTCCATCTCCATCCGAATGTACCTTTTGTTTTCTTAAGTGAGTTTAAAGTTTGAAATGGTTTAAAATGCTCCACAAAGAATAAAAACTTGTCTTAGCTCTGGCTGCTGTAACAAATTACCATAGTATGGGTGGCTTAAACAATAAATATTTATTTCTCACATTCTGGAAGGTAGAGATCAGGGTGCCAGCATGGTGGGTTCTTGGTAAGTGCCTTCTTTCTGGTTTACAGAGGGCCTTTTTCTGAAAAAAGAGTGCTAACTAGATCTCTGGCCTTTTCATATAAGGGTACTAATCCCATTCATGGAGGCTCCCCTTCATGATCCAATTACTTCCCAAAAGCCCTACTTCCAAATACTATCACATTAGGATTGGGATTTCATAATATGATATTTTGGGGGGAATACAAACATCCAGTTCAGTGCAGTACTGAATAACTTTGCTAATCCTTAATTCATACTGAAACAGTCCCTGAGAATGTGTGTTCAAGAAACAGAAAATGATTTTTTTAAAGTAAATTAGTTAAAACACTGTTGTGTTTAGAACATTTAAATGATTTATATAACACGGTTCCCTTAGAAAGTTATCTTATTTTGACTGGACCTGATCCTTTACACTATTAAAATTAATATTGCTGAATTTTTCCCTCATCACCATTATTTTTTTTTAAAGATTTTATTTATTTATTTGAGAGAGAGAATGAGATAGAAAGAGAGAGCATGAGAGGGGGAAGGTCAGAGAGAGAAGCAGACTCCCTGCCTAGCAGGGAGCCCGATGTGGGACTCGATCCCGGGACTCCAGGATCATGACCTGAGCCGAAGGCAGTCGCTTAACCAACTGAGCCACCCAGGCACCCCACCATTATTTAACATGGTACTGGAAGTCCTGGCCACAGAAATCCGGCAACAAAAAGAAATAAAAGGCATCCAAATCGGCAAGGAAGAAATCAAACTTTCATTATTTACAGATGACATGATACTATATATAGAAAACCCAAAAACCTCCACCAAAAAAGTTGTTAGAACTGATATACAAATTCAGTAAAGTCCCAGGATACAAAATTAATGTACAAACATCTGTTTCATTTCTATATAGCAATAATGAAGCAGCAGAAAGAGAAATTAAGGACTCAATTGCATTGACAGTTGTACCCAAAAAAATAATAATAAGATACCTAGAAATAAACCTAACCAAAGAGGTAAAAGATCTGTATTCTGAAATCTATAAAACACCGATGAAAAAAATTGAAGGCAACACAAGGAGATGGAAAGACATTGCATGCTCAAGGATTCAAAGAACAAATATTGTTAAAAGATCTATACTACCCAAAGCAGTCTACACATTTCATGCAAAACTGATCAAAATAACAAGCATTTTTCACAGAACTAGAACAAACAATCCTAAAATTTGTATGGAACCACAAAGACTCCAAATAACCAAAGCAACCTTGAAAAAGAAAAGCAAAGCTAGAGGCATCACAATTCTGGACTTCAGGTTATATTACAAAGCTATTTAGATTAAGATAGTATGGTGTTAGCACAAAAATAGACACGTAGATCAATAGAGCAGAACAGAAAACCCAGAAATGAACCCACAACTATATAGTTAGTTAATCTTTGACAAAGCAGAAAAGAATATCCAATGGGAAAAAGAGAGCCTCTTCAACAAATAGTCTCTACAACAAATAGGGAAAAGTGAACAGCAACATGCAAAAGAAAGAAACTAGAGTACTTTCCTATACCATACACAAAAATAAATTCAAAATATATGAAAGATCTAAATCTGAGACCTGAAACCATAAAACTCCTAGAAGAGAGCACAGGCAGTAACTTCTTTGACATTGGCCATAGCAACTTCTTTCTAGATACGTCTCCTGAGGCAAAGGAAAACAAAAACAAAAATAAACTGTTGGGACTTCATGAAAATAAAAGGGTTCTGCACAGTGCAGAAAACAATCAACAAAACTAAAAGGCAGGGGCGCCTGGGTGGCTCAGATGGTTGAGCGTCTGCCTTCAGCTCAGGTCATGATCCCAGGGTCCTGGGATCGAGTCCCACATCGGGCTCCCGGCTCAGCGGGAAGCCTGCTTCTCCCTCTCCCACTCCCCCTGCTTGTGTTCCTGCTCTCGCTGTCTCTGTCTCTGTCAAATAAATAAATAAAATCTTTTAAAAAAAAAACTAAAAGGCAGCCTACTGAATGGAAGAAGATATTTGCAAATGACATATGTGATAAAGGGTTAGTATCCAAAATATATCAAGAACTAATAAAACTCAACACCCAAAAAATGAATAATCCAATTAAAAAATGGGCAGGAGACATGAATAGATATTTTTCTAAAGAAGACATCCAGATGGCCAACATACACATGAAAAGATGCTCAACATCACTGATCATCAGGGAAATGCAAATCAAAACTACAATGAGAGATAACCTCACACCTGTCAGAATGGCTAAAATCGACAACACAAGAAACAACAGGTGTTGGGTGAGGATGTGGAGAAAGGGAAACTCTCGTGCACTGTTGGTGGGAATGCAAAAGGTGCAGCCACTCTGTACAGTATGGAGGTTCCTCAAAAAGTTAAAAATAGAACTACCCTATGATCCAGCAATTGCACTACTAGGTATTTACCCAAAGAATACAAAAATACTAATCCAAAATACAAAATGCACGCACCCTGGTATTTATAGCAGCATTATCAAAAATAAACAAATTATAGCAACAGCCCAAATGTCCATTGAATGATGAATGGAATATTCCTCAGCCATATAAAAGAATGAAATCTTGCCATTTGCAATGATATGGATGGAGCTAAAGCGTATTATGCTAAGGAAAATAAGTCAGAGAAAGACAAATACTATATGATTTCACTCATATGTGGGATTTAAGAAACAATAAATGAGCAGAGGGGGAAAAAAGAGAGAGAGAGAGAAAGGCAACCCGAGAAATGGACTCTTACTATAGAGAACAAATTGATGGTTACCCTGGGAGTGATGGGAGACGGGTTCAGTAGGGATGGAGATTAAGGAATGCTCTTGTGATGAGCACCGAATGTTGCATGGAAGTGTTGAATCACTATATTGTACACCTAAACTAATATTACACTGTATATTAACTACCTGGAATTTAAATAAAAACTTTTTAAAAAATTCTTGAATTTTTCTTGTTAATCACAAACATGATGTAAACATTCAAATATGCTTCTGTGATTGTATTTGTTTGCTTCATTCCTATTGTATAAATCAGGACTGATTTTTAAACCAGTGTTTTATCAGTTATTGAAAAGATTTTTTCTCTGACAAGCCATGTAGTAAGATATAAGGTGAATAATTATTCACAAGTAATCATACTATCCATTCAATTTCATTTTACTCTTACTTGATTGGTGGTGTACAAATAATTGGACAATTAATAGAACATCTTTGTATTACTGAGCATTTACCAACTCTGTGCACCTGGCCCTTTATTAATGATATTCTCCTTTATGTAACATAAAAATTACTAATCAGTTGTTAATAAAATTTTTAAAAATCTGCTTAATTAGAGCCATTCAAAACCTATATTTTATTCTACCTTTATTACTGAGAAAATGAAATTCAATTGCCACAACTCAGACAAATTCATCTCTTTTTTGTTTTAGCAATTTATTTTAAACTCAATTTAGATTTACAAAAAATTGCAAAAGTTGTCCTGAGATTCCCATATACCCTTCACTGAGCTTCCTCTGATATTATTCTTTATATAATCATGCTATAATTATTGAAACCAGGAAATAAGTATTAGTTTAGTAGTCACAGACCTTGTTCAAATTTCAGCAGCTTTTCCCCACTAACATCCTTTGTTTGTTCCAGGATTCTGTCCGGGAATCCATATTTCATTTAGTTGTTATTTCTACTTGGACTCCTCTAGTCTTCCTTAATCTTCTCCTGTCTTTCAAAATCTTGGCACCTTTGAAGAGCACTTATCTACTGTTTTGTAGAATTTCCTTTAATTTAGATTTGTCTCATGTTTTCTTCAGAGCAATTATGTTGTTATGTTTAATACTGTTTAATTCATTTGTTAGGGTATGAATTCCACTTTGGGATTCCTCCATATCTTTCTTGGTTTTAATTTTTTTTTTCCTGGGGGAAGTGAAGGATATGTAAAACATTACTAAGTTTCTAAGAGTCAGAGATATAAAATAGTTATACTCACAGAAGTTTACTTCCTCTTCATCTCTACTACCCCTTTCCCATTCTTCCCTTCTTTCCACCACTTGGCTGCATGTTCTGTGCAGGTAACTGGTGAACACCTATGTGTCTATATCCTTATGCCCCTCTTCTTCATATGAAGAATAAAATAGTATGGGTATTCCTTTGGACTTTTTTTTTTCTTAACAGTATATTCTATAGACCATTCCACTGTTGACTAGTAACTGTCTTCCTCATTATTTTTTACAGCTGCATAGGGTTCCATTGTGTAGATGCACCATGGTTTTTTCAACCTCTGTCCTGTATATAAGTACTTAGGTTGTTTACAATATTTTAGAATTACAAGCAATATTATGTTGAATAGCCTTATGAACATATATTTTCAAATAACTGGAGCTACATCTTCAAGATAGTTTCTGACCTGTAATTACATAAAAGTAAATAAGGAATTATATGAGCACTTTTATTAAGTATAATCAAATATCTGCATAAAAGTGTTGTGCTACTTTGCATTGTCACCAGCGATGTATGAGAGCACATATTTCCCAAGAGATTGTCTCCAAAATGTGCTGATGAAAGATGATGATGATGATGATAGATAGATAGATAGATAGATAGATAGATAGATAGATAGATAGACGATAGATATAGCCAGTCTGATAGGTAAAAATATTATCTTGGTGTTGTTATAATTTCATAATTTTAATTAAGAATGAGTATCTCAGGTATCCACTAAAGCTCTTTTAATGTAGATTCGGAATTTTTGCTATTTCTGGAGTATTTTCTTGGATTATAGTTTTAGATATTTCCTTCCATTGTCTTGTTTTTCTTTTTTTTTCTCATTTTTTTTAAATTATGTTATGTTAATCACCATACATTACATCATTAGTTTTTGATATAGTGTTCCATGATTCATTGTTTGCGTATAACACCCAGTGCTCCATTCAGTACGTGCCCTCTTTACATTGTCTTGTTTTTCTACTTCAGGGAGTCTAGTAATACAAATATTGTTCCATTTTGTCTGTCTTCCATTTCCACTACTTCCTGTTTTCCCTTGTTTATTCTTTCTTTATGCCATTGACATTTTCTTGGTTGCTTTCTTGCCATTCTTCAAAGTCCCTTAGTAAATTTTCATTTGTGTCTATTCTCCCCTTTACATCTAATTTTTCTTTTATTTCTGAAGTAATTTTGTCTTCCTCCATTACTTTTCAGAGTTCAATCAACTGTTTTAATTTCTCCCAATTTTCGTGTACATTTCCGTTCATAGCTTTTTAAATTATCATTCATGGAATAATTGACGTATCTTCAAATGCTTGGTTGAGTACATTTAATTCTATTGTACTTCTGCTTCATTATTATTTTTTCAGGGGAAATTTTCCCCAGTTGTCACTTGTGAAAATTTATTTCCTAATTTACTGCAATAGTTGTCTATAGACTTTTCCTTTGTTTACTTTAATGATGGTAAGTGTTCTCCAGGGACATCTGGGTGGCTCAGTCAGTTAAGCATCTGCCTTCAGCTCAGTTCATGATTCCAGAGTCTCGGAATTGAGCCCCACATCAGGCTCCCTGCTCAGCAGGGAGTCTGCTTCTCCTTCTGCCCCTCACCCCATTTGTGCTCTCTCTTTCTTCTCTCTCTCTCAAATAAATAAATAAAATCTTCTTAAAAAAAAAAAAAAGCTGTTTTCCAGACTTCTTGTTTAATGGCATCCTTTTCTGCTTGTCTATTGAAGTCCAAGTATTTAACAAGGATTTTTCCTTCTGTGTTTTACTGGTAGCAGAGGCCATGAGTCTTGTGAGTTGTGAGTTTGTCTTTCAGGATCCTAAAATTTCAACTTTTTCTTCTTTTCTTTTTTACCACCCAGTTGCCAAAATGTGTTTATTTCTTTTGTTTTGCCTTTGTCTCCATCAAAAGCTATGTCTTTGGAAGTGGGTCCATGAAAATCAGGCTTGCCCACGTAAAGCAAGTCTATAAATAGCCTGTCTGGCCCTTTATATGATGCCTGACCCATTAAATTGTTCTTAATTTTAAACCCCTTTCCTTAGTCCATTCTCCTGTCTACTCAGTTGCTTATTAGGTATTTCCAGATTCGTGATGGATTTAATCTTTCTGATGTTTCCACAATTCTCCCTTGGTCCCTCGCACTGGTATCACTCTCTGTTTCCCATGTATATTTTTCCTCGTGTGACTTTGTTCACTACAAGCATCGTTTTACAGTCGGGGTGTGGTGGAAGCATGTAGAACCTAGACTGGGATTTTTCTTTTTTTAGTCACAGCTACTGTTTTTCAGTGTTGTTAGCATTTTCTATCTTCAAGTAATGCTAATAATATGGTTTTTCATGGAATTTTCATAGCTGTGAAATCATTTCTTAACTTTTAAGGACTAAATTTGGGGAGGTTGATTTCTATAGACTACCGTTTTCTTCCTTTACTATATTTTTAAGTTCATATTTTCTCAAGTGGTTACATACTAAATTGTATAGATAATTTGGATGCTTTCCTCCTTACCCCTTTTGACCTCATTAAAAATTTAAATGCCACTGAACTACAACAACCTATCAACACATTTTATTACTTTTCTTGACATTTAACTATAGTTTAAAAGTAATTATTTTAGCTTCAGATAAAATAATGATTGTAATCCATCATCACACACTTCAATAATTGTTGAATCTGCATAGAAGATTGTATCATATGCACATTAATTGTCTCTAAGTAAAAGAAGTTTGCAATTTAATAAGTAGCAATATTCCAAGTTCTTAACAATTGATCTTTGTACATTATGTACTTCAAATGAAAAAAAATGGAGAATTGTTGAGATTTTCTCTTATTTGACTTTTAAATTATTCTAGGATAATTGCTTAATAGAACAAAAGTACAACCCATTATTCTTATTTTGTAGTTTTTCCTTCTACAAACTTCCTCAGGTGATATGAATGACAATCCCACTTCTACTTGCTTTGAACTCTATGTCAATATAATTATCTTACCAGCAGTTCTGCTCAGTTCTTCCCTATGTTCTGACTCCTCTCAGGAGCTATTGCAAAGGTTATGCATGTTCACCAGTGCCCAACTTGTTCTATTTTTCTTGGAGTCCCGCCAGACTTTATTTTACAATCCCCATTGCAGTTTAGTGTGGATCTGTGACTGAGTTATGATCAATGAACGTGAGTAAAGTGATTAGCACCATTTCTAGATCCGGTCTTTAGAAACACCTCACTAATCATTCTTTCCCTTCCCCTAACTATTGGCTTAATGTAATGAACCCACACAATATAATAGAAGAAATGTGGGTTCCTGAATGAGTTCAAAGGCATTGCATGCTCCTCCCCTATCCTGGTTGGGATAAAAAAATAGCTTGTATGGCAAAAGCTTCTGAAATTTTGATTATTATAGTGGTAAACTATTGGTAGCTAATTCAGGGACCGTTATCATCTAGGATTGAGACTTACTATGCTTCTACCACTAAATTCTTGTTGAATGAGTAAGTATTTTTCCTACCAATGTAGTTACATATTGTTAATGTTCTGTTTCTACTAAAATTAGTTTCATTTTTTTCTAGAAATAGTTGAGTCTACTGAGATATTCTGACCTTGTAGACATTACAATTTATTTTAGGTCCTCAGAATTAATTTTCACCTTGTTTCACACCTTCCTTCATCAAGAAACTTGGAACAATATTCTGAGACTGAGCCAGAGAGTATATCACTGTAACATCTGTATATGATATATTCCAAATTATTCTACTCTGATATTGTAGACACAGTGAGTGAGGTCCACTCAGGTCCTTGTTTAAGGAAGGATTTACTTCCATCTGTGGGAGTGCTGTCACCAGAGGGCTCTAGGTATCATCTCCTTCAGGGATTGCCTCAGCTTCAGAGAGCTGCCTTGCCCAAGGTCATGCCCTCCTTGGAGTAGGCCAGATTTGGTTGATGAGTGAGGTGGAGTATTAAGCTCTGAGCATGTCAGCCAGATTCAAAACACTCTGAAGGGCAATATTCCCTTCAGAGTTTTCCGTTGTTTTGTTGGACCAATATCATAACTGAATTATTCTATGTACTTCTGATCTCACCTTATTTTTCCATAGATGTTGATTCAAATAAGCATCTTATAATCCAAACTCCATTTTATTGTGTTTCCAGAGCACCCAACTCAGTATACCTGACAATATATTATAATTTTTCTTCAAAGTTTAAACAGGTTTAAAAATTCTTTCTTTCTTTCTTTCTTTCTTTATTTGTTTATTTATTTTGCATTCTAAACCTCATGAAGGCTTTCTCTGTTATCCTAAATTGTCTGAGGCAAGAATTCTTACTAGGTCTGAATATAATATTTATTGTGATTTAATTGACAAAAAATAAATGAATAGCTAAACAGAACAAACCAGTCCAATAAGTAAGAACAATAACAACAAAATAGAAGAGTAGCCAGGCTAATAAAAGGAATTTTATTTATTTTTTTAAAAGATTTTATTTATTTGAGAGAGAGAGAATGAGAGAGAGAGAGAGCACATGAGAGGGGGGAGGGTCAGAGAGAGAAGCAGACTCCCTGCCAAGCAGGGAGCCCGATGCCGGACTCGATCCAGGGACTCCAGGATCATGACCTGAGCCAAAGGCAGTCGCTTAACCAACTGAGCCACCTAGGTGCCCTAAAAGGAATTTTAAAAAGGAGAAAGAAGGCAGTATGATAGTTACATTGCTATGTTATCTATAAAAAAGCTAAGTTAACACTGGTCCTATATAAAACAACTTAAAAAAACACATAGTTTTTGTGAAGGTACCTACATTCCACAGTGACTGCTTTAAAAAATCATTTTATTACAAATGAGACCCGCTTCTCCCTCCCAGCTACTCCCCCCAACAAATAAAATTAAAAGTAAAAGCTGATAACATCGAGGCAAATGAATAAAAGAACCAATAAATAAATATATTTAAAACAAATCAACTGGGCCGCCTGGGTGGCTCAGTTGGTTGTGCGTCTGACTCTTGATTTTGGCTCAGGTCATGATCTCAGTTTGTTGGGATCATGCCCTGCATCATGCTCCATGCTCAACGGGACTCCTCTTGAGGTTTCTCTCACTCCTCTCTCTCTCTGCCCTCCCCCATGCATGCACACTCTTTCTCTCTCTCTCTCAAATAAATAAATCTTTACAAAAAATCAACCAACAAACAAATAAGCCCACTCATGTTCTCTCGTCATAACAATTATACTGTGTCCTTTGTGTCTCAATCAATACGGAGATTGAATGCTCCTAGAGGCAGTGGATTTGTACCTATCACTCTTGTTCTGGAGTGGTACATGAGGGATCATTTGTTGTGGACACCAGGAATAACAACTGGAGTGCAACAACAATATTAAGGCAATATATTCTGTAATACTTTGCAGCTGAACTAGTAATTAGTTAAGTAAACTCAATGCTCAAAGGATGGAAATCAAAAAAGTTTGGAAACAAGACAAAATGATATGTGAAAATAGTCTGAGAGAGTGAAGTAAAAACCTGAATGTTTGTTGAGGGTTGCCTTTTATGAAATGGGGAGTATTCACTGCTAGTTTTAAAAATACTCATACTATTTTGAAAAGTAACTTAAAGACAGATTTGAAACAAGTGACTGGGATATGTTATAGTGATTATGTATTCAGCTGAGAAAGATTTTGATTCAGTGACCAAAAATATAACATTGAAATATTCAATCTTCAAATTTGACATTATACACAGAGCTAAGGTTTTGTTTTGTTTTTCTGAAAAAATATTCCATTATGCATAGAAATTCCGAAGTATCTGCAGATTTTTGAAATGGATGTATTAAGACTCAGTTTCAGTTCCCAAAGAAAGTCTTGTTGACATAGCAAAAAGACATGAGATGTGCTTGAGAAAGTGGAAATAGTTGTTCTGTGAACAGTTGAAACATCTACTGCCCTAATTATTGACTTTTTTGTAAAGTAGTGATTTGTAGTAGAATTAAATGTATTTCATTTAATTGAAGGATACAAACTTCTTCTTTTTCCCACAATATCCAGCTGAGAAAAATAATGTGCAGAGATTTCACATGTTTTCTCAGTGACAGTTAATGGGTGGCAGATTTAGCAACAGAATGTATGTTGTCTGGCTTTCAAGGCCATCTAGCTCCCTTCCAGTTCTCTATGAATATGAATTCAATTACTGAGAAACTATTGCATTTCTCATAAAATGAATATGTTGGTGAATCTCTGTCAGAGTAGGAGCAAGGGCTAAATGAAAGAAAGGAGAACCTCTTATCACAGTAAAGCACCAGAAATGAAAAAGACTTCCACTCTCCTGTTGAGTGCTACAAGTAAGAAAGACTATAAAACAGAAATTAACAGTCCTCTGCTTTCTGATGGAATATGTCCATTGTCTAGAATTAACCACAAATGCATGTACTCAAGCACTGTGTGACAAATCATGTAAATTGGAATAGAATCATAGCGGAGACATTTGAGTCTTCCTCTCCTCGTATCTGGGCATTCTTTGTCTCCTATTATCAGGCTGTAAATATCTACTACACATTATAAATTTTAATTATGCAGCCATAAAATATTATAGCACCAAAGACTATAGTATATTCAATATTTATTTGATTTTAAGAAGATTTCAATACAGGGGCGCCTGGGTGGCTCAGTCATTAAGCATCTGCCTTTGGCTCAGGTCATGATCCCAGGGTCCTGGGATCGAGCCCCGCATCGGGCTCCCTGCTCAGCGGGAAGCCTGCTTCTCCCTCTCCCACTCCCCCTGCTTGTGTTCCCTCTCTCGCTGTATCTCTCTCTGTCAAATAAATAAAATCTTTAAAAAAAAAAAAAGAAGATTTCAATACATATTTTGTTTAGATAAAATTCAATCTAATTAAGAAATCAAATGATTTGTGTGTTTCACATAATGTATTATGTAAACTGTAAAACATGTAAGATATAGATTATATTCAATAGTGAAAATAAATTAGGTCCAAAGCACTTTTAAGATACGCTACAAATGTCATTTTTAGAAAAATAGCAGATGTATGAAGCTACTCAGTGGTGTGCCTTGAAATTTGTCAGTTTAATTTAAACACGTCAGTTTTTGCCAAATGGAACGAATTAAAGTCTTTTCTGTTTTTTATTAAACAAAATCTATGCCACACCCAAACCTTGGTTATACATGTCTTTTATCTTAAACTATGCTCTTTTTTTGTTCCTGATTTAGCAAACATATTGGTATGTGTGAGGTGTTCTTCATACAGCTCTCCAAACTTTGTTCTTTGGTAAAATATTTTTTTTGTTTTAGTCATATGATCAAATGATCATATGGAAGCTACCATACTTTGCCTATCCCAGTCCTCTCCCACCATTGACTGACTCAAAGATGGCTACTTGACTTAAGGTAGACCAATCATTTCTATCCGCTTCAATCCAGGTAATTTATTCAAGGTCAGGTATACAGGATTCTCCAGAGAAACAGAACCCATGGGATGGATGGATGAATGGATAGATAGATAGGTAGATGATAGATAGATAGATAAAGATATTTATTTTAAGGAATTATGCAGTTATGGAGCCTGCCATGTTCAAAATCTGCACAATAGGCTGGTAGAGAGGAGATGGAGGGCAGAACCGTGCTTCAATTCCAAAAGCCATCTGCTGGTAAAATTTCTCCTTTTCCAGATAGGTAAGTTTTTGCTTTATTAAGGCCTTCAACTGATTGAATAAAGCCCACCTACCTTATGGAGGGTAATCTTCTTTACTCAGAGTCCACCAATTTAAAAGGAGAAGGAATTATATGATCTGAAGAGAAACCAGAATATCAGAGTCCACCAATTTAAATGGTAATCTCACCCCAAAAACACTCTTACAGACACATCCAGAATAATGTTTGACCAAATATCTAGGCACTGTAGCCCAGCCAAGTTAATACATAAAATTAACTGTCATAGGTACTTTGGTGAAGCTCCATTAGTCGATACTCTTGTCATGGAATTTGGGTCTTAGAGTGGATCACTCAATCGATCGCACATGTTAGTCTGAAAGTTTCCAGCTACTGCATTGTTTAGCTGTGTGAGTAAAGGTATGATAGCCCCCCACAAAAAATAAAGATGAAAAACTGGAAAAGAATTGAGAGGCCAATGGTATAAGTCTTTATCTGAGTCTGAAAGCCCAAGAACCAGGATCTCCTAGGGCAGGAGAAGGTGATTTTCGTATCTCAGTTCAGAGAGAGGGAATTTACTCTTCTTCCACCTATTTGTTCTATTCAGGCCCTCAAGGAATTGAAAGATGCCCACTTACATTGGTCAGGGTGATATTCTTTACTCACTCGTGGATTCAAACGCTAATCTCTTTTGGAGACATCTCAAAGACATACCCAGAAATGTTTTACCAGGTATCTGAGCATCCCTTAGCCCAGTCAAGGTGACACACTAAATTAACCATCATGTCAATCAATGCATGCTAATAAGAAAAAGATGTCAACAGTTTAAGGCAAGATTTCTCCAAGTTTCTCTTTAATGAAGCTCACGTAAAAGAAAATATTCTCAGTTAATAACCATTTATTTAAAGTTTTTTATTAAAATATTAACTTTAAATTATAAAATAATTATAAATCCCTTATGCTTGTTATTACATATCATAATAATAAAAATGCAAGAATGAATACAAATAAAACTACAAAACCATTCTTAAAAAATGAAATTAATATTAACCTAATAGGATGAATAATGATTAAGTGTTCTAGTCATACCATGATCATGATATTTGGTATTGCCTGCTGAGACACAGGTTTTATTTTCCTTTGTTAGATGTATGGCTCTGCCATAACAAAGAGCCACAAACTAGGTGGTTTAAACAACAGAAATTTACTACTTCGTAGTTCTAGAGGCCAGAAGTCCAAGATCAAGGTGTTGATAACATTGGTGCCTTCTGAGAGCCGTGAAGAAGAATCTGCCCCATGCCTCTCCACTAACTTCTGCTGGTTTGCTGGCATTCTTTGGCATTCCTTGGGTTGTAGCTCTCTGCCTTCATTGTCAGTTGGTGAAATGTGTGTGTCTGTCCAAATTTCCCCTTTTTCTAAGGATACTGGTCATAGTGAATTAGGGCCCACCCTAATGACTTTATCTTAATTAATTATATGTCCAAGGACTCTATTTCCAAATAAGGTCAGATTCTGAGGTACTGGATGTTAGTACTTCAACATATGAATTGGGGGGATGCACAATTCAACTCATAACAGTATGTATTAGTTTGGACCATGTGAATTAGATTTTCCACTTTTCTCTATTTGAACTTCTCTGAAACCTCCATTCATATAATATGCCATGACTTTTTTTCTTACTTACTTTTTAAAATTTATACCTCTTCATGTGATTTGTCACTTAATCACTGAAATCATCAGATAGCAAACAATTTTAAAGTCACTATCCAGATTCATCCTATGCTTAAGCCCTAGGAGATCCTGGTTCTTGGGCTTTCAGACTTATCCTATGTTAAAGTAAAATGATATATTTTTTTAAAAATTACGACTTATTGTAGAAATCCATACATAAAATCTCAGCTGGAAAATAATGGTTTGATGTATGTAACAGATGCTTTGTAGTTCCACCCAAATCTTCTTGGCACTCACAGTTCTGACAGCTTCTTACTACAAACACCCATGACTCCCTGTCTGGAGGCATTCTCTGGCTATAAAAATATTCTCAGTCTGTGGGCAAGGGTCAAGGCAGAGTGCAAACAATATGCCCCATGAGTAGTATACAACCAGTTGATGTATGGAGCTGATGAATGGGAATCACACTTTAGGTGGAATAACTTGGAAGCATTTTCTAGTGAGATTGAACTTCAGTAACTCACAATGGTAATTTGCTCATTATGTACCTGTATTAACTTCCTTTCCTTTTCGGTCTCATGTTCCTGCTCACCCACTAGTGCTTCTTGAGAAGACCTACCTAGTAAACTGCTTATACCTATAAAAGAGTCTGCTTATGTGGGAAACTAGGATAAAATAATATGTTAGCTATAGCTCAATGCATAAATTTTAATGAAGACATTCCCGAACCATCAGCTAAAAGAACAGTTTTGTTTAGGGGAGCTATACCTTATCAATGAAAGTTCTGTGAATCCCAGTTCCAAAGATCTCTCATATTCTAAAATATATCTATATTCAGTCCTCCTCTCATACCCGTGCCCCTTTTAGTATCTCAATATCCCTAGCACTCTTTACCAAATACCCTTTGTCTAGTCACAAAGAATCACTGGAACTTTCTCTAAAAATGATCAATCTTTTCATACATCTCTACCTCATTCATGCTTTTCCTTCTTCCTGGAATGATCTAGTAATTCTCCAGAGGAATTTCTGCCAGCATTTCTAGACTCTACAAAGAACACTTCCCTTATTCTCTGGCATCTCTTTTACCCCTTAAACATAGTGTGGACTCCCGCTTATTTGTGGTATAATTTTGTATCTGTACATTATTAACACATACCAAAATGTTGTAAATATTTCCACATTTTTTTAAAAATTTCATCTGTTTAAATGGTAAACACCTTAAAGAAAATCATATTCATCTCATTGTTTCCTGTGCCAGATTGGTAGGTGTTCAGTAAAATAGTATTGAATAAGTGAATAGGCTTTATAGTGACTTTCAAGACTCCCTGCTTGGCCTAGAATTTGGGTCAGTATGGTGAAGTACTCTACTGAAGATTTGCTGGCAAAGGACAATATTAGGGTCAATGGTCAAGTACAATGCATCCCCTATTCCCAAACTGCAATTAGATTCTTCTGCTGTTTTCTTTGACTTGCATGCAACCAGAGGACCTGGGCTTGTTACCTCCTTAGTTTTGACTAAGAAAGTAAGATTTTTGAGCTGAGAGGTGATGATGAAGGGCAGGATTGGCATTAACCTATTACTTGGAGAAGATGGTGTGTGGGGGGGAGCAGCAGGGAAACTAATACAATAAGACATACACACTTAAGACTCAAGAAAAGAGAGGGAGACACTCCACTCCTGCTTTTGCCTGGGTTGGGTATGACTGTGCACCACTTTCAGCCATGTTGCTTCACCCAGCCTATTTCCCCATCTGCTGGAGTAGCTCTCCTGGTTTTTAGAGAGGGGATCAGAACAGACAGCTTCTATAAAGAGCCTTTTATCCTGTCCACAGCCTCCTTGAAGCCAATCCAAAACTGACAGCTTTGACTGGGGTTTGCTACTGCTAAATTGCAAACAAGAACATCAGTTATTACAGGTTCCTGAAGGTGGAGTAATAGACACTGGTTACTTCGTAGTAGTGATGGTTTGTTGTTTGTATTCAAGGATAATTAGAGAGGAAAGGAAGCTTTAGCAGGTACAGCACCAGCCCTCATGAAGAACCGAATTTTTTTTCACTTTACTGGGGATATAGTAGCTGAGTCAGTCTTTTTCAGCCTGCGTTTTCATTCTAGCCAGGCTGATGAGAGTCCTCATCCTTTGCTTATTTCTTAAATATCCATATTTTTCAAAGATCTTTGTTCTGTATTTTCCCAAGTTTCTTTTTTATTTCTTTACTAACTCATATATGATTTGCTTCAGAGTCTTAAGTATTACACATATGTCCCAGACTTAATTCTTGGCTCTAAGTTTTATGATTATATTTTAATATAAAGAAATGTGGAAATCACCCCATCATTCAGCCATCCTAACAAAATTACTGTCAATGTTTAAAAGTTCCACTTTTAATTTTAATTTTTACATATGTGTATCATCTTATATAGCTTTATTTTTTAACTGTATATATATTTTAAGTAGGCTCCATGCCCAATGTGGGGCTTGAGCTCATGACCCCAGGATCAAGAGTCACATGCTCTACTGATAGCCAGCCAGGCATACCTTTATGTAGCTTTAAATAATTATGTATTTATAATTGTGACCTGACTTTCATTTGACTGTGTATCTATATGCTATTCAAAAACCTTCATAAATTATTTCCACTGAGAGAACAACCATAATCTAATTGACCATTCCTTTATCATTGGATACATTGACTGCTCTCGGAAGTTTCATGTAACATTTCAGGGAGCATTTGCATAGTTAGAACTTCTTTCCTGCTCTTATTTTTGCATAGGAAAATGTCTCATAATAGAATTGAAATTAAGGATATATAGGGTCAAAAAGTGTGAACTTATAGCTTTTGATAAATATTCTAACAAAACATTCCATAAGAGTTGTCAATGCATATCCTTTTTGTGGTTGCAATTTTGATCTCATGTATTACTAAATATATATATTTAACTTACTAGGGGAAGTAAACTTGCATTAGCATTTCCACATAGGTTTACTTGATTGACTTGAACAAGTTAGGATACTTGTGTATTTGTTTACCAGACAACTTTCTAGGTTTGTGAATTTTTCTTTCATGTTATTTGCCTGTGTTTGTCAGCAGCCTTACATTTCTAGTTCAATATTAAATGTGTTCACTTAGATGTGCTTTATTTTTTTAAGATTTATTTATTTATTTATTTATTTATTTGAGAGAGAGAGCAAGCTGGGAGAGGTGCAGAGGGAAAGGGAGAGAGAGAATCTCAAGCTGACTCCCTGCTGAACATGGAGCTAGACACGGGGCTCAATCTCATGGCCCTGAGATCATGACCTGAGCTGAAACCGAGTTGGATGCTCAACCTACTCAGCCACCCAGGGGCTCCTAGGTGTGCTTTAATCCATTTTTGTATGCTTTTTTTTTTAACCCTTTACATAATTGTGGTATTATAAATATCTTCATTTCTGCTCTTTTAACATGCTGACATGAGCAAATTTACATGATTATAAAGTCCTTAGAAATACTATTTTTATAACATCCTGCCATGTTATAGAACATTTACTTATCTTTTCTTCAATTTGTGTCCTTTGAAATTATTTTTTCCTTTCCCTAAGATAAACAATACAGTGAGACATATATTTGTGAAGATAGCCTTTCTAATATTTTTAGGTATTTCCTTCAGAAAAAGACTAACATTTGTGCTTTGTGTTGTTATTGGCCCATAATTGAGTCTCAATAAATATTGTTAAATAATTGTATATATGAATTTAGTGTCTAGAATGTCTGAAGTGATTTTCTTTATCTCCCTTGAGTAGATCGTACCTAATACATTAAGTATAGTTCTTGATCATATCTTAGGAGGCAGATGGTTAACAAGCTTTGATTTTTCTTTCTGTCAGGATACTAAAAGGATTTTATATTCTAATATACTAATTCAGTTTCAAAATTAGGCCTAGAAATATAAGCTTGTGGAAAGACACATTAGAATCTGTGTTGGAATACATACAGTTCTTTCCAGAGGGTGACACATTCTAAATGTTCTCAGGACTTTTACTCATCCTGCCACTCTTTCATATTAATCTTTCCATAAGTTAGAATCCCTAACATGTTTTTATTATGCCTCATATTTCCCATGCTATGTTATATTTGTGAAAAAAAAATGTTTTTACAGGCTAAGATCAATCCTTTCCATTTAATGTTTTAAAATGCCATCTCATTATTTGTTGCTCGTCTTTTCATTTTATTGATACCATTTTGTATTCCGACTCTGTTCTTTAAAATATTGGTTAGCTCTCACAGCTTATGTGCCATCTATATATGTGATGAAAAGGCCTTAATATCTTCTTCTAAATATTACTTTTAGGTTCTGCTTGCATGTCACCTCACCACCTGTAGCCTTTACAGGTCATCAGGAATCAATGAAATAGCAACTTTTGTAAGGGATTCTTTGGTCAGCTACAAATGCACTGAATTTTACCATCATCTATGTTCTTTCTTATTCATAAAGTCTTTTAGGAGACACTAATTACTGATGCTCAAATTTTATTTCACCCTCATATATATAATAACATATGAAAAATAGGATTTTGAAATTCCTTTCGCTCCTAGTCAGGGTCATTGGTCTAGTAATTTATTTAATAATCATAAATACAATAAAATAACCATACTACTAATAAATAGTCATAAAATGGATAGCCATATAGTAGTTATCTTTATTCACTGGCTCAGAATTTTAAAATATTGCCAAACTATAATGGCAAACTCTTATAATGCCTCGCCATTTCATCATGTTTTAACGTGAGTCTTAAGTATAAGGATGAGGGAAAGGTGAGAAAGGGAGTGAAGGGTACTTATTACTCACATCAATTCTTTTGGGAGGATGTAGATGCCATTTCCTTGGCATGACACCCTCCTTCATGCATATGTATTACACTATCATATTGACAAATAGCAACATATGTTCCTATAACATTAACTGAAGCGCTGCATGATATTAAGGGATCAAAATCACCACAGATGCTAACAGAGATCACCTGAATATTACATGGCTTCTTCTTCAATTCTACCAACTTCCATGTGAGCAATTGTACCTGGATAATCACAGCCATATTCAGATTACAGTTCATAATTCATCTCCTTTAAAAATTGAGAACACCACCTGTTTTCATTCTGCTTAAAAAAGAAGAGGGGGGAGGTTGATGAGATTAGGAAACACATCCAGTCTTTGTTGTTAGCGGGCCCATTTTGAAAATTGGGGTCATGGATGATGGCTTCCTGAGTGGGGCGGCAAAAGCAGTGGTAATGGAGAAACATTAAAAAGATTCAGATGTGTGGTTCTAAGCAGCATTCGCAAATGTGTGAGTGCATTGACATGCTTGATTATGCAAAAGCTGAGCTGTGCAAATCATAATAAGCTTTCTCATTAGATTTCCTGCATTTTCTGCTTCTTGATCAGCCAGAAACACGGCCAAGTGTTCCCGTTCTTTTGAAATTTCCCATTTGCACTTGTTTCAACTACTCAGAAAAAAATAGGGAAAATAGAACAGTGAAATAAGATTTTAATTAAAGGGGAAAATGGAAAATGTTCAAATTTCATAAAACTCAAAAGACGTGTGCACTTTGGTTATAATCAGCTTGAAAACAAAATTTTATTTGGCACTCATAAAAGTTAAATCGTTTCATAAGTCAATTCCTAAGTGAAGAATGTAGTCCAACAACTTTAAAAGTAAACCTAAAAATGCTAATTTAAGAAGGCTAATCAAATCATTTGTTTTACAAAGAAAGTTTTGTTCAGAGAATCAGGGCCATCCAGAATAAAGTATAATGATAATAATGATAAATAATAATAATAGAGAATTCTTTGAAAGGAATGACAGGAGTACAAACATCTTACAATTTTCGAAGATAGGTTCAGGTATATTCAAAATCATTTTACTAGTTCAAAATGTTTTATTTTTTATTTGTAATGGAAATAAGTAAATGTAGTTAATAGTTACTTATAGGAAAACTATAAATAAAATTAGGAACTCATTCAACATAACCAAAGCAGTCTTTACATCTTTGATGCATCATATGCATCTTATAGATACATAGTGCATTAAAATAATTTTGTGATAACAATCACACGGTTTGTTTGGCTTCCCAATTTAATAGCAACTAAGACAGTGACCACGAGAAGCTGAAAAAAGTCTTGGTCTAAGTTATATGCATCGGCACTAGGTATTCAACCAATGAAAGCATTTGCTCTGCTGTAGATAAAAGCAGAGGCATTTTTCCCTTTATGTGGAGGCAAATGGTAATTTGCTTGATTGTCCCATTATATTTGAAATTATGTTGCATATATTATTTATGTTAGTATTATAGTAAGAGAGAATCACAATAAGAGCAGGGGTAGGAAGTAATTTAAAGAGCAGTTTTGAACCCCAAAATTCCATAACGTTATAATTACAGCAACCTCTGGACTTCCCAGGCTCAAGAACTGCAGCTCCTAAAGTCCTATCCTTGTTGCTTCATCACGGCTCAAAAACAAATACATACCATAGAGAGAGGGGGACCTCCGGTTTCCAAAATCTGACTGGACTCTAGGTTGCATCTAATGATCTGCTATAACCTGCCTGTGTACCCCAAGTTGATTCACCCCAGCCATTCACATATTCTAAGCATTAGTTTCATGAATATTGTGAATATTAGAATATGCTGATATTTTTAAGTCTAAGTCCATGGTATCATCTGGTTTGTATCTTCCATGCCCTAAATATCCTACTTTTCTATAACTTGTACACTCTACTCACTGAATTTTAGTGTTCATTCATTAAATTCTTACAATGGGCAGATGTGGAAACCACACAGGATTCTACTCAGGAAAAGACTATGCACCCCTTTCTTGGAGCTCAGGATGCCTCAGCACTACAGTCCCCACGCTGCCCACCTGTCTTTCACAATCTTCTTAATTTCACACACTTCTAGGTAGAAAGGCTGACGGCCTCACTCTGTTATCAGGCACATGATTATTACAAGCACCTCTCATCTCAACTGTATAGGAGTTTATATTTCATGAGGGTCTACTTTCTTCCCTCCATGACCTGTGCTGTTTCCATATTCTCCAGAGTTTAGAAAATGTTCTGTAGGACCACTATACTTACCCTGCCTCCACCACTTCAACCTCTCTGAGCCCTGCTGTCCCTCTGCCACATACACACACGTGTTATTACTAATCCTCCCTCTGAACTACAACTCACTCCTTTTTTGTCTTCATTTGCTAAGTATTCACTATGGGAGTCTAACCAAAATCCCCTTAAGGGCCCAGTCATGTTGAGCGTCAACTGAGTCAAACTGATCAAAGTTTTATGATTAAGATTTTAAGAACTTGAAACTTAGCACTTTCAGGTATTTCATTATATTAATAACCCAAATTATAATTTGTTAACAGTAGGAGGCAAGAGAAATTAACTTACTATTTCAATTGTTAAAAGTAATATGCAATTCATACTTACCATTTTGTAGAGAAAAACATTTAGATTTGAATATTCGTGTCATAGATATGTGGGGACAGCTTTAAGTAAAACAGATAATGAAGAATTTTTGAATTATGCTAAGAGTTATCTATTCCTGACCACTCCTCATTCTGTACCTACCTTCCTTTCCCTGGAAGTCAGCACCCTGATCGTGTTTCTTGTCCATCCATAGGATTATACATACTCACCACCTAATTTCTCTAGCAATATTCTGCAAATTCCTTTCTCATCTTATAAGCTTTACTAAGATTCCAGTGACTGTGATATTATTTGTAAATCTGTTTTCATAGAGTGTTCAAGATATACAGTTCTTTAAGCCAAAGTTACAATTTAATAAGGTGCTTATCCAACAATTGACCATTTCTTTTTCTTTCTCACCGGACTTGTTCCACTTAAAACTATCAGCACTGTAAAAGCAAATACTTAGCTAACAATATTGTATTATGTATTTGACAGTAGCTAAGAGAGTAGATTTTAAAAGTCCTCAGCACAAAAGGTTATAACTATGTGAGATAATAGATGTGTATATATGTGTGTGTGCATATGTGTGTGTGTATATATATACACACACACTCATGATGGTGTATCACTAAAAGATATACCCTTTGATATATATCAAATTATGTTGTACACCCTATACTTACTTACACAATGGTATATGTCAATTATACTTCAATACAGCTGTGGTAAAAAGCAGATATTTTTTCTCCCACTATTATGTACTCAATGCTGAGTACAGAGTGTAAGTAAAGAGAAGATAGTCAGTATTTTTAGAAAAAGTTAACAAATTAACAAATGAACACTAGTGTCTCTGATCCTGTCATGAGGATAACTTTTTATACAAAAAGCAGCACTGCCTGATAAATATATTTTATATACATTTATAAATTGATAATGCTAAACACTGTATATAGAAAGTGGCATATAGGCCCATATTTATTTAAAAATCAAACAAAAGACTCACTTCATTTTGTTTTTAAACAAGGTTATGTAATTTATTGAACTTATAAAGTATTAGTAAACTATTGAAAATCTGTAAGAATCTTCCAAAGCATCCCCCTTCACTCTATATCGTCTTCCCTTAGCACTTAACATGTTTACTTTCATCAGTCAATCTAGTAACATAATTTTTACTCAGCTCCAGATAATTCTTTAATGGGAAGGATTTTTTTTATCCATGTTAAATTGTAGGAAATTGTTTCCATGTGATATCTCTTACTGGAGGCTTTGGTCAAAAGGGTGTTATTCAACAATAGTTTGACCTTTGACTCCTCCAAAAGATGCATCAGAAATATTCATAAATCCTGGAAATAAATATTCACGGGCACTCTCTATCAAGTCTTAAGACTGATTCCAGTCACTCCCAATTATGCCTTAAGTATCTCATGAATGAAAAATCTTAATTTCTTTTCTCATTTGTTTCTTATTTTCAAACATTTTAAAATCTTGATATTCTATTGAAAACAGAGTAGTGTCCAGGAAAACATCTGGGACTGCTTAACTAATCTAATTTTCTTAGGTTATTTTACTAATATTCAGTCAATTAAGAAATGGTAATGCTCTTTATGCTGCAATTCAGTGTGATCATTTGCAAGCTGTGTTATTTTCTCTATTTTTTAAATGAGAGACCAATGAGTCCAATTAATATTAGCTCCACAAACAATTAATTTTACATTAGAAATAAATGGCTTCAGTTGATCACAATTCTAGTCAACTGCTAGAATTCAGTGCGGATTTGGGAATGGCAGGGAGCATAGATTCATAAAGACTAGGAATTAGATTTCAGTTGAACTTTAAAGAAAATTTTTTTGGATTAGTGAAGAATATTGATAAAGTTTCACAGTGAACAAGGATATGCTTGACTTCATGAATGCTTGAATGCTGAGATTAACCTGTACAATAATGTACATTAAAAATAAATGATCAAGACACCTTTGAATTACATAAGAAACATATTCATAAAGGAAAGGTAACTAGTACCTGTTATTGAGAGAGAATGCTTAGAAATTTTTTAATTGTGATCTAATCCTGTATGATATATAGAAGTTCAGATTTACTTTTAACAAGTTACAGTGTTTCCTAAGTTCTATTTTAATAATAATTGGTACTTAAAAATAGCAGTAATTCAGGGGCGCCTGGGTGGCTCAGTTGGTTGGGCGACTGCCTTCGGCTCGGGTCATGATCCTGGAGTCCCGGGATCGAGTCCCGCATCGGGTTCCCTGCTCGGCGGGGGGTCTGCTTCTCCCTCTGATCCTCTTCCCTCTCGTGCTCTCTGTCTCTCATTCTCTCTCTCTCAAATAAATGGGTAAAATCTTAAAAAAAAAAAAAAAATAGCAGTAATTCAATTTGAACTCAGTAGTATGCAGATAATCTATAAAGGATTTTGAAAAACAGTCTTGGAACAACTGGACATCCTTTGCAAAAAAATTAACATAAAATGGTTTATAGACGTAAATGTGAAATAAAAAACTATAGAGCTTTCTGAAGAAAATACAGGAGAAAAAAATCTGTGTGACCTTGCATTTAGTGGTAAGTTTATGACATAATTTTTTATTAAAGAAAAATTGATAAATTGGACCTTATTAAAATTAAAACCTACTAGTCTACTTGAGGTACCATTGAGTATAAAAAACAAGCCATATACTAGGTGAAAAATATTTGCAAAACACATATCTGATAAAGCACTTTTATCCAATATGTATAAAGAAACATTAAAACTCAACAATAAGAAAATAACAACCCAATTTTAGGGCGCCTGGGTGGCTCAGTCGTTAAGCGTCTGCCTTCGGCTGAGGTCATGATCCCAGGGTCCTGGGATCGAGTCCCACATCGGGCTCCCTGCTCGGCGGGAAGCCTGCTTCTCCCTCTCCCACTCCCCCTGCTTATGTTCCTGCTCTCGCTATCTCTCTCTCTGTCAAATAAATAAATAAAATCTTAAAAACAACAACAACAAAAAAAAACAATTTTAAAATGAGCAAAATATCTGAAGAGACACCTCACCAAAGATAAACAGATGGTAGATAAGCATACAAAAAGATACTCAATAACTGTTATTGGAAACATGCACGTTAAAACAATGAGTTAATAATACACACCAATTAGAACAGTTAAAATCTAAAACACTGACAATATCAACTTTTCATGATGATGCATAGCAACTGTAACTTTCCTTTATTGTTGATGGGAATGCAAAATAGAAGAGCCACTTTGGAAGGAAGTAGGTAGTGTCTTAAAAACTAAGCATGTTTTCTTAACCATATCATTCCACAATTGTACTCCTAAGTATTGATTTGAAAATTTATGTCCAAATGTAAACCTGCATACAAATGTTTATAGCTGCTTTATTCATAATCCCCATAAACTGGAAGTTATTAAGATGTACCTCAGTAGGTGGATGGATAAACAACTCTGTTATAACCATAACATAGAATACTTATCATCATTAACAAGAAATGAGCTCTTAAGCCATGGAAAGACTTCGATGAATCTTAAGTGTATATTGTTACATTTAAAAAAAAAATGTCTTAAAAGGATACATACTGTGTGAGGCCATTTATATGACCTTCTGGAAAAGGCAGAGATAGATATACAGATGATAAATGGATCAATGGTTGCCAGGAATTCAGGGTAGGGGGTTTGTGTAGGTCAAGTACAGGATTTTATAGGCTGATGAAACTACTCTGTATGATAATGTAATGTTGAATATATGAAACTATGAATTTGTCAAAACCCATCTGTTTCTTTACAACAGAAAGAGGGAATATGATTGTATGCAAATTAAAAATAAATCACATAGGAAGCCAGAGGATCCAGCGTGGAATGCAGAATGTGACCACATAGTCTAACTGTATTATAAATGTAGTTAACAGCCTCATCAAAGGACACTGGGGAAAGGGCACTAACCTAAATATCTTGGGAAATGAGTGGAGTCTTATAAGACTAATGATAAAAGTAATTGTACATAAATATTGGATCCTAGTTGATACAGTTACTTCTAATGGATATAATGTTTAAAAAGGCTAAAACTACAGGTACACTGTAATTATATAATTAAATAAATGGAAGGAGATAGTGAAAGCCAGGTTTCCCTCTTTTGGGGTGGGAGGTTGCAGATAAAGCAAGGGGAGAAAGCAAAGACAATCCATATGGCAATGAAATAGATTTGAAGAAATAGTATAGACTCAGTTTTATTGATATATATATATATTACTCATATTTAGTATGAAGGCAGAATATACCATGGGAAAATAATTATTTTTCTCCTTAAGATTAAGGAGAGCCACTAAGGAATTTTGAAAAGAAGAATGAGATAATATATTTTAAATAACTTAGAACAATGTCTGACACAGAGTAATATGTAAATATTTGCTGTTACTAGAAAAGTCAGTTTGGCAGTAGGGTTATGGAAGGTGTATCATTGTAGTTGTTCAGGAGAGAGATGATGATACGTATCTTTATCTTTCAATGAAAATTCAATCCATTTAGGCAAAGTGTATTTCAGTCCATATTCCTATCATTAGAAAAGTCCATAGAAATGATATCTGAGGCAAGTCAAGTGGAAAAGCCAGGATGAGACAAATGAATCTTACTTCCCTTTCTATGTGCAAATCACACAAGTCCTCCAAATTAACCTTTACCAGTAATAAAGGTGATATTTTGATTTCTTGATGCCTTTTTTTCTTGGGCACAGATATAGCTACTGTTTACTGGGCATTTTCAAACTGCCAAAATCTTTACCACAGATACATGGAGAAAAGTGTCTGAAATATAAGTTACCTTTTTCCTGATTATAAAAAATAATAAAATGTGGAAAAATAGTAAAGTAAGAAGAAATGATTGTGTTCAATGTTATCACTTAGTGTTTTGAATATATGTATACATAAAGCAGGAAATAAAATCGATTAACAGTCTATTCCTTTTATTTTCAAAATTATCAATTTTAAAATCTGCTTTAATCTGCTTGACTATGGACAGATCAGATATATAGTAAGACATTTAATTTTTTAACACATTTTAATATTAAAAAGTATATTGCTGACAACCTACAAATGCCTAAATTCTCATCAGATATTTCTGACAATTTTTGTAGCATAGATATTTAAAAGTTAAATATTCTTGAGTGACAGGTTGTTTTTTTTTTTTTTGCATTTAGCAATTTCTTTTTTTTTTTTTTTCATGTAGCATTTATTAGCAAAGAAAGACAGTTTTATTTCAGAGCTTGGTATTTATTTTTGCCAGGGACTGGAAGGAGGGTATGGTTGTGGGGAGATCATGCAGACCTGTGCTGGCCAATACATTAGTCATCGTCCACATATGGCTACTAAAAGTTAAATTAAAAATGTAGTTATAGAGTGAATACTCCACAATATTTGGCATAAGAATATATGAATAAATACACTAAAGGAGGATGAGACCATTGGAATTAGTGATTCAGAAACAGTGGGTGACTTCGCAGACAGCAGTTGCTCCACACTGCTGAGGGCAGAAGCCCTGCTACTGTGTGCTTGAGGAGTGAGAGTAACTGAGGCAGCCCATACACATTACATTAAAAAAGTTAATCCAAGGGAATAGACAAGAACTTTAAATGTATTTATTAGCAATTATTTAGAATATCTGAAAAAAAAAACAACTGAAACTCTTAATATTTTTTGAAGCATTTGCCCTAAGTTCATCAGATACTCTTAGAAGATCATTTAGACTTCAGTTGTGTTGTGCAAGAATTGCTCATCACATAAACCAACTTCTGGGCTAATGCTTGTTGTATACCAAGAAAATAAGAAATAACTAGATCATAACTATAAAATGTTAATAGCATATAAATTATTTATAGTGGGTATTACTAAAAATAAAGGTCATCTAGACCCCATTTTATAAACCATAAGGAAATAAAGAAAATGGACATTTCCCCTCTTATTCTTAGCCTATCTATTTTAAATGCTTTAGTTAATAATTATTTAATGGAAACTTTATAATTCACGGTGTTAGATAATAAAAGGAACTGGAATTACAGTAATTTTGCATCACAAAACCACAGCCTGACACTGAAAGCCCTGAAAATCAGGAAACCAGAACCATTACTGGGAAAGGAGGTAAAATACATTGCTTGTATTTGTTTAATAAAAGGATAAAGCTCTCACCATTATAAAGGTGAGGGTTTTTAATTTAATTGAGGGTTTCCTTTTCTGCCTTTCCAGAAAGTCAAGCGTTTTGTTCTGCTGCAGCAATTGGAATTTGTCTTTCTGTCGCCATTTTGTTCATGTTTTCATTTGGACTGCGTAGAACTACTTTATATTGCCTCACTTTGCCTGAACTTTGCCTCTTTCCAATGGAATAATCATTGAAACTGAGATTATTTTTTTTAATGTTTTATTTATTTATTCATGAGAGTCAGAGAGAGAGAGAGAGAGAGAGAGGCAGAGGCAGAGGCAGAGGGAGAAGCAGGCTCCCCGCCTAGCAGAGAGCCCGATGTGGGACTTGATCCCAGGACCCTGGGATCATGACCTGAGCCGAAGGCAGACGCTTAACCCTCTGAGCCACCCAGGCACCCTGAAACTGAGATTATTTTTAAGGTCAAAGAGAAAACTGAAGGCAAAGATAGGGTATTACTTCTGCGAGATCATACTCTTCTTTCTTCTTCCCTTTCATGGGGTACCTAATGAACTGTAAAAGAACCACAGTTTAGAGGAAGGGATATGATGAACAATCTCAGTGGTCTCAAAACTAATGCTTACAGAAAAGAGAACATGCTCTAGCCATATTGTAACCATGACATTCTCATAATAAATGAATTGGTGTTGCTATACTGTAACATTTTGCTGTCTAGAAATTATTTTTTTTCTCAAAGGATATATATTTTTCTCCATTTTCCTGGAAAATCAGCATCTAATTATAATTCCTTTAAACGTACCTTCCATTTCTTTAGTTTAAAATCTAGACCTGCCAAAGTTAAATTTTACCATTCTGAAGAGTAATCACAATAGCAAACATTTTCCTCCATATTTTCACAATTATTAACAAATTATGAATATGAATTGAAAAACTTGGTTTTTTTTTTAATACCTCTTTGCTTTCTTATAGATTGCTACTAGTTGGTCGTTCAAAATCTACCTCAAAAGGGTCCTTCAAAAATAAGTTAAAGAGAAATTTAAAAAGATGGGTTTTTTGCCATTCAACACATAAGTTCCTCTAGTGTATCATCATCAGATTTGAGAAATCATCCCTTCTCCTTTTGTTTATTACTGCCTTCCAAAACTTCCAGAGATTCATCATAGCTCTTAGTCATTGCTAAATTGCTGAGCTTTACATATTTCTATCTTTTACACTCTTCCTTGGTAGATTTTCCAATCTGTTTGTCATCCCAGTTTTGGAGCCAGACTCCTTTGATTATCTGATAATGGTAGGATTGAAGCTGAATATACATTTCTACAGTTAATTTTGTCAGTGATGTATTTAGGAAAAATACTTTTATTTAATAAAAATAATCTTGCTGCCCTCTATGTTTGCATGAAGACATCTTTTATTGTTATTAATGATAGCAGTTTCTTTTTTTCTTTTGTTTAAATTTCTCAGTTTCTGACAAGACGTGTGCCTCTTGGTTGCTTAGATCTTTAATACGCTTGGCTTTCTTTTGTTAGTTGATATATGTATTTTTTCATTTTTTGAATAGCTTTATTAAAGTATAAATTATATCTCATAAATTTTTTGGCCTTTTTTAAATTTAAATTCAATTAATTAACATATGATGTATTATTAGTTTCAGCAGTAGAGTTCAGTGATTCATCAGTCTTATGTAATACCCAGTGCTCATTACATCACCTGCCCT
Source organism: Leptonychotes weddellii (assembly GCF_054177405.1). Lineage (NCBI taxonomy): Eukaryota > Metazoa > Chordata > Mammalia > Carnivora > Phocidae > Leptonychotes > Leptonychotes weddellii. The sequence goes on along the minus strand of NC_138375.1, from coordinate 67,204,837 downwards.
CCTTAATGTCCATCACCCGGTTACCCCATCCCCCTACCCACCTCCCCTCCAGCAACCCTCAGTTTGTTTCCTATGATTAAGAGACTCTTATGGTCCACAATAGCCAAACTATGGAAAGAGCCAAGATGTCCATTGACAGATGAATGGGTAAAGAAGATTTGGTATATATACACAATGGAATATTATGCAGCCATCAAAAGGAATGAAATCTTGCCATTTGCAACAACGTGGATGGAACTGGAGGGTATTATGCTGAGCGAAATAAGTCAATCAGAGAAAGACATGTATCATATGACCTTACTGATATGAGGAATTCTTAATCTCAGGAAACAAACTGAGGGTTGCTGGAGTGGTGGGGGGTGAGAGGGAGGGGGTGGCTGGGTGATAAGACATTGGGGAGGGTATGTGCTATGGTGAGCGCTGTGAATTGTGTAAGACTATTGAATCACAGATCTGTACCTCTGAAACAAATAATACATTAT
>NC_138375.1:67197283-67204255 GCF_054177405.1 Leptonychotes weddellii | reverse complement strand
CAGGAAGGGAAGAATGAAGGTGGGGAAATCGGAGGGGGAGATGAACCATGAGAGACTATGGGCTCTGAGAAACAAACTGAGGGTTCTAGAGGGGACGGGGGTGGGAGGATGGGTTAGCCCGGTGATGGGTATTAAAGAGGGCACGTACTGCATGGAGCACTGGGTGCTATGCGCAAACAATGAATCATGGAACACCTACATCAAAAACTAATGATGTAATGATGTAATGTATGGTAAAAATCTTCTTTACCCATTCATCTGTCAATGGACATCTTGGATTAACATAATAATAATAATAATAATAGTAATAAAAAAAGGGCGCCTGGGTGGCTCAGTTGGTTAAGCGACTGCCTTCGGCTCAGGTCATGATCCTGGGGTCCCTGGATCGAGTCCCGCATCGGGCTCCCTGCTCGGCAGGGAGTCTGCTTCTCCCTCTGACCCTCCCCCCTCTCATGTGCTTGCTCTCTCTCTCAAATAAATAAATAAAATCTTTAAAAAAAATAGTAATAAAAAAAAAGAGTCTCTTATGGTTTGTCTCCCTCTCTGATTTTCTTAAGGTATATTGGGTGAATGAGAGTAGTGTTAGTAGGAATGTAAGCAGCATGCGATCATTTGTTGATACTGTTGGTTCAAACAGTGGCTTAAAGAGTGCATTTAGCTGTGAAATACACTTATTTAGTTTTACTTCCTGCCTGATCAGTGATTTGACCAAATACACGACATAGTGCGAAATTGTGTATCTTTTAGAATCAAAATTGGATAAAAGCATAACATCAAACTTTCTCTTACCTTCACAAATTCATTGCAATATATGACTTGCAGTTTCTTCCACTATATAGTAAGAATTAAAAAAAAAAAAAAAGCCTCCTCATCTTAACAGGATCCATGGAGAACTTTTTTTTTCTTTTCGAAGCACCTGGAAAAGCTATGATGTTTCTTTTTAACGTTGTTGGGTTTTTTTTTTTCCTTTTTAAGTGGAAACCAAGTAATATTACTAAACTTATCCCATACTTTGGTTTGACAGTTCAGCAGCTCATAGCCGAATTTTTAGCCAGACTTTACAATAGTCTGAATAGTCTTATGCTTTTTTTAGCACTAGCCTTACGCAAAATATTTCCCTATTTAAATCATTTGTTTTATCTTCCCCTTTATCTTAATGTATTTATTTTGTTCCTGTCTTATAGCATGCATTAGTAAAAAGACACTTCAGGACCTCATTCGGAATGAGGTGAGGATTAAATAAATTAATGGACTAAAATCCCATGACATACATAATATAGATTATATTTTCTAAATTATATGAAATGCTCAACACAGTGCCTTACTCAGATGAGGACTCCGTTGATATTTTTTCTTCCTTCTTCTCTTGTGTTCCCCACGGATGCCAAAAGGGAAGTCTCATTTCTTTTATCCATTCAATCATCTCAAAACAATTGTGTAACTTTAGTATCATTGGGATTTCTATTCCCTTGGAACTTTGATAAATTTGGATAAAATACCCATTTATGAAACTGATGTGGACCCACTGCCCTCCTTACAAGCTCTGCCTACCTTCTTGTAGGCACTTAAATTCTAATGCAGTACAGTCTTGTTATAAAACACTGCCCCCCCCATGTTGTGTGGAGGATGTATTGAAATAGTGAAGAAGGGAGAGAGTAGGAAGCTGTTTATGTGGCAAGAGAAAGAATGCGAGCCAGCATGAATAAAAGGTATATGCAAAATGGGAGATGTCCTTGATTTCCTTTACTAGAGCCTTTACTACATGACTACTAATCTAGTTCAGAAGGACTAGGGCATCCTGTTTATTAAGATGACTGGTGTTAAAGTTTGAAACCGTCAGCAAATAAGTTCTTGACTTTTTTGGAGGGGGGATGGTCATGAGTTATTTTGCATTTGTGAAACAAAGGAATTAGGCATATATTTTTTAAAGATGTACTTACCCATTTTAGAAAGTGAGCAGGTGGAGAGGCAGAGGGAGAGAATCTCAAGCAGACTCCCTGCTGAGCGTGGAACCCGATGCAGGGCTGGATTTTAGGACCTGAGCCAAAATCAAGAGTTAGACACTTAACCTGCTGAGCTACCCAGGAGCCCCCAGATTTTTTTTTTAATTCACCTTGTTTTTACTGATAAAGTTAATATTAAAGAATAGATTTCATAGGAGAACCAACTATTCTAACTGGTTCTAGGCCTTAAAACAGCCAACCTGAGGATTAACTTGAGTATTAGCACAGACATACTTACCCAGAATTAGTGTAAACATCACTGTTGTCCAGTGTGGAGAGAGGGAAGTGAGGGCCTGAGTGTCCCACACTCACTGTCTTGTAATATATCTTAAACACATCTAACTCAAAAATGAAATTTAACCCCTATTCAGGTACTCTGTAATGTGGAAGATGAAGTAAATGGGCAACAGGATAAGATTATTTAGGCCAGAATCTCACTTTATTTAAACTAGAAGAATGGGGATACAGAGGGTTGCATATGATGATTATAAGGTACATTTTACAGAAACATCAGAATATAGGGGGAAATGGGGGGAGATTAAGAACCCATACACGCATGAGAGGCTGACCTTTGGAATGAATAATCCAAACTTGTGTTACTGTGTTCCACAATTAGGTCAACATGGGCTTTAGGCAAGGCATCCCATTAATAAGCATCACCATCTCCACCATCTGCCCAGAGCTGCTCAGAAATGACCTGCCTTTTTCCTTAATCAATGACATATGAGCCCAGTAGAATATGAGTCTGTTGTTTTAATCTATTTGCAGCTAGAGTTTAGGGAATCTACAAGCTACTGACATTTTTACTAACTAGTCTTGAATTAAAGTGTCAGAGGCCTGAATCAATATTGTTCCCCATATTCTTCATTATGGCATACTTAAGATAATGAGCTCATTTACTCACAATAAGTACCTTTAGTTAGTAAATGGTGTTAAGTAGAAGAAAGACTCTTCAGATTCTCTTTTTCCTTTGTACTTGTTGGTATTGCCCTAACCCAGACTCTCGTTACAAAATATTCTGGACTGGTACCCCTACATCGAGTCCCTCAAATTCCCATGATGTACTCTACTACCACATGTGGTTCTAAAACCACAATCAAATTCTCCGTCATAACAGTGAAAGTTTTAAGTCTTAGCAAGGACTGTGCCTGTCCTTTTCCTTTTTTTTTTTTTTTTTAAAGATTTTATTTATTTATTTGAGAGAGAGAGAATGAGAGAGAGCACATGAGAGAGGGGAGGGTCAGAGAGAGAAGCAGACTCCCTGCGGAGCAGGAAGCCCAATGCGGGACTCGATCCAGGGACTCCAGGATCATGACCTGAGCCGAAGGCAGTCGCCCAACCAACTGAGCCACCCAGGCGCCCTGTCCTTTTCCTTTTGATGTGCCTGGTGCCAGACACATTGTTTGGCACATGATTAGCACTCAATAAATATTTGTTGGATGAATGAATGAATGGCCATGATATTATCTATTTTTTAAAAAATCTAAACCTCTAAACCTTTCCAATGCATGCAAGTAACTACCTGTACAAATTCTTTCCAAGATACCCAATGTACTTGAGGAACTACTCCCAACTTATTGTCCTATTCATTTGTTCATTCTTTCACTTACGTACTGGGTTACGCTTTGTGTGCAAGGACAGGGAGTAAACAAAAGAGACACATTATCTGCCCTTGAAAAGCTTATATTCTTGTGAAGGACAGACAGTAAAAAAACAATAAAACTATAACATGCAAGGAGGTAACACATGAAAATAAGTAGAACTGGGTAAGAAGAATGTTGCCAGTCAGGTAAAGCCTCTTTAATAGGAGGCATGTGAGAAATGACCTGAAGGAAATGAAGAAATTAACATGTAAATATCATGGGGCAAAGTGTTCCAGGCAACAACTCTGAGGGATTGTGCTTCACCAAGATTATGCTGGACCTTCTGTGACACTGCATCTTGCCTTTTACTCTGGGTTAAATGAAGAACAAATGGAGAGTTTTGTTGAGAAGACAAATGTGACCCAGCCTTTTTTATGGGATTACTCTAGCTGGCTGCTGGGTTGAGAAATAATGTAGATCAAAAAAGAGTGACAGGTGACATGCAGTTGAATACAAGCCAGTCAATAAAAATAAGGTGAAAAAATTTATATGTTGATATTCAAAGATGCTGTGACTTAATGTAAGAGAAATTATAAAGAAGGCTGTAAACATAACCCTAGAGAAAAAAAAAACAGCAACAACTGGACAGCCTGTATATGAAATGATCAAAGTAGTTTTGCTCTGGCAAAATGAAATTGAAGAATACTTTCACTTTTTAAAAATTCCTTCATATAATCTGAGTTTTATTTTATTTATTTAATTTAATAGTTAATTTTGTTTTATATGTATTGAATGACTGATATATGCCATGCCTTTTAATAAGTCCTTGTGGTGATGCAGAGATAGAGTAGATGTGTCCTCCATTCTCAAGGAAATTAGAGATGAATGATTCTTTTACTATAAATGACTTACCAGCAGATGAAATGTGAGGGGTCAAAATCAGATTATGTCACTATCCTCCAATTACAATTTCCTCACTGACAGTATTGCCCATAGCTATGTATTGTTCTTAGAGATTACTATATCCTTTTGATAGTTCTTCATTAGCAATTAATCCATAAATCTCAGACTTCCTTTACAGTCCTTTAAAAGTGACCTCCTCCACCCCTATCCAGGCCAAATTTATTCTTAATCCCATCACCCAGACATTTAGTACTATTATTTCAATTTCATTATCTTCTGTAGTCATGTTCAAATAGAGTTCAGTAGTTGGTGATTTCTACTTCCTTCTGTTCAATATGTGCTCATGTTTGTTAATGTCAGGTCTACAAAGTCATCAGTGACCCACTTTCGTTCATTTCACATCACTAAATATTTGTTGCCTGAGTTTTCTAGTGACTGAATGAGAGTGTTCTATTGTTGTTTGACTTACGCTTTCAGACTCTATCTACACCTCCAGGTTTTGTTTCTTGCACTTCTGACAAACATTATGAATACATTAAACCCAATTGTTTTGCCTACTCTACAGATGCAATTATGCTGCATTTGAAGCTTAAGACACTGTAATTGTTTTTGGTCCCCAGTCTCATTACCTTCTTACCCTTCTCAACCTCTGAATGTATGCACCATCTGTCAACTCCTAAGTACTTTCCAACAGAATCCAAAGCAGCATCCCAATATTCTCTTTCATCAGTCTCAGCAATTACATTTGTCAATTTGGGAAACTGCAATAATTTTAAGTCATATATAATCATTGTGAATTTAACAAGTAAATCAAGGAGCCAAGGGCTACTAAGTTTGTCCCTCTTCCTACTTTGTATTATTCACATGCAAAATTCAATTTAATCAGCTGTGTTTCCCACACATTTAAAATGAAATCTTCTTAATAACCTGTTTTCCTTGCTATGCTTCTTAGCTCGCTTCAGATGCATGTTTGATGTGAGCCAAGGCATCAGCTGCTTTTCAGAAATTAAATCATTAGTCCTATTGTTTTATTTTCATCTCATGTTTTTACCCAATTATGTATTTTGCAAAGTTAATTTCACCTTATTAATGTGTTCAATATAATCTGTGCAAATGATATGAAATTTCCGTATCTCTAGCAAATTCTCTCCTGACCCCTTCTCGAATCCTGGGGATGAGATAGAGAAGTTGAATCTCCCACCTTTTGCCCTCTGGACACAACTTTTCTTCCTCAAGGGGCTATTGAACAGATTCACTGAAGGCCTTCTTATTTTCCCTTGCTTCTTCTAGAAATCAGGAATATAATTCATGCAGGCTTAGTGCTTTGTCAACTTTTAATAGCTCTAATTGCCTAATTATCTGCTTGGGTGCAATTATGAAACCTCCATACTGAGCTTATTTTCAGGGCTATGCACACTGTTATATTGTTTGAATGTACATTAGTAGTTTGCTTCTTAAACTAGGCACAGAGTATTTATCTGGGGGCCATTGGCCCCCACATTATTTCTAGTATTGGGGGAAAGTGTGTGTCCCATCACAGTAAGTAAATGGTAAAACTGATCAATCATCATTGATTAGCTTCTAATTTGAGAATTTCCATCTTTGTTTTGATTCTGTGAACTCACTTCAGCTTTGGCAGTGTGCCCCAACTTTCTAACAACTTTGTGTGAATAATCCATCTGGGAATAAATTGGTGAATAACCTTGTCCACACTCGAAAAAAGAGTAAAAATAGACACTTCAAATACATTGCTTAAAAAGTAGATTTTAGCAGTATGAATTCAAATGGACAATGACTGAATTTTCCCTTTAATTTGTATCTAACTTTCACTTAAACCTCATTTTCAAATTCTACTAAGCTGATTGCTACCAAAGCTCTAGCTTATCAAAAAGTATTGTTGCTAGCATCATTTCTCAAGGTCACACAGCTACAGCCTACATAAAAGGTGCCTTCTGATTAGAGATATGAAAATAAAATTCTCATTTCTCCAAAAAGCATAATTGACTACAATAAAGTCTTGGATACCATACCTGTTATGATGATTCATTTGGTCTGGGTCTTCTTAATTATGGGGGAATTTTCAGGTTGGATGCCATTCTTCGGATAATTATACCTCCTTACAATAGTGAATAATATTTAAATAACTTAAATGCTAAAAAGGAGTTGTTTCTTCTTTAAACACATTTGACTACCCACAAATCCAGCACATTTTTACGCATATAGTATCTATTTAACAAATATATTTTGACTTAAATATATAATGGCAAGTAGAAAAAGTAGGGTAGGGCGCCTGGGTGGCTCAGTTGGTTAAGCGACTGCCTTCAGCTCAGGTCATGATCCTGGAGTCCCTGGATCGAGTCCCGCATCGGGCTCCCTGCTCAGCAGGGAGTCTGCTTCTCCCTCTGACCCTCCCCCCTCTCATGTGCTCTCTCTCATTCTCTCTCTCTCAAATAAATAAATAAAATCTTTAAAAAAAAAAAAAA
>NC_138375.1:67161120-67196783 GCF_054177405.1 Leptonychotes weddellii | reverse complement strand
GGCGCCTGGGTGGCTCAGTTGGTTAAGCGACTGCCTTCAGCTCAGGTCATGATCCTGGAGTCCCTGGATCGAGTCCCGCATCGGGCTCCCTGCTCAGCAGGGAGTCTGCTTCTCCCTCTGACCCTCCCCCCTCTCATGTGCTCTCTCTCATTCTCTCTCTCTCAAATAAATAAATAAAATCTTTAAAAAAAAAAAAAAAGAAAAAGTAGGGTAGAAAGGAATACATGTATTTTTACTATTAAATCTAGTTCATAATGGGCAGCAAGGGTTGATGGTAATTTGAGAAAGTAATCCCCTCCTTACATTTTGTGATGTCTTATTTTTTTTTAAAGCACTTTACATTAATTCAGTCCAGATTTATACTTTACACCTTTGCAACTTCCAAGTACACGAGAGTAGTAGGTAGAGAGCTATGTTGGACTCATGCTTATGTGCCTCTACTTATTTGCTGCATGAAATTTCTGACTGTATAACTAAGTTAATCCTACAGCATAATGAGGACTTCCTCAGTGGCCCTATTAATTTTCTCTTGCTGCATCATAAATTACCACAAACTCAGCAGTTAAAACAATACAGATTTTTATCTCACTCTTTCCATGGCCAGCAGTCTGGGTTTGACTTAGCTGGGTCCTTTTCTTAGGGTCTCACAAGGCTATAATCAAGGTGTTGTCCTTTCTGAAGTGTAGAGTCCTCATTCAAGCTCACTTACTTTTTGGCAGAATTCGGTTCCTTGTGGCTATAGGACTGAGGCCCTCAGCTCCTACAGGCTCCGTGCAGTGTTCTTCCATGGGCTCTCTCCACAGTTGGTTCAATCATAGCTGTTTGCTTCTTCAAGGCCATCAGGAGAGCATCTCTGCTGCTGTTAGTTTCTTCCTTCAGGGAATGTCTGGATCCCCTTTTAAAGAACTCACCCGATTAGACTAAGCTGATCCAGGATAATCACCTTTTTGATTAGCTCAAATTTAATTATCTGCAAAATCCCTTCACCTTTGCCATTTTCTATTGGTTAGAAGTAAGGCACACATTCTGCCTGCATTCAAAGAAAGGAGATTCTGCAAAGACGTGGGTACCAGGGGATAGAAATCACAGGGACCATCTTGGAATTCTGCCTACCACAGTGGGATTCAAGTTGAGCCATTTGTCTGTTCAACCTTAATTTCTGATCATTACTACTCATCATTTTTTACCCATTGATTTCAACAACATTGAATGCTTTCTATAAGCAAAATGTGATGGGTACTCTAGAAATACAAAGATGAGAAGATCCCAATCCATACCTTAAAGGAAATTAGTTTAGTGAAGAAGAGAGAGAGAGCAAACACCACTCTTTTCAAAATTTAATACAAATCAAAGTCAAGGCTCAAAATTAAATATTATGGACATCAGGAGGAGAGGTAATATTGAACTGAGCAATGTGTGGATCACTTCATAAATTACACAGCCATTTGCATATGAACAGTTGCTACCTTATGCTCCCATAACTGAACAGAGCAAGAGATAAAGCATGGACTATCCATTTTTAACTAGTGAATAAATAATATAAGGAGGAAGATTATAGTTACTTTGTTAGCTGCTTTATTTAGAGTAAGAAAGAACTGCCAATTAGAGCTATCTGTAAATGGAAAGACACATTGAGGAGTAATAAATTTGATTTCTTGAAATTGGTCATAGGGCTAAATCCCTACTCTTCAGGAATGATAAATAAAGAGATTTCTTACTAGACTTGTGTTTCAATTTGCTACACATAAAGTTCTTTCCCAGATGTTTTGTGGATTTGATACTGTGAAAAAAAATTCTGTTCTAATTATTTTAACTCAATTGCACCTTTAAATTTTATTTTAATTTTATTCTAAGACTCCTCTAAATTTAAAAGACCAAGCCGATTTTTCTATCTAGGCAAATAGATCTATGAGTACTCAAAGTGTTTTCATTTAAAAAAATGAACAACCATAGGAACCAAAATATGGAATCACAGGTTAAGAAGGGGCTTTTGAAGAAATCTATGAAAACGCTTTTAGTCTTTCAGGTTAGATTATGTTGCTTATCTTACTCTACAACATCTTGGAACTTCTGTTTTTCCATTTATTAGATACATATTTAGTTTTATATAAATTAAGTTAAAGCAACAAAGTTAAATAAAGGGTAATTTTGGGAATGGGTAAATTTTTTTTAACCATAAGAATTAGAAATTATACATAAACAATTATCTAATATAAGCAGTTAGCCAATTTAGAAAGTATTTTACCTTGTCATTGTTGGTGCCTCTTTGGCTCAGAGAACTCTTAATACCTGAAAAATGAATGTCCATGCCTACTCTTCATTTTAGGTCATGATATGAGGAGAGATACTGCATAGAGTGGGAACCTACAGCTGCCCCCTCAAGCATTTATGAGTTAAACATTTACTAAATATGGAACAGAACTCTTAGCACCTCTTGCTTTAATTTATTTTTTTTTTCAATGTCATGCTGCTTGTAATTTTGAATAACTGCTTTTACCTGCTGTGAGGAACAGTAACCACTGAGCATTGTGTTTTTGCTCAAATCCTATTTGTTGTTATGGAAACAGCATCTCTATTAAGCTTCCTGCTGCACAACGGTTGTAGAAAATGTTACTTAAAATGTTCACCAGCAAGAAAACGGGGAAAAGTGAATTCAAACAATACCTGACTATTTCTGTTATATGACATGAAGATGTTTGAAATACAAAATGTAAATAATGATGACTGGGCAACTTCATTACACGGAATCAATGCTTTGAATAAGAAAGGGACTATTGTGTTGGTATGCAAATTAAAAGAGGAACAAGTAGAATGAGTTATTCAATTTTATAGACTTCAAAATGGTTTTGAGTGCATAGATTAAGAGGTTTTTTGATTTGGTGGTTTCATGAGAGATAAAACTTGGAATTTACCTGGGTAGAAACCTGGATTAAGTTGTCTATTATTCTATAGAATGCTCTTTCCCACAAAATGCATTTGTATTTAAACAACATAAATTAGATATCATTCATCTATTTCAAAATGTGACAACAAACTTATTTTAATTTACTTACATAATTTGCTTATATAATTTATTTATATACTTATGTAATTATACATTTGATGGTAATGCCTATGACTATGCAACAGACACTTATATATATTTGTATTTATAATCCAGTGGACTTCATTGGCTACACTTCAGTATTTCAGCCCTGTATAATATTTAAATGAGAAAGATAAATAAAATAAGAACTCAATTCCTATCACATAAAATTTTTATCCTTCCATTCCCTGTTCTTGTAGGCAGATTCTAAGAATGAAAAAATGTTTACACAACATAACTGATTGTCAATATCATTTCTAACACAGGGAGTACACAAAGCTCCATGGGTTAAAGTTGTATTAACGTTCTGTGTCAACATGCACAAAACAGAAGCCACCGATCCTTTGCCATTTATAATTTCTATAGCAGAAAATGTGCCAAGTTCTTTACAGACATCATTAAGCCTCTTATAAACGCTATGAGATCGGTAAACTGGATATTGTCCCCATTTTACAGATGAAGAAACAAATGCATAAAGAGAAATAACTTTCTCAAGGTCACAAGCTAGCGGGTGATAGAGCATTTTCAGTTATTTCATTTTTATAATTAAATGGTAAATTTTTACCAATAAGCCTTTGGTATATTTGGACTTTACAAAAAGTAAACTTGTTTACAGTGACAATGTTATCTTTGTCTCATAGAAATTATGGCCATGATTCATATAAAAAAACAGATTCCTCAAAAATGGTTCCCAAAACTATAATTTTTATGATCACTGGAAAGTGATTCTAAATGATACCTAAAACACAAGCTCACTCCCTGCTGAATAAATATGCTGAAACTATACTCCAGAATAAAATATATCTGATTTCTTATACACCCATGGAATTTGTAAAGGAGCATACAAAGCAAATCAGTACAAAATGGAAGGGGTATAAAAATGAGGAAGGAGAATTTGAAACTCCTTTGTGTTCTTACTATTTACAGTTACCTCTAAAATCTTTGTAGAATTTACATTTAGAAAGCTTGTTAGAGCATGATTTATTTTTCTTTAAACAGTAACAACAATAACAATAGGAGGGGAAGTGAATGCTTTGTGATACACCACTGGGACCCAGCCAGATACCTCTTCAGGGCTCAAGGACTGATTTTTATCCAGGCCCTGAGAATTCTGAGGGGTGGCCACCCTGCAGCACTCCATCCTAGGCAAGAAAGAGTTGCCTAATCCAAGGACATGTCCCCTTCCCAGGGCAGCCTGACTCTAACTAGTTGATGCAGGAGTATGAAGGCAAAGTCCCCTAGCTGCAACATCTCTGAAAGCTTTCCCAGCTTCAGAGCTCCCTGCAGAGTTCCTTAGTTGAGGCCAGGGTTGAAAGTGCATCACACCCAAGTTTTGCCTGTCGACTCTATTTTTCCAGAAATTTAACCTACAACAAGATCTAACATTTATTAAGTCCATAACATATGCAAGTAATTTTTCTAAGTGTTTTACCTGTTTTAATTCATATATTCTTCTCTATACAATTAATATCTGATTTTCGAGGTGAGAAATTGGAGCACAGAGAAGTTACATAATTGGTCTGAGATGGTGCAACTACAAAGATGTAGTCCGACACCCAAAGTCCGATTTCAGAATGTATGCTCCTAAACACCAGGCTATACTAAATATTAGTCTGTGAAGTTTATTACTCTCCACAGATTTCAATTCCGTTTGCATTCACTAAATACATAGTGCTGAATTATAAGCAGTAAAAGATGGCCATCTAGCAAATACACTTTATGTAACAAAGTAAATATGAAGTACATCAAGGAACAGATTCAATATGATGTCCTTGCAATCGTACTGTTAGTCCACATTTAAACAAAAATAACAATTTCAATACAATCAAGTATCAATGTGGCTAGCAAAATTGGATGGAGGTCAGGGATCAATGTTGAATTCTTAAGGAAAGCTTCACAGAATAGAATAAAATTGATGATGTCTTTGAAGGATTACTAGGATTCCAACAGAGATGCAGGAGGGGTTTTTGATATGGAAAACAGTGCCAGCAAGTAGGATCCAACTTTCAGAGATTTGAATTTTACACATCATGCTGGCTTTCAATGTTAGATATGGGAGAGTAAACATGTACACACAAACGCACACATATTTATGCATACATGTACACCACATATAAGGAAAGATATGTAGTAGAGCCAACTACAGAAAAAGCACATTTAATTGCCCATTGTCTTCTATATGGAAGGGCATGTGTGACAAAATATGCTAGAATATATTATACCAGTGTTGGGGGTTGTTGAATAAAGAGCCTGGATATAGCAAATATTTATAAATGCTTTGTTGTATTTTTCTCTTCTGATTTTCTGTAATGAATTGTGTAGCCAGAAAAGAGGGAAAACATATACCCTTTAGCCTTCTTTATGGTTTTAATTTATTTGATATTTTGAATACTTAATATTAGCCTTTTGGTATATTAATATAACGATGAATAACAATCCTAGAAATATTTTTCTATCATATAAATGATATTGTTATATCCATTTATATAATTTAATTAGTACATGCTCTACTAATTTTTATTTATTTATTTTAAGATTTTATTTATGTATTTGACAGAGAGAGACACAGCGAGAGAAGGAACACAAGCAGGGGGAGTGGGAGAGGGAGAAGCAGGCTTCCCTCTAAGCAGGGATCCCGATGTGGGGCTCGATCCCAGGACCCTGGGATCATTACCTGAGCTGAAGGCAGACGCTTAACAACTGAGCCACTCAGGCACCCCTCTACTAATTTTTAAATTTAAGTGTAACACTGTTGTATACATGGAAACATGTCTGGATTTGTCCCAAAGAAGCAATTTTTAAACCAAAGTTTCAAAATGAATAACCAGCAATCTCAGAAAAATAAGTCAGTCAGAGAAACACAGTTATCATATAGTTTCACTCATATGTGGAACATAAGGAATAGTGCAGAGGACAATAGGGGTGGGGGGGGAACTGAATGGGAAGAAATCAGAGAGGGAGTCAAACCATATGAGACTCCTGACTCTGGGAAACAAACTGAGGGTTGCAGAAAGGGAGGTGGGTGGGGGGATGGGGTAACTGGATGATGAGCATTAAGGAGGGCACATGATGTGTTGAGCACTGGGTGTTTATACGGAACTGATGAATCCTTGAACGTTATATCAAAAACCAATGATGTACTATACTTTGGCTAATTGAATTAAAAAAAAACAAAACAGGTCTTAACTTTTTCCCAGACCAATGCTTTATTGTGATACTTAATATAGGATATATCAGGGTGCGTGGGTGGCTCAGTTGGTTAAGCGTCTGCCTTCGGCTCTGGTCATGATCTCTGGGTCCTAGGATGGAGCCCTGCATCGGCTTCTTGCTCAGCAGGGAGACTGTTTCTCTCTCTCTCTCCCTCTGCCCCTCCCCCTCACTCATATTCATTCTCTCTCTCTCTCTCTCAAATAAATAAATAAAATCTTTTAAAAAATAATATAGGATAAATCAGACTAGGAAATCTCTATTAAATAAATATTTATTGGTCTCCAATATGCTAATGTGCATAGGTGGGTAGAAAGCAACGTTTCCCACACTAATTCGAACACAGGAACTTTAATCGTTGGAGATTTTGTCAATCAGTGTTCTGCGGAATGTAATTTGGGATACCCAGTTTTAATTTGTATTTGATTATCTGTTGTGCTTGTTTTAAAAATACATAAATATTTGTGTGTGTGTGTTCTGGAAGAAGGGTGGTTTGTTTGAAAAACAGAATTCTGCTTTGTTCATCATTTGACTTGGCAAGATGCACACACCACCACCACCCACCACACACATGCATACATAAAAAGGGGTTATGGTTTAGCTTGGAATCAGCAGTTTGTTCCATTTTTTTTTCATTGATTCATAGTTTTTATTGGTTCTAGTGTTAGTTTTTACTGAGTTGCAATTATTATCACATAAGATTCTACATGAAGAAAATCAAATAACATTTCCTTCCAGATTGCTGCTAAAATAATCAAGATTTAACAGCTTCGGGATATAAATCAAGTCACACTAACATCTCAAATCCTATTCTTGACCCAAACTGCTTACACAATTTTCTGCAAGTTGTTACAAGTGCCCTATTCTCACTAACGCCATCTGAGTCAGAGTGGACGGAAACCAAAGACTCTGTATTTTAATCATCTATCCAAAGAAGTCTTATGTCCACTGAAGTTTGAGAATCGGGACTTGAACTAAATCTAAGTATTCGGGGAGGAAACAAATGCAGTAAAAAAGCTAGGTTGGAGGGGTGCCTGGGTGGCTCAGTTCGGTAAGCAGCCAACTGGTGGTTTCGGCTCAGGTCATCATTTTAGGAGTCATGAGATTGAGCCCCAGGTCAGACTCCGTGCTCAGCGGGGAGTCTGCTTGAGATTCTCTCTTTCTGCCCCTCCCCCCATGTGTGTGGGCACAAGTGCTTTCTCTCTCTCTCTCTCTCTCAAATAAATAAATAAATCTTAAAAATAAAAAGGCGAGGTTGGATGTATGGGTGGGATGGGACGGAAAGAATAGTTGTTCCTCCTGGGCTTGTTTGCAAATTGGTGGCATTTTAGACCATAAGAGAGCCAGAGGAAATATGCAGGAGAAGGAGGTGTCCTTTTTTATGCTGGCTACATCCTCCATCTGATTTTCTGTTCTGCATGACTGCCGATAGTAAAGTAGAACAGCTGAGTTGACACTATAACAGAGGCATGCAACTTGAAACAACAGTTCATTAGTTCCCCCAAAAGTAATAATGAGAGTTTATTTTCAGTTATTGTTGTTACTTTATTACTTCCTTATCCTTTGTCTGCCAACTTTTTCCCCCCCTCTCTTTTCACATTATGGTAACTTTTCAAATATGTACATGTAGGGGGAGGGAGGAAGGAAGATTAAAAAAAAAGATGCATTTAATAAGCAAGATTCAATCCAAATGCATGCCTTCATGTATCACTGCACACTTTCAAGCTTCACTTATATGCATTTAATTTGTGTGCGAGGTATATAATCCTGTATTCATAAACAAATACAACAATATTTTACTCTATTTCCAGACTTGATCTATATTAATTGGATTAAATTAAGTTAGTTAATTTAATAAGCCCTATTGTTCTGAGCAAAACCCAAGACCTTTTATTTAAATCATCTATAGTGGCCTTAAACCTACCCTTCAAAATGAACCTTTTTCTTTTTGAAGCCTGGATACCAGCCATGGATGCAATATAAGTTAATGCCAAGAGAGATCGTTTTTTAAGTGTGGTTATTAAGGAGACTATGATTGATGGAGTTTGTAGCTGGTAATGTGATTCCCCTTTGGCTGCTCAGTGAACATCGGCAACAGATCAATATCTCATCTGCATGAGATTACAGCCACTTTTGACAATAGCAGTGAGAAGAGGTTAAAAAAAAAGAGCAACATATTTGGCTGAGAATCATGATGGCTATTCTAGTTTAAAAGGTAATGCAAATAAATAACTCCTTTCTTAGAGAAAAATGATCTGATAGGAATTTTTGTTGTTGTAGTTTTTGTTCAGCATTGATCAGATTGATTTTTTTTATCCCTCTCTTGTTCATTTTTTTTCTGTTTTAAACAAGATAGATCTTTAACATGAGCATGCAGAAAACTGTGTCTACACACTAAAAGAAATCACAGCAGGTTTAACAAAAACTTTAACATTTTTCCATCTAGAATAATCCAAAATGTTTGCGTCATTTAGAAACCTTGAAAGCAAATCAAGACAGTAAAAATTCTGTTTTCACTACTTCTTTTGCATTAATTGGATGAATCTGAATCTAAACCTGCATAATTCTGTCTCCCCTTTCACTGGTACTTTTCTTTTCCCTTACCCTGGGAACCTTCTCATCCTCAACACCCTGGCACACCCCATCCCATCATCAAGTTGGATTTTAGGGTAACTCATCTATTCCTTGAGCCTACTCTGCGCGTTTCCTAAACTACTGGAAAGCATGACCTTAATACGTAACCTAACCTATGTCAAGTTGCTTTTAACCTACTGAGTACTGTCATTTTCCCACAGATTATTCCCCTTCAAGAGTAGTGAAGTGGACCTGAAGGCCAAGAGAGTCTGTGCAGTACCAAGTTGTGAGACAAAAGGAAGCTGAAGCAGGGTAACCACAGAAAGGATAGGAAGCTCATAGGGGTGTGTTTCCCAGGCTCTTGAACTGATTTGTATACAGTGGATTTGTATTTGTATACAGAGGATTTATATACAGTGATTTAAAGTCTTTTGTTTAAAAAAAAGATTTTTATTTAGATTAGATTTTTTTTTTTTTAAGTATTGCATCTCAAGCTGATTTTCAAAGGTGGTAAATTATCCCTTTTCATGAAAATTGGATTGAATCATCTCCCTATGCTGTAGTATTGTCTACCTTTAAACAGACTAAAATTTTTATTCAGTTTTATTCAATTCTGCGGGCTATTTATTTTGATGCCATAAGCTCCTAAAGTCCTGGCAAAACAAGTAGAATTGAAAAGAAGGGATTATGGAGGTGTAAAGCTTAACAGTAATAAGGTTCAAAACAAGATCAGAAAATCCATTTCTGGCATAAGATTACACATTAATATGGAATAATTTTCAGACTGAGCTTTTAAAATAACAGGGATTTTTAAGTTAAATTCACATTCAAATGATACGATTTTTTAAATTTTCTTTGAAAATTGATTCTATGTATACATATATATTTAGTTTAATATATATGGGATTCGATATAGATATCTCTCTATATAGATATCTATATTAATTTTAAAAGATTTAGTGACCCAGCACTAAACAGGTCTTGTAAATTGTATTGTGTCCTCTGGAAATCTAATGCAGACCCAGGTTTGCAAATTGAGATTTAGGACTGCTTACTAATGTGCCTGTTCTTGAATATTAATGACATGCATGCAAACATGCCTTGCTGAGGAAAAAACATAATCAAACAGTTGAACAGCTACCTACCATTTGAGGCTGACCAGCTAGTTTTGATAGGCTTTAACAAAAATGGTTCATAATTAAGCATACCTTTCTGTGTAGGCATAACCACTGTTAAGGTTTTAGTTATTCTTTTTCTTCTTTTATTTTAATGGAATGGGGAGGAGGATCATAGCATAATGGGGTCCACATGTACTTTAAAAATTCTCTGAGGAGTAAAATCATTTGTAACCTGTAAGGCATCCATCTAAAGCAAGTGAAAATGAGCCATACTTGTCAAGAATTAGAGAACTGAATGTTCTTTTAAAATCATCCTTTCTTAAGCACCAGAGTTTTGCTTTTCAGAATGCACTTCTAGTCTCAGTTCTGAGGCTCCTGTTCCACTTTCTAATTTAGACTCAGGGAACCTAATGAATAATTTTATTGAGAGGGCTTTTTCAACTTTGATTCCAGGAATTTATATTCTTTTATATTTGACTGACCTAATCCTCTGAGCTGACCCTGTAGTATTAAAAGCATTTCCCATGAGAAATTAAACACCTATCGATTTTAATTCTTTTCTTTAGGAAAAGAGCTTCTAAGAAAAACTTACCCTCTCTATTGTGGAAAAAAAAAAAAGTACTGAAACAAAGTTTTTGGCTCACATTACAGCAGTTGTCTTTTAATTGACTATACTTTAATATGGTCCTTCCAGGTGTCAAAAGTCAAATTCTTGGTGTGTCTACCATATATATAGTATGACATACATTCATATATATATGTATGAATGAAAATATATTTCTCTAATATATAGATGTTTTGTTGCTGTTCTTCATTTACACTGATTTCTATGAAAATCAAACTGAAGGTATGTGACATATCGTGGTTCCAAATGGCAAGTGTTGCATATTATGATGATTCTTTTCAAAGCTTAACTTTGACACAGTGTTTATCTGTATTCTCTGAGAGTTAACCTATGTTGATTAGTAACTCTGTGATACCTATTTTCTCCATAAAGCTTGCAATAAGCTTTGAGCAAAAAGTTACAGAAATCAGATTAAGAATGTTTCCATTCTGTCAATATCTTTTGTATTGTATTCCTTCCATTCACTCGGGTCACTTCACCAATTCTAAAAGAGATATTTTCAGTAAGAATATTGACAAACAGTTGAAACTTTTAAAGTTCAAGAACTACTGCAAACTTGCATTGCCTCTCCCTTTATATGTTAATATTTTGCATCTTCCCTTATCTATTATCTATCTCCATCATGTTGGTTCACCTTAAATCACTAAGCTAAGAAAATTCAGCCCTCTGCTTTCAGAAAGCAAGTCTATTCTGCCCTGCAATGCACACTCTTATGAAAACTACAGAGACAGACAAACTACACAAGAGCTCCTTTCTGACTATCCTCACCTTCCCACAGGATGTGCTGGGGTTACTAACTGTGAAGGACCCAACTTTATGGGTCAGTACTTGGTTTCCAAGGCTCAAACTTAGCACTTTTCAAACCATCTGTAGTGAAGGAACACTTTTTTCTCATCTCAGAAACCAATATTTTTGTAAGATATAATAAAAATGAATTACTAGAAAAATATTCACATATTTAGATATCACAGAAATGTCACACTGCTATAAAGGTTTCTAAATGATGATGCGGCTCAGAGAAGCCTGCCCCAGAATGTGTGACTTTGGCATGTGAGCTGAAGACAATGAAGCAGATCAAGAAGAATTTTGTTTACCTCCCCCTTAACTGCCTGAAAGAACTTAGATGGGAGGCTTATACTAGGAATGAGCTATTGCCAGAGATAAATTTTTACCTCGGCGTGGTATGGCAAACATTTGTTTACCAAACATTTGCTCTTCCCATCTTCCTGTGAATTATCTTCCTCCTCTTTGGTGTCCCAGACTCCTACTCCCTTCTCCTTAGCTCAGAATGGCATATAAACCTCAACTGCCTGACTGTTGGGGAGCTTCATTTCTTTGGGGTTAAATTTGTTTGTTTTTTTTTTCCTTTAATCTGTCCTATGTCAGTTTAACTATTAGACCAGCCAAAGAACCTGCAAGGGAAGAAGGTAAAGGTTTTTCTTCCTGCAATGTTATGAAAGTCACTCCTTTAGGAGGGCTGGCATCTGCTGCAGTGTTTGAGCTCTTGTCGTGGTGTGGAACATGCACTCCACTGACTGCTAGGCTATTGAGAGCACCCACTATGGTTTGGAGAAGTGTGGAAGGTGTATTTTGCAGTGTTCTCTCTGTATTCCACTGGCGAAGGGAGGAATAGCAAATGATTCCTCCTTAGCAGATACAAGGGCGAGAGAAGATTATTGCTGTTTTTATGCTTAGTTCTCATTTCCTCAGGGGGTGTAATATAGCAAAGGTGATGATGATGGTGATGATGATGATAACAGTAAGAAGAAGGAGGAAAAGGAGAAAGAGAAGGAGGAAGAAGAGGAATAGGAGGTAAAGATGGTTATCGGTGTTAGCATATGCTTTTGTTGACTCTACCCTTGTCATACAGCGAACTTTAGGAGGAACAACTGCAGGGCTGATTAAGGTGGCGATAGCACTTTACTCCTTTTGCCCTGAGAATACCACTTCATATTTGTACTGTAGGAACCCTTAAAAACCTGAATGGATACAACTAGGGCAAATATTGAGACATCAGTCCATTAGCAATTCTCATGGTACAGTACTGACTCCAAGAATTTAAGATAGATGAAAATTGTGGCAAGGCTCTTTGGCCAGTCTTTGATAAAAATATGCTTTAGGACATGCTTATTACTCTGCACTATTTTTTTAGTTTGCTTTAAAGTGACAAAGTGTAGTCATGACAACCTTGATAAGGTTACTGTCTACAAATTCCTCAAACTCAACTAAAGTAAATGCAGAACCACTGTCAGAATGATAGTATCTGACAATCTATATTCTACAAATAAGTAGCACAGAACTATGATGGTCAGAGATGACTGTGAAAAGGAATTTGGAGCACTTTAAGCTATTTTGAGAAATTACTATCAGTAACTTCTTGGTCCTATAAAGTTCATCCTCAACACCTCAGAGGACTGCCATTTTTTTAAACATGACTTAAATTTGTTTAAACAAATGCTGCTTTTTCGTAAAACCTTACTACAATCCAGTAGAACAGAAAGCCGTCAATCTCTTGCTGTATCTTGAGAGCAGGTGACTCGCACATTGCAGTCTGTTGGGTTGAATACTAGGAATTTTGATAAAGCAAACTTAGAAGTTTTATTTTCTTGTTCTTACCTGCTTCTCAGAAAGCTAAGTGTCTGGCTCTTGATCTCAGCTCAGGTTTTGGTCTCAGGGTTGTGAGTTCAAGCCCTGCATTGGGCTCCATGCTGGGCATGGAACCTACTTTAAAAAAGAGACAGAGAGAGAGAGAGAGAGAGAGAGACCTGATGTATTGAGACTGTATGCCACTTCCAGAAAATTTGCCATACGTTTCTATGTTTAGACTATTATTAGAGTTTTTTTTAAGTTATGGTATGTTTTCTGGATCTATTAGATCTTCTGTTAAATTCCCAGGACAAGGATTATTAGTTGAAAATCTTAACATTATATGGGTCTTCATTGACTGGTGATCACTGTATCTGACATAGCACAATCAGTGATATATTACTGATAATAACAAATGGTTGTATTTTCAAGAAAATCATCCAACAAGAATAAAAAATGATTTTATTGGGATGGTTTTATTTAAGTGCTTTATTCATTATTTACTTTGGGGCAATTAAGAGTATAGACTCTAGAATTAGTCAAACATGATTTTTTTAAAAGATTTTATTTATTTATTTGACAGAGAGAGACACAGCGAGAGAAGGAGCACAAGCAGGGGGAGTGGGAGAGGGAGAAGCAGGCTTCCCACGGAGCAGGGAGCCCGATGTGGGACTCAATCCCAGGACCCTGGGATCATGACCTGAGTTGAAGGCAGACGCTTAACGACTGAGCCACCCAGGCACCCCAAACATGATTTTTAATACAGTCTTTGTTACATCTTTCAATTTAACCTTGGATGAGATACCCTATTCCACTTATCTCAGTTTCCTCATGATAGTTAGAATAGTAGTACTACTAATATCAAATGATTTCAGTTAAGTTTAAATGAGATATTCCAACACGTGCTCTGCACAGTACCTAACACATAATGCACATTACATACTGGTTTCATTAAAGTTTATATTATTAATTGATATATTTGCTTTTTTACAAAGATTTTTATATCATTAATCTTTATTGCTGGCAAAATTAATATAGCCCAAGAGATGTGGGTGGGCACATTTTTTTCCATAGAAGTCTAAGAGATTTGTTTGGATAATATCTTTTCAGAACAAAAGGTAAATTCCTATTACTGTTTTCATGTTCATTGTTGCAAGGCTTTGATCCAAACATAACTACACTAGTTTTCCTTTTCATAAGATCATGTTCATAAGCTCTTAAAAACTTATTATTATAGAAAACACTCCTTCAAAATGATAGTTAGAAATGGTGATCAGTTCCTTCTGAATAGGCTTATATACCACCCCCTGGTGACAGAATCTAAGATTTTCTCCAGTAAACAACCATTGTGTTACTAAAAATGTAGCAGTTGTGTGATGTTCCTCATTTTAAGGAACACTTGCTAGAAACAACTTTAAGAGAAACTGTATGATAAAGTAGCTTTCCTGATTACTTATATACCACAGAATTGGTACATCTTGAATTCAGGGTCATTCATTAGTACTGGTAGAAACACAGCAAGTTCTACAAATGTCTATTCCTTAATCTTTTGGAAATTGCTAGAATTCATTGTTTTGGTGTGCTTTACAGCTTTGTAATTAATAGCAAAGACTCAAGAGCTAGATTTATTGGTTTACATAATCCCAGACTTACATAATCCCAAATTATGTTTTTCCAAATCCACCCAAATTTATTATTGAGGCAAGTGGCTTTCCAATGTAAGCAGTGATGTTTTTAGCATTGTTGAAACCTCCCAACTATTATAAATGTGGTTCAAATCCCAACTGTGCTGCTTACTAGCTAGGTGAGCTTGAGCAAGTTTACCTTTTCAGGGTCTCTGTTTCCCCATCTATAAAATAATAGTAAGAGTTCCTACCCTCATAGGGTTGTTTGAGGTCAAGCAAGTCAATACATGCAAAGAGAAAGTGCCTTATCAAGATCAAGGTGTCATGTCATTTGGAATATTTTAAGAGTTACTAAGCTTATTCTCAATTGCTTTTATTCAAACTATTTTCAAGATGGTTTCTTCCCCTGACAGAACATGAACCACACATTCTTGAAATTAAAAGTAGATGTGCATTGCATATTCCTGGAAATTAAAACAGAACACTTATTTATTTGCACATGCTACAGAGAGCAGCTATACAAGCCAGGTTACATTTATTCTGATCTAAAGATATTTTATAAATAATCTTACTTTTAAATTTTGTGGTCACAATATTGTAGAGAACCCCTTACCCTAAAACACATAAATACTATAAGTAGAATCTACTCTTTAATTTCTGAATCTGAGTTTTACTACATGAAATCTTTACTTGGATAGTTATAAGAGTTAGTTTTTCATCAACATTTGCTATTAAATAATCCCTGTTGTGAATTATATAGGCAAGGCAATCCCAAATTATGTATTCCAGAATCTCCCCAAATTTATTGTTCAGGCAGGTGGCTCAGCTCCCCAATTTAAGCAGCAATGTTTTCAGCATTGTTGAAATCTCTAAACTATAATGCATGAGGCTAGTGAGAAGTGTGTTTACAGTTATCACACAAGTTTATAAAAGTTCTTTGCCTTGGGTGAGGCAGGGAAAGGGAGAGATCTTTCTACGGCACAAATGCAGACAATAAATTGTTAAAGTGTACAAGGTTCCATAACACCGTCTACTTTGTTAGCTTCAAAATTAATGAAAGTTTCAGCATATAAATACAAGGAAGCAAATGAAATAATGTCAAATTTTAATAAACTCCAATCCCTTTTGGTTTCTGGTAAATGTTAGTGCTTGATAGGAAGCTTTTTTCAGTTTCTATGTATAGTTCTTAGAAAGGCAATTACATTATATGTTGTGGCCCAGCTTTCTTTTTAAGAGCAATCTTATCCTCATCATTAAAAGATTTTGATTTTAGAGTTAAATAAATAGGTATTTACATTTTAGTTACTAATTTTCACTTAGACCAAAGCTACCCTGAACCAATCTATTTCTTTTAAGTTTGGTAATTTACAGGAAGAATAAAATCAGAATGAACACACACACACT
Source organism: Leptonychotes weddellii (assembly GCF_054177405.1). Lineage (NCBI taxonomy): Eukaryota > Metazoa > Chordata > Mammalia > Carnivora > Phocidae > Leptonychotes > Leptonychotes weddellii. Next base: position 67,180,559 of record NC_138375.1, on the reverse strand, counting down.
GGAAAATATATCTTGATGTGAGAAACCTGTTCTGATATCATTTATGTTCTGGACATACAGAGAAATTATTATGGTCATTTCTGATATGGAAGTAGGAATGAGGTGAGGAGAAAACAATAAAAGATAAAATGGTAGAAGTCTGTATTGTAGCAGAACACTTGAACATAAGTAACTAGATTAATTTCATGTCAAATACACTGATAGGAAATAATCATATTACTTTAGTTTTAGTTCTAAATGTTTAGAATGCTTGGATTATATGTAACTTTGATTCAGTTTGCCACATTTCCCTTTTCATAGCAAATGGAGGAGATATTGTAATTCAGTGCTTATCAGAAATTCAGTGCTTTTTTGGTTTGGAATCTTCACATATAATAACTAAAACAAGTATCATTAATCCTTTTCTATATTTATTTTTGTATCCATACTGGAAAGAGAAAAAAAAATCAGCTTATAACATCAAAGTACTCCATGATTTTTAGCACATTATATTCGAAGGAAACTGAGTTTTGAACAATTGGTTCTCATTTTTGAAATCCCATTGCATAAGCAGCTTTGCCTGGTAACTAATACAATTGTGAGTGCATTTCATTTCCATTCACTTCATATATTCTGGATGAGTCTGGGTGGTAGTCTGTTTTCCTGCTTAAAAAGAATGTGCAAACTACTTGAGGTGTGAATTGTAAAACTTGATTAATAATTGTGATTATAAAAAACTTAGCAAAAAAATGTCAGTGAAAATGGGGGAAATGGTAAACAGATTTAAGGACTAAGTAGCAACTCATTAAATGATCTGGGTTCAATAGAAAACATTCTTTTATATCCACAATTGAGCTATGCAACAAATAAGAATATGTAAGTATAGGCAGACTTAAATGAATACTTCAGCCTCTCAGACTTAGTTATAATAAGTTATAATAAGGGTATATTCAGACTTAGTTATAATAAGTTATAATAAGGGTATATTCTTTTGAGATTAAAGACAAAAGTAACATAGCATTTTATGCCTGGTTCTCAGAAGATTATGTGGAGGAATATTGAGGGGAAAAAAGAAAAAGAAGCATCAAAGCACAAGATCTGGAAAAAGAGGTAGGTGGGGTATATAACATATATCGTCCAAGCTCCCAAACTTAATTTAATAGATATCTTGGGTATATCAAATAGATTTGAGTAAGAGACAAAAAGAACTAATTTGTGTGATGTGGAAATTCAAAATTCTTTTGACTTTGGCTTCCATATCTATAAAATGGGGGTAAATATAATGCCTCTGTCATCGGACTATTGTAAGTACCATGCGAGCTAATGTGTAAAGAATGGTTACCTTGTTTATTGAGGCACAATAAATAGAAGGATGATAGATTGCACTTCTCTTCCCCAGACCACACCAGAGTAGTTGGATCGTAGTAATAATCGCTGCCGCTCTACCACCAGCACCAGTCGTTAGAATTCCAAATTCCAAATACTTTTTTTTTTCTTGTTCAGGGACTTTCTGAAGTGTTTGAAAACTGACAGTCCTTGCTTAACACTTGAAATGTCTTGGGGCAGTTTCCTAAACAGGTGCTGCTGATATCCCTCATAAACTTCCTGAATGCACGTCCACATCCTTACCTGCTCTCGTGGCCCTGTCAGTTCTGTGTGCACCCCCTGCCCAATCTACACTCTTTTAAGAGTTTTGAAATAACTCTTATGAAATAAGATGCAAACTTCATCTGTCTGCCTCTGAAGAGTTGTATTCAGGCCACAGAAAAATGCATGCTGTAATCTTCTATTGCTTCTCTGGTGATAAAACTCTTTGATGTGTCTAGCTTGATTAGAGCCTCCTCTATTTAAAAACCTGATACAGGTTTCTGAGAATGGTCCAAAATCATGAATGTCAATAGAAGTATGTGAAAGATGAACAATATGGAGTTTTTCCATAATCAAACTTCTCTCTGCTTTTTGCTCCCCCCCCCACCAAACCTTTGTGCTGACATGCATATCCTTTACAGTGTCTTCCTGTTCATGTATGTGGTCTGAGACTTTAAAGTGCAAGTTTCTTGGGATGGGGAGTCCCAGTTTAGGGAGCAGCTGTTGCTCTCAAGTGTCCAGTCAGCATCCCCACAGTAATGACTTCCTCCCATTCTCAGCACTTAGAATCTCAGCACATGTATAAATTTTCAAATCTTTGAGTCTTGCTCTGGAATTCCTACTACAGAGTAGTTCTTAATTAATCAAATTTTGGAGATTAAACACTAAAATATATATAGCACTAATCTGCATGGCTTAAGGTTTTAAAGTTTCCTTGTAAATGAAGAAAGGTGTACCATATAATTAATCTAAGGCTGTGGGATCATGATTGCATAAAGGAAGGAGGAAAAGGAAGCAAAAGAGGAAGGATCTGACTTAGGTAGGCAGGGAGACACGAGGGACTGATGATCTGAGAGGAAGTGTAGGAATCTGATGGTCTTAGTGGTATTGAGGAACAAATGATATTGCATTAAGAGTATAAAATAGAAAACCATGGCTTGATATACAGAATACCATCAGTTTTGATGTCAGCAGTAAGCGAACCTGAGGAGAACAAGATCAAGGATACTGTAAAATATATTATCATAGTTTATAAATGTAAAACATGAATAAATGATTTATGTATTAGGAATACTTTTGCCTTGAGGTTTCAAAAACTTGATCAGTGGTTTAGAAAGATCTGCTATCTCTGCATTTGAATGAATGGATGCCTGTTTGCAGTTCCAGGAATGGTATTCATATTCAGAGCAAAAACAAAAGGTGGGCAGTATTAGCATATCCTGGCTTCTTGTTAGATTTTTCAGAATGTCCTAGCTGACTTGCACACACACACACACACACACACACACACACACACAGCTATCATTGTTGCTCTTGTTGTTTTTTGAACTCTATTATGTGTGTATTTATTTACTTTTGCCAGATATGTCACAGCCCTGTCTCTAGCGGCAAAGTAATTTTAGAAATTTACCAGTTAGCTTTCCAGTCTCTACATTTTGGTTGGCAAAGAAGGAGTTTGGGAATAAATGTTGGGTGACGGAACAGATAATGTCTGCCATGGATGTCAATTATTTAGAGAATTAACTCTACCATAAAGAAGTGTGTGAGTTTCCAAAAAAAAAAAAAAAAAGAATAAATACAAATGTAGAGTATTCTAAGGGCTGTCAAATGTCATTTCATGGAAAAATAATGTGTTAAAATATAAAGGTCTCTCTATATTTGAATCTGAATTCCAGTACCCACTCTTTATTTTGAGCAGTTTGTCCAAGTTTGTGAAACTGAGAGATTATAAAATTTTCTGGCTAATGAGAAAACACAAATATAATAGCAATTACATAAAAAACCTATTGAGCTCATTTGTGGCATATTGTGAAGATTCTGTTTCCTTTAGTATATATACTCTTATCTTGAATGAAAAAATCTATGCTTTATTCTTAGGATTTATAATTAAAGGTCATATTTCCAGGATTAAATTTTAAAAACTAAGTTTTGAGTGGAATATCTTCTAGAGCTGCTGTCCTCTGCCCTGGAATCACTCAGAAAGGGCTGTATTTTATAACAAAATGATTTAGCTAGGTAAAGCCATGCCTTATCAGGCTAGTACTCTGTTTATGATTCAAGTGTCATCACAGGAATGTAAATAATCTTGACTTTTTCTTCTTGCTGAAAAGCAGTGAAAGGTAGAGTAGTGTCTTGAAGTACCCAAGTATTTATGTCAACAAACTTCGTTTTCTAAGGTCTTCTCAGATACCATCATGACCTGAGTTTCTCCTCTAATTTGGATTATGGCTAAAGAGAAAGGTTTTTTGTTTTTTGTATTTTTTAGATGATTTATAATATCTCCCAAACTCTCCAAGCCCATGACTTGCTCTGTTTTGTTTGGCTCCACAAAACTGAACAGACATTGCTTTGTCATTCTCATTTACAGCCATTGTGATTTTAGGAAAGATAATCAAAAGTGGAAGCAAATACTCGATTTAGCACATTGGTAACTGAAGCATAAACTGCATCTGAAATCACCAAAACTAAGGGGAAAGTGAGACAAATTACACGATTTCATCATCATTGTAACAAGATGAGGGTTGGAACATTAATTATTGTACTCTCAACACATTTAGAAAATTAATTTTCTTATCCTTTTTCACTGAAGGTAGAATGTTCACATAAAAACCCAGGGTGCCCAGCTATATTTGAATTTGATTTTCAGATCAATGATAAATCATTTTTTAGTGTTAAGTATTCATAAAATATTACATGGGATATACTAATACTAAAAAAAAAATCTTATCTGAAATTCAGATTTAACTGAGTATTTGTATTAAATCTGGCAACCCCATTTAAAGGGAGATTCGGTCTTTTTTTTTTCCCTCTCCCCAGGACCCACAAACCCCAGAGGAAAAAGGTATTCGAAATTAATAGATATTTTGATTCATGTTCATAGAGGGGGATTACAGATCATCTTAGATGAAGGAAGAATATTTTTTTCTTCAATGGTACTAAATATGTATGACCCAAATAGTGGAAATCAGGAAAAAAGTATCCCTGGAGGTGGAGTGTGAGGGCAAGAGTGGCAACAGTCAATGAGCACAAGGAAGAATCTCCTGTTGGTGATCTGGGAATAGGGTCTGTGTCTTCCTCTGGTGTTACCCACCATCATAAATATACTAGCCTGAATAGAAATTGGGCCCTGAAAATGCTACACAGAGAGCCACAGTACCAGAAGATTAATTTCCAAGAACAGGACTAAGTGATCACCTAAGAGACTCCTGAAATATCTAATCTACTGGTATAACTTTGGAGAGGAAAAGGATACCGTGACAAAATTACCCTTATGGGGCTTCTTGCTAACCTTGGCTAGTGGAATCTCAGAGTGTCTCCTTACCCTATTTACATATATGCTGATGTCTGACATCTCTAGCATCTAAAGGGAAAATCCCATCTTTCCCTGAGGAGTAAGGGGACAGGTATTTGAGAACTGCATTTGTCAAACTATGGTTTGATACCAGCTCCTAAGAAGGCAGAGCCTTCCACACTGGAAGCGACTATATTTAGAGAACCACTCAGTCAGACCCTTCAAGTGGACAGAGTCCTAAAATGTGCATCTAAACCACATGAATTAGAGTCTAGAAAAAAGTCTACATAGAAGGTAGAAGTGAATCCCAAATATTGTATTTTAATGGAGATCATTTTAGAATAAGAAGAGTGTATAGCTTATATATTTTTCCCCTCGATATATTAAGATACCAAGTGAAAATTTTATGTTATCAAAAATCCATATGCAGTTCAGTATCTACCATAATAATATCTGGTTATTAAAACTTTTTTGAAAATCTGTAAAGGTATTAAAAGCTAAGATAATAAATCAAACATGTCATTACATTTTTTAAAATTTTAATCTGTTTTATTTTGTAGTCCACCCATACACACTCTTTTCGAATGTGTGTGAGGGTTGCAGTGGGAGGTATTAATTTAATCAGAAGCCTCATGAGTTAAGTGAGATAGGAGAACTTCAGTGTACTGCTATCTCGGCTTGTTATGTAAGTCTTGAAAAAGCATATGCTTTTACAAAACCCGACTTTTGTATTACAATACTTAGATCACATTCTCTGGGGGAATTTTAATAAAATTGATTCTAGTTTCTTTGAAAAAATAACTGATATTTTGCTCTGCATTATGCCATATTTCAAACAAAGTCCCACTGAGCTATCTGAGGGTACATCCTTTCCAAACTTAACTCTCTACAGACATGGTCCTCAGCATTTGTAACCACCTTGGTAAATTTGTAGGTTGCAAGACTAACAGACAAGTATTAGTAAGCATCATGTTCACCTTTTAACAATGCATCAGTGAGTCACTTCTGAGACTGACTTAAATGCAATTGAATGTTCAGTCTAGTATGAATGTGAAGACATTTAAATAAATGCAGTGTGTTTATCTGAATCAGATCATATTGTACATGTTTATTTGAATGCATGATGTGCAATCAATCAAATAAATGCACTGAGTAGATTTATGTCATTCTTTGATAGCACATTCAAATAAATGTCTCGGACATTTACAACAATGCAAAAATGTAAACTAGTAAGGATGTTTTGTTTCACCTTTCTTTTTTTACAAAGTATAAATATGATATAATTTCTTGACTGAAGTGATAAATATATTGTGTAATAACCATATAAGACTGGTTTTCATTAATCACATGCAAAACATCTGCTCAACATGTACCCTTCCCAAATGAATCTGTTACAGGAACATCAGTCAGTTCATTTTGGTCATGATAGCCACTGATAACAATCTCTAACAAATTAGGCTCTAACAAGGAATACTCATTCTGAAGGGAAGAACTGCCAGTTACCCCTAGTGACCCACCTATGATTCTGGCCACAAGAGAGTGGATTAAAACTCATGTTTACTACCTTCAGTCTAAAGATACCTTTGGTGCACCACAGTTAATACAAAGGAGAACATAACAAATATTTCGTGCAGAGTTATATACACCAACTCAAGTGGAGACTGAACTTTTGTTTTATTTCACCAAAATAAACAGCCCAAAACAATACCAAAAATAATACCAAATAACCTTAATTTTTATAAAAATAATTTTTTTTAAAGATTTTATTTATTTATTTGACAGAGAGAGACACAGCGAGAGAGGGAACACAAGTAGGGGGAGTGGGAGAGGGAGAAGCAGGCTTCCCGCGGAGCAGGGAGCCCGATGCGGGGCTCGATCTCAGGACCCTGGGATCATGACCTGAGCCAAAGGCAGACGCTTAACCAACTGAGCCACCCAGGCGCCCCTATAAAAATAATTTTTTAACTAATATTCTATTGAGATGGATGTCTGAAGCCCCTGTTGTAGTATTTTCTGTTAAGAAAGTGAGGTTATGTTTTTGTTTTTGATTCCATTTGTTTGAAATGAGAAAGATGGGGGGTCACCTGGGTGTCTCAATCAGTTAAACGTCTGACTCTTGGTTTTGGCTCAGGTCATGATCTCATGGTTGTGGGATCGAGCCCCATGTTGGGCTCTGTGCTTGGTGTGGAGTCTGCTTCAGATTCTCTCTACCTCTACCTCTGGCTTGCTCTCTGTCTCTCTCTCTCTCAAATAAATAAATATAACATTAAAAAAAAAAAAAGAAAGATGGGGAAGTTTGGCAGGTAGTTCATCACATGGATAGTGTTAGGGGACTTGTTGATTCCGAAGGAACAACCAAATTCTTATTAGATAGATCTTCTGTTCCTAAAATCAAGGAATGCTATATCTGGCAGAGCTGGGCAATCACACAGTCAGGATAGGCACTTTACAGAGATGTAAGCTGAATGCAATGATGACTCTAACAAGTCTCTAATAAGGAATGACAGTGATCCCTTGCCACAGGGATCATAGGCAATACATTATTCTCAAGATAAATATGGTAACTTCCAGTAGTGTTGAGGTATCCTTCTCTTTATAAGTGCAGGCACACACACACATCCTTACTCTCACGTGTATTTCTCAGTTAATGTGGGTATCCTCTTTGCATTAAGAGTCTAAAAGTGTCCGTCTTCGTTCTCTTCCAGAGGCAAAAAAAAAATATAAGCTAGTCTGGGCATTAAGATGAAATGACACTCATTAAAATGTGTGTGCACATGCTGTATTTGTTCTGCTCATTGTTCTGTCCTGCACCCAGCACAAGTGCCTGGAACATGGTGGGCAGTAAATGTTTGTTGAATGATATAATGGATTCACTTACCCAAAATTAATGTGATTGGGAAAGCTATAGTAATATAATGGTGAAGTGGAAAACACTTGGTACAGTGGAAAACAGTTCTGGATCCAGCTCTGCCACTCACTACTTTATGACTTTAGGTACATTGCTTAACTTCTCTGGGCCATACTCTCAGCATCTACACATCTACACATCTTTTTAGATCTAAGATTTGATGATTTGTTAGATCTCATCTGAGAATTTCATTTTGCTATCAAATCAAGTTTCCTGACAATAGTTTATTAATTCCCAGAAGCTCACAGCATATTTGTGACCACAAACTATCATCTGTAGTTAGAGACTGCCAATTCCCTATTATTATCTAATTTTATTTAACCTGAAATTAGAATATAAAATTCATCAGCATTTTACTAGTCTTTTAATTTATATATACCCTTTGACAATTGTTTTTGTTGTATCTAATTAGAAATATCATTAATAACCTTAACAAATTAATTACCTATGTTCTGAGCTTTGTGTTTTATTGTCAATAACATTTTTAATTGCCTACAGCTCAATTCCTTTAAGACCTAGTCCATTTTTTTCCCAGGTAATGGGTCTTTAAGCTTATGCTAATTTACGGAGCTAGATGCATATTAGGAATAGTTAATTATTGGTGTTTCTTATTTCAAAAATCAGCTGTTTCCCCCCATCAAATGACAATGCTATATTATGTAAACTTATACGAGCTCACTTACATTTGGATATTTTCATCCATGGTCCACTTCTTTTTTTTTTAAGATTTTATTTATTTGCGAGAGAGAGAATGAGAGACAGAGAGCATGAGAGGGAAGAGGGTCAGAGGGAGAAGCAGACTCCCTGCCAAGCAGGAAGCCTGATGTGGGACTCGATCCCGGCACTCCAGGATCATGACCTGAGCCGAAGGCAGTTGCTTAACCAACTGAGCCACCCAGGCACCCCATGGTCCACTTCTTTATTGGGATTTGAACTAGATTTTCTTAAACTGTACGAGTTTAATGTTTATAATGGATATGAATATTCTTCTGATTGCATATTGCTTTTACAAATTACTATGTTCATTATCTACCAACATATCTTTCTTCTAAAATATTGTGTGCATGTGTGTATACATGCAGATTATGCTCAGTTCTTGTATTTAACCTTACACATTTCTCTAAACCTTTCATAGGCAAAAATCAAAATAACAAATATTAAAATAAGTGAAAATAATACATAAAGTATTTCATATTATTTTACTTATATATAATGTATTATATATTTATATATATTATATATTATTTTATATATAACATTAAATTATATATAACATATATATATTTTGGATAATTCATGAGATGTTCCAGTGTTTCTCTAGTGTTTCAGTTTATAATATTGATTATGTATAACATTAAATATGAAATATCTAAAGTATAACATTTGAGCTTTCCTCAAAACTTCACAAACTTATACTCCACAATAAATCTGTAGACTAGGAAATATCCCAAGCCCATTGAGGTATTGGAAATTAAATAACATGTACTTACTTTCTCTATGAGTCCCCATTGTTTTTCAAGTTGTGGTTACAGATTATGCGGAGTCATCCATACTTTTCTGCTTTTTACAGCACATTTTGTCCAACTGACAGCTGAGGTTAGAGATTATTGTTAACTTCTGTTCATGCTTGCATGCCATTGGTTAACAGGAGTCTTTAAAAGTATATGGTACACATTATGCATTTAAATTTCATACATAGCCATTTTTCAAATAAGCATAACATAGGAGCTTCTTCCTTTTATCTCAGAGGAAACCTCCCTTTCCTCAGGGAAATGAAACCCATTCAAAGACCGACCATATGTGAATTCATACTACAGATAGTTTTTACCATATGTGCTATGAGACTAATACTCCAAGATACTTTCAGCTTTGACTCTGAATTTCCTGTCCTTTGTCAGTTTAAACTAAGTTCTTCACATTATAGTGAATTGAATGTAACTCATGTGTATTATATACTGAAGGTAATACTTTAAAATAAGTGGAGGGTAATTATTCATTTATCTTGTTCATTGAGATAACATTAATCATAGTGACTCCATTTTGGAGTCATATGGAATATAGTTCATAATTCCAAAGAATTCAACTATATGCCTTGTCTATAATCATAATCTGTCTTTATGGTAACTATGATTGTCAAACAAAAAGTCATTTCGGTGATATAACAAGGATATATTTTATTCCTATGTTGAATTTATTATTGTGATAATACACTAGCTATACATGAATAAATGATTCACCTCAATCCTGTGACCAAGATTCTTTAAACTTGTACAGCAACTACAATTCAATATATAAACTAGAGAAGTAGAGAGAAACATCAATGCTGACCTAAGATAATTTTCTTTTTCCAGTTATTTTGCGGTCAATGACAGCTCAAGAATCTTACTAATCTTAGAAGTCAAATCAAATCCAATAAAAAAAATCGTGTTAGATTTAATAGTGAACTGCATCAGTGTTGATCAGAGAATTTATTTTAAAGCATTTAAGAAGATTCACAGATGTAACTTTACTAAGAATTTAAATATACCTATAATGTCAGCAACCACCAAATAATGTAAAAATCATACAGCTTGCTTACCAAAAATAATTGCCACCTTCTACAGTTTGCCCTTTTTTCAAATTCACAGTTTTGTTTCTGCCATACTATCTGTATAGAGGATATTTTGACATCAACCATGGATGAATTGATTTGAATTGCATTGGCATTGAATTCTTATGTAGTAATTCAAGAGGTGGATTAGAGAGCAATTGTGATCCAAAGATTGTTTTCTGCAAAGTTCTTTTGAATTATGCATAAATGACATTTGGATTTTGCTGTTTGAAGTTTATAATTCGGATAGCTTTTTAAATATTAATGAGTTGTTTGGGAAGTTTTACCAAACAGGTAATGACCCCTCAGATCAACTGGATAAGGATCCTGAGAAGTATGTGGGGTATTTAAACATTTTCACTTAGTATTTTCTATCCACTGGAACAGTCCATGTTATTTACTACATTATAATGTTTAATTACTGCATGGAAGTCTATTGAAAGACTTCTCAGGTCTTTCAGATGTCATCTATAAATGCAGAGTACCTGAGTGTAATGAACTTTCCAGAAATAAATGTGTTACAGGAAAAAACTTTGATCTGTTTGGGAATTGATCATGTAAATCAATATTATAAACTGAAACACTAGAGAAACACTAACAACTCATGAATTATCCAAAATATATTGAAAAGAGAAAGGAAATGAAAGGAGAAAGGTAGGAAATCTTCTGACTGACATGACTTCAGACTGTGACTATGTCTCCACAACTAAAGAAAAAGAATGTCGTATCTTACTGCAGAGACAATGTTTATCTGTACAACTTAAAATTATAGGGGTCTTTTAACAATCATTTTATTACTTCATCTAAGAAAACATCCAAGTTAAATAATTTGGGACTTACTGAAAGTTTTAAATTCTGTTAATGTTTTTAAAATTATGCATTATCAACTTAGCTATTATTCAAGGACAATGGTTTTACCTTTGTTAAAACATTCTATGAGAATTCAAATGAGATTATAAAGTAACTCCAGATATTTGCTTTATGACCATATACATATCAGTTAATTTCTACTATGTAACACCCACTCCAAAATTTGATGGTTTAAGACAATAACCATTTATTTAACTCATAATATAGGTTGGCAGTTTGCTCTAGGTTTAGCTTAACCATTTTCCTGATCTGTACTGGGCATCCCCAGGTGTCAGCAGCTATCTACCAGATCAGCTGGAGACTGGTGGATGTAGGTTGGCCTCAGCTGAGGTGGTTTGTGTCTGCTACAGCAGAGGAGGCCAGGCTTGTTTACATGGTAAGTCATAAAGATTTCAAGAGAAAGAACATCATGAAGCCTTGGCTCAGAACCAGATCAATATCACTTTTGCCTCATGCTTACTGACCCAACCAATTCACAAACCAGTCTGGATTCCAGGAGTGGAGAAATCATTGTGGATGATTATGTCATTTTTGCCACAGCATGATGAATATTCCTCTCCTTCTACTTTTGAAGTTTAGAAAGTCACAAGATTGACTCAAAACTGCTACCAGAGGCTTTCTTGAAGACATAGTTTGGCTTACAGTCTAATATCTTTCATTTGTCTTAAAGGCATTTTGTCTTTTTACTTTATTCAGAATATTTATGGAATGGGGGGGCTGTCAGGGAATGGTGCTGAGAAGATGTCAGATGAAGCCAAGCTTTCTGAAAATGGCTTATACCATTTTTGCTTTTCATTTATGCCATTTCAATGGGTATATTTAGCTTGTGTTCTGTGGTTTAGTGGATAGGTTTCCCGGCCCCCCCCCTCCCTGAGTTAATGTTGCGTCCTTGTCTGTATAGAAAGCAACAGTACTATTTAAAGACCTAGCATATAATAAGTGTTGAAAAAAGACATTTTAAAAACAAACTCTATGGTCCTCTGATTGCTCATATCATGGTAGATGATGAGATATTAAGTTTGTAGCTACTTTAATATTTTATGGATAGTAAAAGACTAAACTGGTATAAATACGAAACTACAGGTTTGTAATGTTTATATTATTCAGTTGTAGAAAAATAAATAAAATTTAATGCATGCAAAAACAAAGTGCCAAGCAAAAAATTTACACTGTTCTTCTGACATGATGTGATGAGAGATAAAAATTACAAGCCAGGAAAGGCTCACTTGCCACATGGTTGATTATGCCTAGTGAATACCACCTCATCAAGATAGGTATTTGAGGATTTACAAAACAGGATCTTCTCCTGAGAGAATGTGTATTTTGCATCCAGGTGTATTCTGGATTTGCATAGGTTGGAAAATGAAGCAAAGTTTAGAGAAGAGGAACAAAAAATCATCAAGTGAGCGTAGAGGATCTTCCCTGACGGTAGACTAGGAATATTACAATTTTTCTATCTAGAATGATTAATTCTAAGTTGATATTTATGGAGTCAAGGAAATCATGAAATTGACAGCTAGAATTTTCACCACATCCTAAACAACTAGAACTTTGAGGTCACCTTTAAGAATTATTTCTCTCTTAGTATACTACCCTGGTTATTCTCATTTTGTTAAATTTTCTAAAGTTCTAAAGATGAAATCCATTGAAAAATGGTTAACTATGGATTAAGCACTCATTATTTCAAAGGTATCAGGTAATCATATCCTAAAACCCATAACCCAAGTGAAATGTTTATGCCTTTCCACTAATCCCTAAAAATTACCAACCTTACTTCTTATTACTATCATTATAGGGCTGAACTTTTTATAAGTCTCTATAAACTCAACCATTTCACTTTACTGGGAGAAGAAAATAAGGTCTAGAGAAGATGAATGACTTTCTCCCATCACACAAGTAGTTGATGAATCCTAATTTTGAGAGTAAGGTCTCAGACCCATACATCCAATATTTGCTTTTTACCTTTAACGCTGGTCTAGGCTTTCCCCTGCCTGTTAACCTTTGCCAGTGGCTTGTGTCAAGGGTATTTCATGGGTAATCTTGTGATTCTCTAACCTCTGTATCAAAACTGCTCTTTCTAACTTCTTTATTTTTGTTAGTGGAGCCTTATTTCCTAAGTAACCAGGTAGGAAGGTTGAAACCACTTCTTTCTATTCCTTTTTATGTACTCTTTCCGTCAGAAACTATATTATTTATACATGAAGTTAACAAATATTTATTCATAAACTATCATGTCCCAGAACTGTGTGAAGCTCTTGGTATGAAAAAAAAAAATTCTTGGAATTTATAGGCTCAATAGACCTATATGACTTTTCACTCAATTTCAGTATCAATTTCTGCCTTTCCATTATCACTGCTACCAGTCTAGATTATTGTATTAGCTACCATACAGTTTCTCGCTCCACTGTTTCTCTTTTCCAAAGAAATAACTTCTGCAATAATATCAATTATATTGCTTTCCTATTCAAAGTCTTCATTGATCTTCCATATGTTCAAATCCCCCCCTCAACCCCTGTTTATATTTCTTACCTTATAATTAATTTAACTGCTTTTGTAATTTGAATAAAATTTATCTAGTTTTAACCTCTATTTCCTTAAGTTTATTAATAAGAACACTTATTGAGCATTTCCTATGGGTAAAACTCAGTGTTAATTATCCTGAGGAAGGCAAATATGGGATATGATGTTTGAAATCCGAATGCTAACACTTTATTAGAGGGTATAGAATCTTATGTAGAAATTATGAATATCATTAAAACCAAAGGGAGAACATTTACAAAATTCAAAAGACGGAGAGGCTACCTTTGATTGGGGAGTTCTTGAAGGAAGGATTTCATGGACATTTTTAACTTAACCCTTGAATTACCTTCCCTGCTACTTTTGGTTTATTTTCCATCCTGACTTTAATTTTAAACAATTCTATTCTTGAAAAAGCAATGTTTCTGGATAATATAATGTGTGTATACTACTTTTAATGAATGTTTAGTGCAACTGGAAAATTAAAAACATTTGCATTTATGTTACCTAATGATCTCATATAAGGGTCCACATAATATATTCTATCTTAAATTCTGTATCAAAAAAAAAAAATATGTCTGTTGGCAGACACCCAGCAATGTCCCTCTCCTTGATAACTTGGGTCCTTAAAGGAACTTCATGTGGAACATGGTCTGGGCCCCACGTAACTATGATTTCTGTGGCTTTCCTCAGGTACATGACCCTGCCTAAGGCTGAGGGCCAGCTTTGCCTCCAAAGCTGATTTCTTCTTATGCTTGCCTCATCCTGCATCAGGACAGCCACAACACAACAGTGTTTACATTGTAGGAAGGGCAATGGAAAGGTTTATGTATGTCATGGTGGACGAGTGCTGCAGTTTGGTCAAATTTTGCTTTTTTCTCTACACCTTATCATCCTTTTTAAATTATATATTTTTATTAGAATATATTATTTTTATAATTGAAAATATCTTTTTGGCGATGCCTGGGTGGCTCAGTCGGTTAAGCGGCTGCCTTCCACTCAGGTCATGATCCCAGGGTCCCATGCTCAGCAGGGAGCCTGATTCTCCCTCTGCCCCTCCCCCTGTTCATGCTCTCTCTCTAACTCTCTCTCAAATAAATAAATAAAATCTTAAAAGAAAAGAAAACCCTTTTGGAAAGATTCACAAGCTTTACAATACTGAGATTATGATCATATTTTCTTTGAACATTTGGGAGTAATTCTTTTCCTGATTCACACTATAATTTCTTTCACAACCATTCTAAACCAATTATCTTCTGTTCTGGTCATCTGGCTAAAAACCTTGTTGCTCTCAAGTGTCTGACTCCTCCTTACTAAGTAACTTGCAAACTCTTGCATTATATTTTTCAAATTTTAGAACAATAAGCTTGTGAGTAATTATTGATAATGACTGGTTTCTTTACCTTTTTACTAAAATCTAAGGTTATCAAAAATTTGGATAGGAGGAATATTATTAATATTGATCACTCTTTTTAAGTAGGATTTTTAGCTCAAAACATTACTTATAAGTAGTTGAAAACAATTTAATGAAATTTGAGAAAACAAGTCTAAATTTTCAGCAAATTTCGTTACTCAGTACACTCAAAGAATAATGCATATGTTTGTGGTTTCTATTCTTTCATACTTCCTATATTATGTTAGAATTTCTATTTGAAGAAATCTTATCTGACTCAAGACCTCACAAGCCTCTTTTTTTTTGAAGAATCCCTTGATAAATTTCTATCGGTTGAGGTTAACATACAACCCCAAAAAATCTCTGGCTTACAACTACAAAGACTTCTTTTTCTTATTTTATGTCCACTGTTGGTCAGCTGCAACTCTGTTCTATGTCATTTAGATGACAAAGATGCCTATATCTGAGAACCTGCTAGTCTTTTTAAAAGAGTTATAAGAGAAACATGGCAAACTCAAACTAGCTCTTAAACTTGGAAGTTATTCATGCATTTCTGTTCCCAAGTCATTGACCAATGCAGTTAATATGACCCACTCTGAAGTCAGATGAATGGACATGTACCATAAATCAAATGGCAAATTAGGATGCCAACAGGGTTAGGGATTATAATCTACACACAGGAGGGGATAGAAAATATTTTGAACAATAATACAATCCATAGCATTGATCATTGTGATGGAAGTAGGAGATGAGAACAATACAAAGTTTTAAGTGTTCCTTTTGTGTTCTTATCAACTATGTTATTTCCTAGAATATAAATCTTAATAGATTTTTTCTTTTTTCATACCATTCACTTCCCTTCTTTACCTCTTCTTTCCAGGTCAAAATTCTACCCATTTCAATCACAATCTGTACTTCCTTGAAGGTTTTCTTGATATATTCAATTCATATTTAACTCATTTCTTATTCAAACTAATGTACAGTTGACCTTTGAATGATGGGGGTATTAAGAATGCCACCCCCACCCCCACACAGTAGAAAATCCATGTATAACTTTTGACTCCCCCAAAACCTAACTACTAATAGCCTGCTAGTGAATGGAAGCCTTACCAATAACATAAGCAGTCAATTAACACGTTTTGTATGTTTATATGTATTATATCCCATATTATTAAAACTAAGTAAACTAGGGAAAAGAAAATATTATTAAGAAAATCACAAGGAAAAGAAAATACATTTACAGACCTATACGGTATTTATCAGAAAAAAAAAAAAATCTTCATGTAATTGGGCATGCACAGTTCAAACCCGTGTTGTTCAAGGGTCAACTGTATATTGATGTTTTTGGCACTAACCTTACTCAGGTCTCCACAATATTTTTGCAAATGGTGTTTGTGTATTTTCTCCCAAGTCAAATGTATGCTAATATACTTGACAAGTCTGCAATGCTGATGATGTATTTTTCTCCATTAGGTAGGAGAAACTGTTTTTAGCCTGCAATACCCAGTGCTGCCGCTACAGCTAGACTCCCCAAAGGCCTTTTCTGTTCAGGATAGAATGTGAACAAACTTATTTTGTAAAAATATGGATAGCTTTTGATTTTGTATTCACTTCTCCCAGTATGTGCTTGGTGTATACAGAAGTCTGTATCAGCCCCTGTTCCTCTCAAATGTTTACTGAATGTGTTAATAGATAATCCTGGGATTAAGAAAAGGCATATGGATCTCTGGCTGGAGATCTAGGGTATTTATAACATAATATATATTTGTGTGAATTGAGGTACTTGCTTCCATCTCTTTTTTGAAAAGGATATTTGTATATCATAAGGCTAAGAAAAGTACCAAGGGAATTGTTACAGAAGCCACTGGAAGAGAGAGTTACTTATGGAAAATGATCATCATCAGACTAAAAAGCTTCATAACATCAAGTAGGAGGAGCCAGGAAAGCATCTGTTTGACCAGGGAATTAGAAATTGAAAATTCGGAGAAAGGGGCCCATTATCTAAATATTTAGTGAGGATGGTATGTGAACACCCCATTCACAGAAGTATGGTTGAAGCTATTCCAAAAAATGCAAATGATTTCCCGTGGCCATTGAGTCACCTTCATATCACACAATTTGTTATTCTTATAATTGAGTACTGAGAAAGAGATAAGAGTTATAGTTCTTAGAAAAATAAAAAGCAGATGAAAGAGAGGGTTTGAAGACATTATCTAGTGTTTTACCATTTTCATGAGTAGTTCCTATTAAAAAGGCTAACATTACAGTAATGCAGTAATGATCTTAATGAAGCCAAATCAGCATAAATGAAATAACCATTTATCTGTTGTACGATGTGATCAATTAACTCTTAATAATTAATTGAATTTTCTGGTACAGTAGAATCAGAATCCTGGTCATATTATTAAGCACTTAAAAATACATGTTTGCTATCAGAAAATAAACTTGACATTTTGGACTTACAGTGAAAGGAAAAAAATAGGGACTAGATGGATGAGAGATAAAGCATGTAGAAAATCAATCAAAAGGAAAGTTGCTTGACATCTGTCAGAAAAGAAATTTCGAAGAAGTTAAAGGCTAAAGCAAGGTAGTAAAGGACATAAGCTCAGTTTAACAACTTTAACTTTGAAAATAAATGATGAATTGTTTGGTAAAGTACCAAAGTGGACTTTCTATCTGCAGCCCTTCACAACTAGACTTTCCTTTGGGAAACCTAATTTGCCCCAATATTAGTTCCCATTGCTTGGTTGGGGCTGATGCTGATCATTTCTCCGTTTCTATTCCTGACCTAGAGGATCAGAATTCTTTCTACCCTAAACAGAGGGATGAGATCTGAGATAGATGCTTAATGAAGCCAGCCTAATGAGAATCATGCTATTGAGTTTTCTTTAAACAATTAGAAAAATGAAATTATCTTTTCCATAGAAATGTTAGCTGACAGTCTGGATGTAGTGGTCATCATTACTATTATATTGCAGAAAACTGTTGAGAATGGAGCCATAGAGAGGAAAGAAAGCTAATAGATGAAGAGAGAAATCATAACAACTCTGTTAGCCATGTGCTAATATTACCATTTTATAGAAGAAGAAATTGAAGCTCAGATACTTAATTTTCGAAGTCATTCAACCAGTAGAATTAAGTGGTTAAGTCAGGACACAGACTTAGGACTGCATGATTCTAGATCTCATACACCTTCACAACTTAAGCTTGAATTTTATAGATGCTCTCTTATTTGATTTACCCAGAAACTCTTAGAGTTTACAGGGTATGTCATAACCCATCTGAAAATGAGAATCCATGTCGGGCCAAGTTAAAATATGTATCCAAGATAACAAAAGAAAGGGACAACGTATATATTATGAATTGAGCCAGTAAATATCATTAAATATGTTAGGAATTTTGAGGAAAATATTTAACATGATAGAATGATTTGCTTCATATCAACTCTTTTCCAGTCATAACTCCTCAAACACTGACCTGAAGCGCAGTTTAAATTGATCATCTGGGAGATGTCGAGAAAGGAATGAGCTCTGTGCCTTCAAAGAAAGAGTGAATTGATAAGGGATATTTTCCTCAGAGCATTAGATTTTGAGTTCATAGAGGAAAAGATCGAGTTACTGATTCATTTCTTAAGAATGCTAAGCAGAGTATTTATTGTTCAGATTTACTCAATGGATTTTAACTCTTTATCTAATTACTGGGCCCAATTTTCACAGAATGTTTGGAAATTTACATTCTAAAGACACAAATAGTTCCTGACTAGCCTTTTAAGCTCCAGGAGATCAGAAGCCCTGCTTTTTTTTTTTTCACCATCATTGTATGAGTTAGATTTGGATGCATAAATAAGATAGAATTTTATTTATCTCTCACATAAAAGATGTCTAGAGGTCTAGAAATAAGCAAGCCATCAGTCCAGGGCTGGTATGCAAGCATGAAAAGCAGTAAATACACTGGGACAAAAGGAGCCCCTTGGCATCTGAAACCTTTACATCCTCTTCCTGGAGGAAGTGCACACAGATATCAACGGCCAGAACTTAGAGAAATGACTACATACCTAGTTGCAAGGAAGGCTAGAAAACGTCTTTTGTTCCAGCTGCAGTGAGTCCCAGGAAAGGAAAAAAAAAATTCTATTTCTAAAGAGAGAAAGAAAAGCAAGTAGACTTTTTTTTTCTTTTTTTTTATTATGTTATGTTAATCACCATACATTACATCATTAGTTTTTGATGTAGTGCTCCATGATTCTTTGTGTATAACACCCAGTGCTCCATGCAGAACGTGCCCTCTTTAATACCCATCACCAGGC
>NC_138375.1:67130393-67160620 GCF_054177405.1 Leptonychotes weddellii | reverse complement strand
CCCACTCCAACAACACTCAGTTTGTTTCCTGCGATTAAGAATTCCTCATATCAATGAGATCATATGATACATGTCTTTCTCTGTTTGACTTATTTCACTCAACATAATACCCTCCAGTTCCATCCACGTCGTTGCCCATTTTAAATTGGGTTATTTGTCTTGTTATTATTGAGTTGTTAAGTATTCTTTATATATACTAGATACAAGTCTCTTATCAGACATATGATTTGTATATTTTCTTCCATTCTGTGGTTTGTCTTTTCATTTTCTTGTAAGTGTTCTTTGAAGCACAAAAGCTTTAATTTTTGATGAAGTACAGTTTATCAAATTTTTTTCTTTTGTTGCTTGTGTTTTGGTGTCACATCTAAGAATGATTTGTCAAATCTGAAGTCATAAAGGTCTCTCCCTAAGAGTTCTACCTTCTAGGAGTTTATGGCTTTAGGACTCACATTTAGGTCTTTGACCCATTCAGTGTAAACTTTTCTGTATGAATATCCAGGGTCCTAGCACCATTTGTTGGAGCATTAATTATGTCCCCACTGAATTATTGATAAAATCAATTATTATTATTATTATTATTATTATTATTATTATTATTATCATCTTAGAGAGAGAGTGCGAGTGGGGTTGGGGAGGAAGGGGCAGAGAGGCAGAGAGAGAGAGAGAGAGAGGATCTTAAGCAGGCTCCACCGCCCTGCTCATAGCCTGACGCAGGGCTCAATCTCATGACCCTGGGATCAATACCTGAGCCAAAATCAAGAGTTGGCCATTTAACTGACTGAGGCACCCAGGTGTCCCCCAGCTTAATTATTTTGGTATCCTTATTGAAAGTCAATTGACCATAAATGTGAGGGCTTATTTCTATTCCACTGATCTATGTACCTATTTTTATGCCAGTACCAAACATAATTACTGTGGCATGGTAGTAAGTCTTGAAATTGGGACAGCAAGTCCTCCAACTTTGTTTTTTTCAAAATTGTTTAGATATTTTGGTGGCCTGAATTTTGATACGAATGTAAGGGTTTGTCAGTTTCTGCAAAGAAACCAGCTGGGATTTTGCTAGAGATTGTGTTAAATCTGAAGACCAATTTGGGAGTATTGGCATCTTCCCCAAATTAAGTCTTATAGTCCATGAAGATGGAATATCTTTACATATATTTATATCTTTAATTTCTTTCAAGAGTGTTTTGTAGATTTCATAGTATTATTTTTGCCATTTCTTTGGTTAAATTTAGTCTTCAGTATTTTATTTTTTATGCTATTACAAAGGGAATTGTAAATTTCATTTTCAGATTTTTCACTGCCAGAGAAATATAGAGAAATATAATTGATTTTTGTATATTGATCTTGTGTCATGCAACCTTACTGAGCTCATTTATTAATTCTATTAGTTTTTTAATGGAATATTTAAGATTTTCTATCTACAAGATCATGGAGGTAGTTTTACCTCTTTTCCAATCAGGATATATATTATTTCATTTTAAACCTAAATGTCCAGGAATGAATCTCCAATACAATGTTGAATAGAAGTAGTGAGAGCAGACATTCAGTCTTGTTCCTGATCTTAGGGTTTAAGATTCATTCTTTTACCATTAAGTATAATGTTAGTTTAGTTTTTAATAAATATCCTCTGTCAGGTTGTGTGTGGTACTGGACTTAGGTAACTAGTATTTTATTAAAGATTTTTGGTTCTACGTTTATGAGATACTGTTTTTTAATTTTCTTTTCTTTTTTTTTTTTTTTTAAAGATTTTTATTTATTTATTTGAGAGAGAGAATGAGACAGAGAGCATGAGAGGGGGGAGGGTCAGAGAGAGAGGCAGACTCCCTGCTGAGCAGGGAGCCCGACGTGGGACTCGATCCCGGGACTCCAGGATCATGACCTGAGCCGAAGGCAGTCACTTAACCAACTGAGCCACCCAGGCGCCCCCTAATTTTCTTTTCTTTTGATGTCTTTGTCTCATTTGGTATCAGTTTAATACTGGCCTCACTAAACAAGTTGGGAAGTGTTTCTTCCTTTTCTGTATTTTGGAAGGTTTTATGGAAGAACTGGTATCAGTTCTTCTTTAAATGCTTGGTAGAATTCACCAGGGAAGCCATATGAACCTGGGCTTTTCTTCTTGGGAGTTTTTGATGAAAAATTCAATCTCTGCAATTCTTAAAAGTGTATTCACATTGTCTGTTTCTTCTTCGTGGTTTGTGTCTTCTAGGAATTTATGCATTTTCTATGAGTTATCTAATTTTTGATCTTCATTTGTTTATATTATTTCCTTAAAATCCTTTTAATTTTATAAGGTCAATAGCAATGTCCCTGCATTCCTCATTTTAGTAATTTGAGTCTCCTCTCTTTTGCTTCATTGGTATAGCAAAAGATTTATCAATTTTGTTGATTCCATTTAGTGTTATATTGAGATACCTTAATTTACTTCTGTACTTTTTGTTTTCTGTATGTTTTATGTCGCTTTTCTTTCTTTTCCCTCCTTTGTATTTTCTTTTTCATAAAGTACATATTTTATAGAGTAAAATTTTAGTCCCTTTAATGATATTTCACTAAATATTTTGAGTTACTTTCTTATTGATTGCTCAGTATATATCTTCACTTATGAGAAATTATTTTCAGATACA
Organism: Leptonychotes weddellii; assembly: GCF_054177405.1. Lineage (NCBI taxonomy): Eukaryota > Metazoa > Chordata > Mammalia > Carnivora > Phocidae > Leptonychotes > Leptonychotes weddellii. The sequence goes on along the minus strand of NC_138375.1, from coordinate 67,157,996 downwards.
TAATTAGTTTATTCCAGTGAGATATAAGATGTTAGTGAATCCTCCAAATTATCTCTATCTTCTGTATTCCATACAAACACCCATAGATATAGCTCCAAAAATAAATTGTTATAATTATCACTTTATGTAATTTGATGTCTACTGAAGAACTGAGAGAAGAAAGAAGAGCAAGTATGTATTTATGTATTTGTGTATTAGTCTCCTTTTGTTCCATTTTTGGTTCTCTTCATTTGTTTCTCTTGACTCAAGTTACCATCTGCCATATCCTCACTCCAGTACATATTTGTTTCCACACACATCCTTTGTGTTTTTATCATCGCATATGTTGTATCTCTATATATTACAGGCCCAACACTCCATAAACATATATGCATAAACATTTATGTAATTGTTTTTAAATAAGGTAAGAAAAAAAGGAAAAATATTGATGCTATGCTTTCTTTTATTATGTAAAAATCGTCACTGAGGCTGTGGGTGTGTGCGTGTGTGTATGTGTAGGTGCACACATGTGAGCATACACATATTTAAATTGCTGCCTGGGGTCACTTGCTTTTAGTCTGAAGAATTTCCTTTATATTTCTTATAAGACAGGTTGGTCTGCTAGCAATAGATTTTTCCAGTTTCTTTCTTTATTTCTGTGTATTCTGAGAAAGCTAATTCTGTCTTCATTTTTAAAGATAGTTTTTTCTGGATATAAGATCCTTGTTTTACATCAAAGGCACAAGCAACAAAAACAAAAATAAACAAGTGGGACTACATCACATTAAATAACTTCTGAACAGCAAAAGAAACAAAATGAAACAGCAGACTATGGAATGGGAGGTATTTGTATTTGTAAATATTTCTAAACCATATATCTGATAAGGGGTTAATAGCCCAAATATATGAACAACTCATATAACTCGATATCAAAAAACAACTATTAATCCAATTTAAAAATAGGCCAAGGACCTGAATAGATACTTTCCAAAGGAGACATACAAATGCTCAACAGGTACGTAAAAAGATGCTCCAGATCACTAGTCATCAGGGAGATGCAAATCAAAACCCCAAGGAGTTATACTGCATTGTTAGAATGGCTGTTATCCAAAGGGCAAAAGATAACAAGTGTTGATGAGGATGTGGAGAAAAGGGAATCCTTGTCACCTGTTGGTGGGAATGAAAATTCGAATAACCATTATGGAAAACAGTATGGAACTTCCTAAAAGGATTAGAAATAGAACTATAACATGATTCAGCAACTGCACTTCTGGGTATATATCCAAAAGCAATGATAATGGGATCTTGAAGAGATAAGAGATATCTGCACTCCCTTACTCATTGCAGCATATTTATAAGAGTGAAGATAGGGAAACAACCTAAGTGTTCCACAGTGGATGAATGAATAAAGAGAGGTGATATACACTATCTAATATAAAATTAAATATAAAATATCTAATATATTGGAATATCATCCAATCATAAAAAAAGAAGAAAATCCTGCAATTTGCAACTTGAGAGAATCTTCAAGGCATTCTGCTAAGTGAAATAAGTCAGACAGGGAAAGGCAAATTCTGTCTGATCTCATATGCGGAATCTAAAATAGCTGAATTAATAGAAAAAGAGAGAGACTAGTGGTTGACTGAGGCTTAGAGTTCGAAGGAATAAGGAGATGTTGGTCAAAGGGGTCAAACTCCCAGTTATATGATTAGTAAGTTCTGAGGATCTAATATGCAGCATGGTGATTACAGCTGATGGTACTGTATTGTTTACTTGAAAGTTGCCAAGAGTAACTCTTAAATGTTCTCACCTCACATGTACAATAGAATGGTAACTATGTGAGGTGATGGATGGATTAACTAACCTTATTGTGGTAAACATTTTGCAATATATATGTATATCAAATCATCACTTTGTATCCTTTATACTTATACAATGTTATATGTCAATTGTACCTCCATAAAGCTGGGGAAAAGGAGATTTTTGTTGATATTTTTTTTTCAGCACTTAAAATGTCATTTCACTGCTTTCAAGCCTCCATTGTTTCTATGAAGATATCAGTTTTTAATCTTAGGATTTTTTGTAAGCCAGTAGTCATTTTTCTCTTGCTTTAAAATTTGTCTTTGTATTTCATTCTTACTGAGATATGTCTGGGTATGGATCTCTGTATCTACCCTATTTGGAATTTGTTGAGCTCCATGGATGTATAGATCAATGTTTTTTAATCAAATTGTGAAGTTTTCAGCCATTGTTTTCTGGAACTTTCTGGTTCTTTTCCTTTTCCTCTTAGTACTCTAATCATGCATATTTCCTATGCTTTAATGTTGTCCCACATTTCTCTAAGGTTATGTTGATTTCCTTCATTCTTTTTCTTGCTGTTCTTCAAACTGCATTCCCTATCAAACTGTCTTCAACTTTACTGATTCTTTCTTCTATCAACGTCTTCTGTTGATCTTCCCTAGAGACTTTTTTATCCCCAGAAGTTTCAGTCACTGAATGTTTCAATCCCAGAAGTTCCATTTTGTTAATTTTTATAATTTTTGTTTCCTTATTGATAGTCTCTATTTGATAAAGCACAGTTAACACAGCTATACTTATTTCCTTATGTATTGTTTCTTTAGTTTTTTGACCATTGAACATCCTAATAATGGCTTCTTTGAAATCTTTGTTAAATCTGACATCTAGACCCTCTCACAGGAAGTTTGTGTTGCTTGCATTTTATTTTTTCCATATATGGGTCACACTTCCCTGTTTCTTTGTATGTCTTGTAATTTTTTTGTGAAAACTGCACTTTTTAGGTATTTAAAGAAGCTCTGGATACTGATTCCCTCTCATCCTCCAGGGGTTTTTTTGTTTTGTTTTTGTTTTTGTTTTTATTTGCTTGTTTAATGACTTGGCTAGACTATTTCAGTCATGTCTATTTCCTCTGCTATATGAAGCCTCTGATGTTTCTCAAAAGGCTCAGTTTTGGGTATCTAGACAGCCATTCTAAAATGACGTGGTTTTTAGCAGGACTCTGTCTTATTCTCTGATTTCTCTGTTAAGGTGCTTGCCTTATTTAGCATCATCTCAAACTCCATCTCCACTAATTTGAGGCTGATTGCTGTATTGTTTTCAAAAATAACCTGGGGAGTAAATTACCCCTCAGTCTAATCTAGTTAAATTTAGCTTTCCTGGGTGCCTCAGTTGGTTGAGCCTTCCTCTTGAGTTCAGCTCAGGTCATGAGATCAAGCCCTGCGTGGGGGTCCTGAACTCAATGGAGTGTGCCTGTCCCTCTCCCTATCCCTGGGCCTGCCCCCCCACGCCTCTCTCCCCTGCTTGTGTGCCCCTGGTGCGTGTGCTTCTCTCTCTCTCTTATTCTCAAATAAATAAATAAAATCTTTAAAAGAGATAGCTTTCTTTGCAGGAATAGTTTATGGGGCCAGTCTTTGAGATTTATTCTGACCCCAAGAGTGATTTCTTTAGCTTTCTTTTTCCTTGGTGTACTCTGTTAAACTAGCTGGCATATGATCTAGCTTCTTCTCAATGAGCTGCCAGCCTCCTCCTCTTAACTGCTTACCTTCAAAATCTCTGCTGTTTTCAATCATAACTACTTAGGCTTCAACTCCTCACATGGTTTCATATAAAGTCAGTTACTTTCAGGAAAGCTTTCGACCTCTTCCTTCTTACATATTATCTCATCCCCTCGTCAGAATCTCTGCACTACTGCTCCAGAGTTGTGTAAGGGTCCAGTAACCGGCTTAAGTCTTATAGCAAATAAGGTGCTGGGTAAGAATGGTAGCCTCTGGTGTTCTCAGTTTGTATCTACTTATGTGGAACTTCCGCTCTGTAAGCAAGACGGGGAAAAGGCAATCAGAGCGTCAGTATGTTTGGCCTATTACTCCTGGGGTAAGTTCTTTGCACTGTGAGTGGGGGCTGGGTGGAGGAAGTGAGCCTCAGACCTCATGGCCACATTGATCAGTATTTTAGCCTTTGCAACTTAAAACTTGGAGGGGGTGGTGATATGACAAATGCTGGTAGCTGATAAAAACTGTGTTCCTTGACTGAGACCTAAGAGGAAAGGAAGCTCCAGGTTTTATCTAGACCTGCCTGGAGCAGAGCTTCTGACATTCTGAGCAGGAGGATGAGGCAAGGAGGGAGATGGTCAAGGCCCAAGTGCCACAGCCCCCTACGGTTTTATAGAGATTTAGTAAATTTCTTTCAGCATTTTTTTTTTCATTTTGTTTGTCCTTGGGATAACTTCCAGGTGTTTGTTTGTTTTCTGTTCTTGTTTTGTTTTTTACTTCCCAATACTTTAAATGGTAACTTATTTGTCTTTTACAAATTTTCACTTACACCAGTATAGTTTGCTGGAGAGTGGAAATGGCTTCTCACTGTGCCATTATGAAAGTTAGGAACAATTTGAATACAGCTGATATTTCATATAGTAAGAATGGTAATATTTACAAAATCAATAGATAACTTGGCAAACCAGCTGTGTGGTAGAGATAGAGTTGTTAACCTCATGGTTGCTTTCATGGATCCTGTTTCTATTGGGCTTATTTCTCTTAAGACAGACATTAAATAATAAAATAAATAGTATATTTAGAAAATGAATAATAAGAAGCAACAAAATAACAGTAAAAAGGAGCATAATGTTACGGTGGTATAAAGAGAATGGCAAGAACACTGTAGCAGAGTGATTTGGGAAGGCCTTACTAAGCACGTGGTAGTAGAGCTGAGGTTGGAAGAAGAAGCCAAGCATGTGAACAGTCCAGGGGTGATGATTGCAGAGAGAGGAAGATGAAGAAGTTTTCCATAATCACCATAGCTAATAATTTCACATTTTCAGCCAGACCTTTGGCACTATTCTAAGTGCTTTATTTACACATTAACCCACTTCACACATCACAAGACTCTTATGATGTTAGTACTGTATTATGTCTGTTTTATAAATAACACTGAGGCAAGTAAATGGCACAGCTGAGGTGAAAATACAGGAAGTCGGGGTCTTTCTCGAAGGGCAGATATTATAGAGTCATATTTAACACCTACGTGCCAACCTTGGAGAGAGGAGTCTTATTAAAGTTTTTAGTGTGAAAGAAGATTTGATGGAAAGAAGACCCTGAATTTCAGCTTTTATTTTGAACTTTTGGGTGAAAAGATGACAAAAAGTGTCATAGTCCAAGTGGTTAATAAGATCAAGGGGAAATTGCACTTTGTTTTGCTTTTGTTGTTGTTGCTGTTCTTTAAAGGTTGATAATAATCCAAGCAAAGAGCTACTAGAGACAGAGAAATTAAATATGCAGGAATCAGTGTAAATAATTGAATAAGGTCCAAATGGTAGAAGGAATTGGGATCCAAAGCATAAGAAAAGTATTATAGAGGAGTTAGGCTTTGGGGAGCTATTTTTTTGTGATAAAAGTTATACTCTTTGCAAAGCCTTGAGGTTGAGGTAATTTCTCAAATTAGCAAGAATATAAAATTTAAAGCTAAGAAGGAACTTGGAATCAGATGAGGAAGGAAATAAAAAGAAAGATGAGTAAGTACATTTACCTTTTCTCAAATAACAGTGTTGCCAAATGCCAATAGAGTCTACAAATTCAAATATAGGGGCCATCAAATGTTTTTCAAATAAACTAAAAACACAGATGAATTTTCACATTTAAAATATTCATGTTTCTAGAAGCTGTTTTAAAATTTTGTTTATGTAATAAATGCATTATATGTGTGTTAGAGGGATAGAGTCATTTTATTTTCATCTTAATAGAGGGGATAAAAAAGAAAAACCTTAGCGATTAGGCAGATGTACAGAAGTAAGTAAAAAAAAAAAATGATCATAGCTACACTTCAATTAGTGTTTTTACCTGAAGGGAAAAATATATGCCATGATGAGTTTCAATAATAGTTCAATTACAGTAGATCTTGTGAAGGTCCAGTTAGAGGCTTGACAACAAATATATCAAGTCCAAAAATAGTTTCTGAGAGTCAGTTGAAGGCACTGACAAGCAATTATATATTTACATAGAAATCCAAAATCAAATAAAGTTGTCTTAGTTATCCATATAGCAGCTAATTGACCAGATGTATTCCAAAATAATACCACCTCATATTTGCATCATAGAAGTAAATGAAATTGTTAAACCAATTTCATCTAAATAAAGGAGAATAAAATGAAATTTGCAAACATTAACATAAGATTCAATAGCTGACATAAAGCATTTGTGGAAATGTGAAGAGCTCCTAGAAGACTAAGGAAAATGCATTGCCTTAAATGTCCTTCAAAAAGTCTTTAAAACGTCTTGCATCAAGTAAGAGTAACATGACAATTATACTAACAGAGAGGTTATAACTCTTTGGTATCTATGTTACAATAATATGTACTCTATCATAAAATGAAAAAAAGTGATGTGACATTTTTAAGACATTGGATGATGAAAATACTGAATGTTTTATCACCATCACCTTTATCCAGTGTTGTTTTCTTTATTCTGACTTTGTGTATTGATGATGTGGCAATTGAACTGAAAGATAGATTTCTTGCTTATATTGTGCATGTTGCAAGTTTGATCTTCAAAAAGTAATGGTTATGCCAAGTTTCCCTTTTTTATTTGTTGTATTGCCCAAAGAAAAACTGTTGATACATTAAATTTTATCCTGTTTTCTTGTCCTTTGCAAAAACAAACACCCCTCCAAAAAGCCCTAGCAATTTTGCAACAATCTATACCTGAATAACCACGCAAAAAAGTGAAGCCCAAGTATGGGCTGGGTGTCTGAGGAAGAGTGGTCAAAGAAGCATGTAGAATCTAGAGGGAGGAACCAAGTTTAATTTTTTTCTAGCCCAAAAGGCATATCATCAACTAGATGTTAGGTCATATATTCTGAAGTTGCTTATGAAGTTCACATTCAGTCTTTTCAAAAAAGTTCATTTTATATTTAGTAATTCTTGGGGGGGGCAGGTGGTGGGTGAAAATGAAATATATATGAAATATGAAACAACACAAAGGAAAAGAAGAACTATAAAAAAGCTAGGAGTATCTGGTGATAAGTTAATGGTTTTAGGGTAGCTGTCCTTATTAGTGGACAAGATTGGGAGACACTAGTCATTTAAATTTAGCCTAAAGTCAGATTTGTTTAAGAGAGAAAGAGAGAGAGAGGGAGGGAGATAGTTATACCACAGGTAAAGAGATAGAGGAATAAACTATTTGATATAGGAGGGTTTTTTTGGTTTTTTTTTTAAGATTTTATTTATTTGACAGAGAGTGAGCACAAGCAGGGGGAGCAGCAGACAGAGGGAGAGGGAGAAGGAGAAGCAGACTCCCTGCTCAGCAAGGGGCCCGATGTGGGGCTCGATCCCAGGACGCTGGGATCATGACCTGAGACAAAGGCAGACACTTAACCGACTGAGCCACCCAGGTGCCCCTGATATAGAAGTTTTATGCTAAAATTATCTTTGTACACCTAGACAAAATATTCCAAATTTTTCAAGATTTTACCACTTTGTGAGTAGGTAAGAATCGTACACTCTTCTGTAGCACTGTGACAGAAATGGCCCAGCTGAACCTAGATCCATACTATCATGAACCAGGAAGGTCAAATACAATTTCAAGGATTCAGACTCAAGCCAGGGTTCAGCCTCTGGCCAATAAATAAAGTTTATTGTTTGCCTTTATGCATTTTAGTGTTATTTTAACAGTTAAGAAGCTGCTTTTGATAACATTGAATGTGTATGCAAATTTATAGCTAAAAGAATATATGTTGTAGCATTGTTTCTACTAACAAAAAGGAAATATATTTTCATCAACTGTGTGTCACTGTATGTATTAGGAGCTCAATACAATGAAATACTATTTAGTAATTGAAAAGTAGCCATACATGAATATTGGTTGACATGGAAACACAATCCTATATTACTGACTAAAGCTAGCTGCAAAATAACTACATCCATGAAAATATATTTTCATTACCTTGTCTACCTATTCTTAATACCCTCTCCAGCACAGGTAATCTAAACATTTTAAGGTGTCTTTTTATTTTGTTGTTCTCTTATATCATGGACATTCCTGTTGTACCTGTGGTGTTAATTTACAATATTATTAGTGAGCTATTACCCTACCTTTTGAACATTGTGTTCTTTTTAAGATAAATCTGTTTCCTTATGTAAATATGATCTTTGCTTTTTTCTAAGTATTAGTAAGATACTTCATTTGATGCATTTGTCTCATACTGTCCTTATGATTGAATTTCCAGCTAATCTTTAGTGGAATCTAGCATACTCAGGACATGAACCTGTATGGTCGTGTAAACCAATTGCTTTGATTTTTTTTCTGTAACACCAAAGTGTAATGTAACCTATACAAACTAATCCATTTGATTTTGAAATTAAGGTGCAGTAACATCATAAAATAAGCTGAGTAGCTTATGCTCCTTTTTATTTTCTCAAAGAACTTTACAAGAGGTGAATTAATTGTTCCTTAAAATTTTGGTACAATTTCGCTATACATATATATGTGCTCATTTTATTTTTTAATTTCTTTACTACCTACTAATCTATTAGTTTCTCTGTATTTTTGCTCTAGTTTAGGTTCTTTTTTTCATGACAAATATGTTCATTTTATCAAATAACAAAATTTATTTTACAATAAATTATGAAAGGAATCGGTCTTATTCTCTTCATCCTCATTTGCAATAGGAAGGGCAGATGGACCTGTCTTGGGTAGTTATTCACTTCACAGATTTTTAATTGAAATCATTTTTACCTTTCATGTCTTCACTGAAGTAGAAAACATCCTCTGTATGGCATAGTTGAATAACAGGACAGCAATAAAATGTTGATGCAGTATTTATATAATGCCAAGAAATATTCTAAGTGTTCCATGTTTGAGACCACAGGCTCTGGAGTCTGATTTTTGCCAGATTTGTGATCTGGAGCAAAATATTTAATCTCTATGGGCCTCAAGTGTATAATGTATAAAATTGTAGTAACATTGGACTATATGAAGACGTAATATGTAATTTCAGTGGTTTTCTTTTTCTTGTTATTTCTTGTTTAAAAAAAAAAGTTAACAGAGAACCCTAATATATGAGAGAGAAAACTAGAACTGTTCTTTTTGAAATGGGTCTGGGGGCTCACCAACTTACTCTCCCTTATCTGTGTTCTCCTCTCCACTCCAAAACAGGTAGCTGAAGAAGTACCTTTCTTTCTTTCTTTCTTTCTTTTCTTTCTTTCTCTTTCTTTCTTTCTTTTCTTTCTTTCTTTCTTTCTTTCTTTCTTTCTTTCTTTCTTTCTTTCTTTCTTTCTTTCTTTCCTTCTTTCCTTCTTTCCTTCTTTCTTTCCTTCCTCCCCTTTCCCCTTTCCCCTTTCCTTATTTATTTGACAGAGACATAGCAAGAGAGTGAACACAAGCAGGGGGTAGTGGGAAAGGGAGAAACAGGCTTCCCGCCAAGCAGGGAGCCTGATGCGGGGCTCGATCCCAGGACCCTGGGATCATGACTTGAGTTGAAGGCAGACGCTTAATGACTAAGCCACCCAGGTGCCCCAAGAAGTACCTCTTTAGATATGGAAACATTCAGGGAACAGAGTTAAAAAAGAACTGTGTGATGTGATCAGAAATGAGTATCATTTGGCTACATTGTTAATTCTGCCCTAAGTAGAAGTTGGTAGTTTTAGGAGTGGGGTGAAGGAGTGGGGAGAAATGACATGTCTTCTTTCTTGTTTAACATCAGCACAGTAAGCACTCCACTTATTATTAGTACGTCACTGGACCATGTTTTGGCATGCAAGTGCTGGGCATAGGTAGTGGGACTAGAGTCTCTCTGTTTAGCTTTAGAGCAAGTGGAAGAAATTTGTCTTTGATGACAGACAAACCTGGGATCAGATCCTGGCCTCTGTTTACCAGAAAACTGTATGAAAGTTAAGTCATATGATGAGACTGAATTTGTTCATTTTTTAACTTTATGAGATAGCCCACCTTGCAAGATTATTTTGAAGAATTCTGGTGATATCTATAAAATTTCAGATTGTCTTTAATTTTAATGTTTGTAATGCATGGCACTGCCACTGTTTTACCTCAATTTTCAAGCCAAATGCTCCTGTTATATTACTAATAGTAGAGCTGGCCTTTATTGATACAGAAATGCCTCTTTGGACTTTACATAAAGTATTAGGGATTTACTAATTCTCTTAGAGGTATTACACAGTTACTTGACTGAAACTATACATAGTGCTTAAAGCAGTCTCTGATCTCTGACTTTATCAATGTTAATTGACAAACCTATCTAATATTTTGCCTACTACCTGTTTTGACCACTACCGATACGGAGACTCATCCTGATCTTTATCTGCCTGAATATGCCTTTGCCTAAATCCAATAGGGATGACTACACATCATTCCTGGTTGAGATAATCTGACACCCTGAACCTTATAAGACATTAACAATGCTTGAAGGCACAAGTTTTTTAAAAATTATTATATGACCATACAATAAGGTTATAAGTGCTGGGATGACCTTCCTAGATCATGAATGATTCATCCTAAATCATGTAAATAATGAAAAAATTAATGAAAATCAATGAAAAAATCATCATAAAACATATTTAATTAGCACATGCTAAATGCTTCCAAAATGCTACTATAGAAAAATATGTACCTCTTATGATAAAGATGACTAAAAAATAAGTAATATTTTAGTAATCTCTTCTATTCTACAATAAGAAGTAATACCGTCTCTCCAAATTTTATAATTAGCATAAAGTATATTATGAATATCTAAAGAAATACACACACATTTATATTGGAGTTTAAAATTTACATGTATTTTTATATACATGTGATAGTATATATGTATATATTTGTGTATGTGTGCATGTGCATGCATGAGATGCACTTGTGATTTTAGGAAAATTGTCTCATTTTTCATTCATGTTTCATTTGCATATGTCCAAGAATCTCATAAAAATGATTTAAAAATAAAATAAAATTAATTGGTTCATACCTTTGAATAAGGCAGTACTTTCACCTCGACAACCCAGTGCAATTCCTGATATTCTTATTTATTAGTTCTGCTCTAAAGCCTACCTAACTATGTATATCAAAATGAAACAAAACACAATAGAACTTCACAAGTGACTGGTACACACCACAACTAAGAAGATTTCTTGACTTGTGAGCTGAAACAAGTCCTTCTTGCTATCTTCTGGAAGGTCCGATTCTATAAGGCTTTGGGAATCCTATCCAATCTCACTATGTAGCAAGAATGCTTTCCAGGAATGTTTCAAAAGTAAAGCTAATAAAGTGTTTCCCTCCGTGAGAAAAGAGGGCTCCTTGTGATGAGTTTTTGAAACTTGTTTCTTAATGCAATTACTGGGAGAAATGAAACAGTAAATGTGGTGGGTATTAGCATTATCCATCAACTATTTCCTTTTCTCTCTCTTCCTAGGTGAATGGGAGGATTCAACTTTCCTGCTACCTTTAAATGTGAATTGCTACAGCCAATGATATGTGAGAAGTGAAGCATACCATGTTTAAACAGTAAGTTTGAAGTGCTTGGGTACTTACAATGTTTCCTGTTCTTTCCTCGTGCAGTACTGAGCTGTGTATTCTAGATAGTGACTACTGTGTCAGCATTAGGACCAGACTTAGAACATGATGACATAAAGCAGAGCCCTTGCTTGTCTGAAATGGACATGAACATGTCTGAAAAATTAATCTTTTTAAATTGTGTTTAATTGCTTGAGCTTTTTGAAGTTATTTATTTATTACTGCAGGATAACTTTAGCATACCCTGAGTGAAGCAAAAATTAAAATATTAAACTAGTAGTCATAAAGGTAAACCCTATTTTAGCATAACCATAACAAGAGTGTTATAATTGTATATAATGATTTTTTTCATTTTGAAATTCTTGTCTCATATGTTAAATTCTCTACATGTATCAGATTTAATTCTCACAATGACTTTAAGAAATATTTAATACTTCATTCTCATTTTTACATCAGAAGAAACAAAGGCTTACAAAGGAAACAGAAATTTATATTCCACCAATATCGTACAGGTAGTAAGTAATAGAAATAGATCTCAAATGCAGATTCTTTTTAATTATAAAGCTCATGCCCTTAAACTTTATGTGATATATTATCTCTTATATATGCCCAAAACAAGCAAGTAATATTAACTAACCAAATATTGAATAGTCACTAAATAAGGAATATTTATATATTCCACATATGCAAGGGAACTACATCAGTAAGAAGTGAGGAAGTGGTAGATAATAGATAATACAAAATGAATAAGACATTAAAGTCTTACAATGGGCAAACTGAAGATCTCAGGACAGTGTAGAGTGGAAATTGGATTTATAGGCATATGTATGCATCAACAGTAAACAGGAAGTAACAGTACTACTGAAGGAAGAGACATTGAACCTGGGGTGACTTATATCAGAGAAGATTGATCACAGAAGTGTGTGAGCTTAGGGACTGCCAGGATCCTCAAGTAAAAAATGGCTCAGTGAAAAATTGTGAGCATTCACATAGGTGATTTTTCATACTCTTGCTGTTAAGAGTCCAATGGGAAGACTGTATTCCTAATGATCCCTGGAATAGATTTGTACTATGGAAAGTGTGATAAACCTGTAAAAGTAATTTGGTCTTTTTTGTACATCTGAGTCTGTAACAAGATTTAAGAATTCCTTTTAGTTATTCTTATTTATCTTATTTCTATTTTATCTTTGACTATATAAATTACTGTGTGTGGTGAGTAATTTTAAAAATGATAGGCTTTGAGTAAATACATTTAAAATTAATAGAAAATTTCTTCAAAAATAAATGGGGAATTTTAAACCAAATCGGACACTGGGTGTGATGGACATTTCAGGCAGTAGTTTTGAAAGCAAAGTGTATTTCTTAAGACATACTTCTGAAAGTTGAAAATGTTAAAAACTGAGAGAATCAAAACATTGTTGTATTTGTTTGGGTTGTCTGGAAACCAGATAGCAGGATGTGGTTGTATATGTGTTTTTGTCCATACTGTTTCTGTGTATTGACCAATTTTAAGATGCAATCAGGTAGTCTCTTTTTATATATTGTTTTTTTAACTATCCCTTAGAAATGATCTGTAGGTCTGCTGATACAGTTAGCAGATCAAATTTGACAATTTTAGATTTTTTTTTTTTTAGTTCACAGCACAGAATTATGGTAAACAATGACTCCAAATTATGAAACATTTTTCCAACCATTTTTGCTCAATATATTTAACAATTAGAAATTTATCAAGTGTATGCTTTATTCCAAACAAAGCAAGGATTAGGGAAATGCACAAATAGTCAAATGTTTATTTAAAGATGATTTTCTTGAATCTCCTTAAATAGAGAACAATTATACTTAAATTGTTATTCTTCCTTTCTTTTTATAAACCTCTTCATTTTCTGTTTGAATTTGTAATTATGTGGGATATTATCATATTAAAGGAAACACTGTGGAACATTACACAAAGCTTTAGAGTTAAAAGTCAAAGAGAAACTTCTCTGTTTATTTTATTATCTTTTTTTTTTTTTTGGTGAAAAACTTGTTGTCATTGTTGATGATAGGATTCACATAGTCTCATCATTCTTAGGTGGCTGAGTGTTATTACTTGATAGTTTTCATTTTCTTTGCTGTTTCATTTATGTCACCGGTGGAGGTCAAAATCATGACTTCATTGAGAGAAGGCACGAACCCCCTAAGCCAAACTTTTGAATGGCTTATATTAAAGTCCATGTCCTTTTTTTCATAAACTCAGGAGTTAGTAAATCTTAAGTTCATCACAGAATTCTAGCCTCTAAATGGCTGACTGTGTCAGTTGCAAATTCCTTGTCCAGTCAGTAGTGAGGAGGAAAGTCAGAGTCACTTGACAGAAAGCATAGAGACATGGGTACAAGTTTATGTTCATATGTCTCTGGCAAATTGACTCTTTCAGTGATGGCATTTAGACAGCCATGAACTAACTAATCAAAAGCAACACAAAGCAATAATTCTTGTTTCCTGGCTTTTAAAAAAAGGTTTTTTTCCATTGCATGTTCCATGAGTTTTTATCTAATTTATTATGTAGTCTTGGATCCTCGGCTTACTTTATCCCTGGCACCGTTTCTGACTCATTTCGGATTTCCCAAATCTTCCCTCAGATCACAATTGTACTCCACAGGTCTTCTCCTTGAGCTCTGTGGATCTACCCATATCAGTCTAATTTTAGAGTGTTTAAAGATGATGCAACTCTCGAAGATAATGTCCTATTACAAACTCTGCTAAGCTAGTCTAAATTATTTTATACTACTAGCTGCTGAAAATGAAAGTGCAAAGCTTACATCTGTATATCTATGAGCAACTGTTTTTCTGGATGACTGCCTAATTTTGTCTAAAGTAAAAAAGTTATCTAGGTTCTTTCTGGACTACTTAGATTTTCTAATTTCTCTAAGAACTACAGCCAAAACTTACACAAGGATGGCAACTTTTTGAATTCAACTGTCCACTAAAATATTGCACAATGTCTATTTTTGTTCTCAAACAATTTATTATAGTTAAACACTGTGTCAAGAATTAAATTAGAATAAACATAATTCACTTTCATCTCAGTATGATGTTCCTTGCTTTCTGTGTATTGCACAACCTGTCTCAAAGTTGCAAACTGTATTAAACTTGAATAATATTAGTGCCCTTTCAATATTTTCAGATATTTGCCACAAGTCAATAAATTTCAAATATTTTTTCATACTCTACGAAGTGTTAATATGCTGATATATTCAGTCTATTCTTGTCCTTCCCATGTCCTAACATTTTTTAACCTTACCTAAAACAGCATTTTCATCTTAAAGTCTTTATGCAGGATTTTATTTCCAATACATCTTTTATATATTGCCAATATTCTTAAGTATTTAAAAATGAGTTTCTTCTGTCTCCTTTATAAGCATGCTGAAGAGTATCCTCGAAAAAAAAATAGGAAAATCTAATTTTCCTATTTTAGAATTCCATAGCATTAATTTCTTCTTTAAAAATTCTCTCCATATGCTCCTCTGTGAAGTGTTACGCAATGCCAAAATATTTATTTTCATATTCAGTTGAGAAAGGGTACCCAAATCATATCTATTATATAAATTTGCTAATAATTGTAATTAAGATCTGTTCATCCCTTACACTTTATACAGTGCTTTCAAATAAATCATGTCATTAAAGTAGGCATTTGTACCATTTTTCATTTTAAGGAGAGATACAAGGGGTGAAATGAATTGCTCCAAGCTGTGTAACTAGAAAGTAACAGACCCTAGCTCGAGACCTCTACCTTCAAATCATCCTACCAGGCTGACCAATTTCCCATTATTGATCTTAACAATAAATCATCATTTGAAAGACAACATTATATGGATTACTTTGTGATTTGGTGATGCCCTAAATCACTTAATAATTTTACAATGATACATGCAAAGAGATAAAGGGAGAATGTGATGATCCCTGGGACCCCACCACTTTCATGAATGATACAATGAAAATTGTATCATATTTATACTCTGTTCAGTTATGCAGCAGTTGATGAAATGAAAGTTGTCCAAATATCTGATTGGGCACCAATTTCAATTCAAATTATTTCTAACTTATCTCATCTGTTAAAAACAAGATAACACGCCCAAAATGGAGTCACTTACGTTAAGCCCCACATCACCAAACTGGGCCCTAACTTACAGTTTTCATCTCTCAGAAATGGAATCTTAAACCAGTCAATCAGGAATCACCTGGTTAGCTGTAGTGAGGTAATCTGCTTGGTAGGGCCCTGCAGTCCCCTAAAGGAAAGTGACCTTGCCACAACTAATCCACTTTTTACTAGTATAACTTCCTTGTCCCACTCCCTTCCGCCTATAAAAGTCTTTCATTTTGTACAGCTCCTCACGTGCTTTCTTTATATCTGCTCCACAGAATACTGCCCAATTCATGAATCATTAAATAAACAAACCCAAAAAGATCTTTAAAATTCAGTCAGTTGCATTTTGTTTTTCAACACATTCTGAATAAGAAAAGTAAATGAACCCCTTTACCCCTCCCCTGCCTCTATCACCCAATCATTTTTTAATTATTTATTATTTTTAATTATTTTTTAATTTTTTTAAATTAACATATAACGTATTATTTGTTTCAGGGGTACAGGTCTATGATTCATCAGTCATACACAACACCCAGCGCTCACCACAACACATACCCTCCCCAAGTCCATTACCTAGTCACCCCATCCCTCCAACCCCCTCCCCTCCAGCAACCTTCAGTTTGTTTCCTAAGAAAGAGTCTCTTGTGGTTTATCTCCCTCTCTGGTTTCTACTTGTTTCATTTTTTCCTCTCTTCCCCTATGATCCTCTGCATTGTTTTTTAAATTCCTCATATCAGTGAGGTCATATGATAATTGTCTTTATCTGATTGACTTATTTTGCTTAGCATAGTACCCTCTAGATCCATCCATGTCATTGCAAATGGCAAGATTTAATTTTTTTCTTTGATGGCTGTGTAATATTCCATTATATTTATACCACATCTTCTTTATCCATTCATCTGTCGATGGACATCTGGGCTCTTTCCATAGTTTGCCTATTGTGGACATTGCTGCTATAAACACTGGGATGCAAGTGTCCCTTCAGATCCCTACATTTGTATCTTTGGGGTACTCAGTGCAATTGCTGGATCATAGGGTAGCTCTATTTTCAACTTTTTGAGGAGCCTCCATACTGTTTTCCAGAGTGGCGTACCAGCTTGCAACCCCACCAACAGTGTAGGAGGGTTCCCCTTTCTCTGCATCTTTGCCAACATCTGTAATTTCCTGATTTGTTAATTTTAGCCATTCTGACTGGTGTGAGGTGGTATCTTCTTGTGGTTCTGATTTGTATTTCCCTGATGCCAAGTGATGTTGAGCACTTTTTCATGTGTCTGTTGGCCATTTGGATATCTTTGCAGAAATGTCTGTTCATGTCTTCTGCCCATTTCTTGATTGGATTCTTTGTTCTTTGGGTGTTGAGTTTGATAAGTTCTTTATAGATCTTGGATACTAGCCCTTTATCTGATATGTCATTTGCAAATATCTTCTCCCATTCTGTTGGTTGTCTTTTGGTTTTGTTGACTGTTTTCCTTTGTGGTGCAAAAGCTTTTTATCTTGATGAAGTCCCAATGGTTCATTTTTGCCTTTGTTTCCCTTTCCTTTGGAGATGTGTCTAGCAAGAAGTTGCTGCTGCCGAGGTCACAGAGGTTGCTGCCTGTGTTCTCCTTAAGGATTTTGCCATTTAGGTCTTTCATCCATTTTGAGTCTATTTTTGTGTGTGGTGTAAGGAAATGGTCCAGTTTCATTCTTCTGCATGTGGCTGCCCAATTTTCCCAACACCATTTGTTGAAGAGACTGTCTTTTCTCCATTGGATAATCTTCCCTGCTTTGTCAAAGATTAGTTGACCATAGAGTTGAGGGTCCATTTCTGGGCTCTCTATTCTGTTCCATTGATCTATGTGTCTGTTTTTGTGCCAGTACCATACTGTCTTGATGATTACAGCTTTGTAATAGCGCTTAAAGTCTGGAATTGTGATGCTACCAGCTTTGCTTTTCTTTTTCAACATTCCTCTGGCTATTTGGGGTCTTTTCTGGATCCATACAAATTTTAGGATTATTTGTTCCAGTTCTGTGAAAAAAGTGGGTGGTATTTTGATAGGGA
This sequence comes from Leptonychotes weddellii, assembly GCF_054177405.1. Classification (NCBI taxonomy): domain Eukaryota; kingdom Metazoa; phylum Chordata; class Mammalia; order Carnivora; family Phocidae; genus Leptonychotes; species Leptonychotes weddellii. The sequence continues at coordinate 67,140,334 of NC_138375.1, read as the reverse complement.
TTGCATTGAATGTGTAGATTGCTCTAAGAAGCATAGACATTTTCACAATATTTATTCTTCCAATCCATGAGCATGGAACATTTTTCCATTTCTTTGTGTCTTCCTCAATTTCTTTCATGAGTGTTCTATAGTTTTCTGAGTACGGATCCTTTGCCTCTTTGGTTAGATTTATTCCTAGGTATTTTATGGTTTTGGGTGCAATTGTAAATGGGATTGACTACTTAATTTCTCTTTCTTCTGTCTCATTGTTGGTGTATAGAAATGCAACTGAATTCTGTGCATTGATTTTATATCCTGCCACTTTACTGAATTCCTGCATGAGTTCTAGCAATTTTGGGGTGATCTTTTGGGTTTTCCACATAAAGTATCATGTCATCTGCAAAGAGTGACATTTTGACTTCTTTGCCAATTTGGATGCCTTTTATTTCTTTTTGTTGTCTGATTGCTGAGGCTAGGACTTCTATTACCATGTTGAACAGCAGTGGTGATAGTGGACATCCCTGCTGTGTTCCTGACCTTAGGGGAAAAGCTCCAACAAGAAGATCTAACAATTGTAAATATTTATGTCCCTAACATGGGAGCAGCCAATTATTTAAGCCAATTAATAACAAAATCAAAGAAACACATCGACAATAGTACAATAATAGTAGAGGACTTTAACACTCCCCTCACTGCAATGGACAGATCATTTAAGCAGAAGATCAACAAGGAAATAAGGGCTTTGACGTACTGGACCAGATGGACTTCACAGATGTATTCAGAGCATTCCATCCCAAAGCAACAGAATACACATTCTTCTCAAGTACACGTGGAACATTCTCCAGAATAGATCACATCTGGGTCACAAGTCAGGTCTCAACTGGTACCAAAAGATTGGGATCATTCCCTGCATATATTCAGACCACAATGTTTTGAAACTGGAGCTCAATCAGAAGAGAAAAGTTGGAAAGAACTCAAATACATGGAGGCTAAAGAGGATCCTACCAAAGAATGAATGGGTCAACAAGGAAATTAAATAAGAATTAAAAAAAAAGGGCGCCTGGGTGGCTCAGTTGGTTAAGCGACTGCCTTCGGCTCAGGTCATGATCCTGGAGTCCCGGGATCGAGTCCCGCATCGGGCTCCCTGCTCGGCAGGGAGTCTGCTTCTCCCTCTGACCCTCCCCCTCTCATGCTCTCTCTCTCTCTCTCTCATTCTCGCTCTCAAATAAATAAATAAAATCTTTAAAAAAGAAAAAAAGAATTAAAAAAAATCATGGAAACAAATGAAAATGAAAACACTACTGTTCAAAACCTTTGGGATGCAGCAAAGGCAGTCCTAAGAGGGAAGTATATAGTACTACAAGCCCTTCTCAAGAAACAGGAAAGGTCTCAAATACACACCCTAACCCTACACCTAAAGGAGCTGGAGAAAGAACAGCAAATAAAGCCTAACCCCAGCAGGAGAAGAGAAATAATAAAGATTAGAACAGAAATCAATGAAATGGAAACCAAAAGAACAGTAGAACAGATCAATAAAACTAGGAGCTGGTTCTTTGAAAGAATTAACAAGATTGATAAACCCCTGGCCAGACTTATCAAAAAGAAAAGAGAAATGGCCCAAATCAGCAACATCATGAATGAAACAGGAGAGATCACAGCCAACACTGAAGAAATACAAACAATTATAAGAACATATTATGAACAACTATATGCCAACAAATTAGACAATCTGGAAGAAATGGATACATTCCTGGAGACGTATAAACTACCAAAACTGAACCAGGAAGAAATAGAAAACCTGAACAGACCCATAACCACTAAGGAAACTGAAGCAGTAATCAAAAATCTCCCAACAAACAAGAGCCCAGGGCCAGATGGCTTCCCAGGGGAATTCTACCAAACATTTAAAGAAGAATTAAAACCTATTCTTCTCAAGCTGTTTCAGAAAATTGAAATGGAAGGAAAACTTCCAAACTCTTTTTATGAGGCCAGCATTACCTTGATCCCAAAGCCAGACAAAGACCCACCAAAAAAGGAGAATTATAGACCAATATCCCTGATGAACATGGATGTAAAAATTCTCACCAAAATACCAGCCAGCAGGATCCAACAGTACATTAAAAGGATTATTCACCACGACCAAGTGGGATTTACTCCTGGGCTGCAAGGTTGGTTCAACATCTGCAAATCAATCAATGAGATACACTACATAAATAAAAGAAAGGACAAGAACCATATGATCCTCTCAATACATGTAGAAAAAGCATTTGACAAAGTACAGCATCCTTTCTTGATTAAAACTCTCCACAGTGTAAGTATAGAGAGTACATACCTCAATATCATAAAAGCCATCTATGAAGAACCCACATCAAATATCATTCTCAATGGGGAAAAACTGAGAGCTTTTCACCCAATCATTTTTATCTTATGTAGGTGAGATAGTTTGCACCAACCCCCTAAGCGTTGCTTTTTTTGTTGTTCTGTATTCTCTACTAAAATATAAAGTCAACAGGGATATAATATCTGGCAGAAGACGCTCAATAAATATTTGTTAATGTGTCAATAAAGAAACCATCATTTTTGTAATAATTCCATTTGTAGTGATAGTCAAGTGTCAGAGTTTGTAATACTTGAATGAATTATTTTTTGAAGATGTAGATCCTCCACTGATGATCTTTTAAAGGTAGGCTAGAGTGTCACAGAGAAATTTGATTATTCTGGTCCAGACAGACAATTTAAAAATGTCTTATTCCTGGGGCGCCTGAGTGGCTCAGTTGGTTAAGTGTCTGCCTTCAGCTCAGGTCATGATCCCAAGGGTCATCAAGCCCCACATTGGGCTTCCTGCTCAGTGGGGAGCCTGCTTCTCCCACTCCTCTGCTGCTCCCCGTGCTTGTGCTCTTTCACTCTCTCTGTCAAATAAATAAAATCTTTAAAAAAACTGTCTTATACCTTTTCTTTCCTCTTTCAGAAATATTTTTGCTAGGTGCCTATAGTTAAAACCTGCTATTCATGTAAATAGTCTAGAAAAAATAAAAAGGAACACAGTTGACTAAATTAAAAATAAAAACAACAACAACAAAATAAAACTTTCAAGCACTTCAGAGGGATCCACTGATGTACAGTAAATTATTGATGCTAATTACAAATATTTGTGTAATAATGGGTATTTACTGTTTTCTCATTCTCTCCAGGTGAACTCAAAAGCAACACTATTGCACCATATGTGAAAGCAACGGTATAATTCTAGCTTGTATTTATATGGATTCAGAGTTTGGAAGGTTAGATAAAATAAATATGTATTCTTCCAGTTCCAAACCCAGTACTGGTTGAGAAATTCTATATTGGAATATTAAAATATCTTGACTCCTCATGTTGATAATACATGATATCACACCATCTGAAGATTAATATCTCAAGGGAGCTAATTAGAATATAAATATGTTGAATTAAACATTGGCTCTTCTATCTACTATCTTTACTATAACTAGGAAAAATTGTCTAAGACTTAGGTTGGAATCCCAGCACACCTTTGGGGACATTCTTTATTTATATTGACAAAACCTTCACAGCTTTATTGAATGACTGACTTTCCTTGCCAAAAATCCTAACTGCAAAACAACTTTGAATAATTAATAAGTTGGTACTGGGTTGTACTGATCAGTTTCAAGGACTTTCCATATCTGTGGACTTTTCAAGATCCTCTACAGACAAAATCCAACCAAAAGATCAGCCAAAATCTTCTGGTTGAAAGACAGGTTAATCTTTAAGGCTTACTAAATCATTTGAGGAAGAATAGTTGCGATCAGTTGTAATGAACATCTTGGGGCTAGGACAAGTTAATAGCAGTGTCTAGATTTGATGAATTTTTCCTCCTTTCAAGGATGGAATTTTTAGATATTGATTTTTTAGACTTCTAGATTATTGGTTTTCATGCAGACCTCATTCCAGCCCTATTACTTGTGATTTTTTTCCCCCTTATCTGCCTTTCTCTGTTAGTGCTTCAGTTTTCATAAATTCTGTTTGACAAATGGGTGATTATGATACCACTTGCCTTATATAAGTTGAGGACAAAATGAAAGCACTTTTAATTAATATGTTTACACACAAACATACCTCTTTGAATTCTATGATCTTCCGTGTTCTCTCATTCTTTCTGTCTTTGAGTCAGGGCTGCCACTCCATCTAGTAGCCACTTAATAGTGTGCAAGAGCTCTCCTTGCACCAAGATTGGAAATGCTGTCCTCTCCTTCTGTGTTTCCCAAATCTCCATGAAATGTTTCCTGTTCAAAATCTATCGTGATCTGGCCTAGCACCTTTAACTTTGAAGCCATACTGACCTCAAATAGCATGCTACTCTTCCCTCTCAACTGCTCAGCCCAATCATAAACTGTTCCCCGTTTATTTCCCTAAATGCCAGAATATGATGTTGAAGAAAACTTCACCTGAAGAAAAAAGGTAAAAATAATAGTAGATCATTGCTTTAGATTCAGCCACCCTCGTTTTCCACAAATGTTCCTTACTAGCCACTTTTTCTGTAGCACAGGCATCTTTTGCACATGTGGAAGCCCAGTCTGTGGAGGAAAAATTGTTTGACGTAATAATCTTCAACCAGGGAGTTGCAGTACTTTTATATATTACTCAGATTCATCCCCCAATCTCACTCAAACTCTGCTTTTCAGAAGGGAACATGGGATTGTATTTTGTATAAGCAAACAATAGGATTCTCAAAGGGGAATACTGCCTTTGTTGAAATGCATTTTGTCCCTACTACACTAGTATCTGTTAGTGTAAAGGAAGATTCATTCAAATTTTAAAGACATCAAATTATAATACTACCATAAAACAAAGGTTAAAAGGCCTTCATAATTAAAGTAAATAAAAATGATGACATGAAGTCTCACCAAAATACCTACTTTAAAAGAAGGTAATTAGAAGTGTTTCAATGACTTCTCATCTCCTTTCAGAAAATGTTTACCAAGTGGATATATTAACCTAAAAAGCATTTTCTCTTTTTGTTTCATTTTTGGAGCCAATTATTTCTCAACATGAGGTAAAATGCTGTTCCAGCCCAATCAGAGAAACTTCAGGGCCAGAAATAATCATGATCATATTCATTAGTTAAATTATAATCAAATAAATGTATAAGGAAAGCAGTGCTACTTTGAGGAAATAGGCATATTTACAAAAATTATCTTTAAGAGGATTATGGATGCCTTATTTCATTGGAATAAAAGGAATCCTCACTTTCCTTCCTTCTCCTGACTCCATTTGTTGCAAAGTATTCCAAGTGGATTCATTCTGTGGTAAAGAGCTGAACACAAAGAAACTGAAATAGAAGGCTTTTACAAAGTGGCTACTGAGATCTACTTTTTTGTTCTGAGCTGGAAGTCTATTGAGTGCATGCACAGGAGTGCTTTGTTTTCAACCTACTCAAGGTGGTGTTGTCTAAGGATTTGTTTTCAAATTCTGTGCTTCTGAAGAGAAATGGACGGGGCCCTTGACAGTCCTCAGATGAAAGCAAATACCACACCAGATAAAGCATAAACATTGTACTGATTGGAAATCATAAGAAAGAGCAGCAAGGAATTGAGACACTTTGTTTTTAATTCAGTTAATAAAATGTTTAGTCATAGAATCAAATTCATTAAACACTCTTCAATTTGTATTAAATTATAAGTACAGTTGTTGCAAAATCAGTCTTCCGTTTATATAAAAATCTTCAGTTCTGGCCAAAGAGTAACTCGTCCTAAATAGTGCTAATAAGTGAACACACTTGAAGAATTCATTTGACATGCTTCACCGTGGTCATTACAAAACTGGCCCTACCTAGAAGTGCTGAGTTGTCCTCTCAACAAGTGGTTTCTGAAGGTCTGCTTTGGGATAGACACAGTGAGGTGGCTACCTTGTTGAAGCCTTAAAAGATAAATGACCTGTATTTTTAGTTATGTGAATTATTATGTGAAGTACATCAACCCAGATAGTAAAATTAGACAAGGAAGACTTTATTCAAGAATATTAAAAAGGGGGGCACCTGGGTGGCTCAGTCGTTAAGCGTCTGCCTTCGGCTCAGGTCATGATCCCAGGGTCCTGGGATGGAGCCCCGCATCGGGCTCCCTCCTGGGCGGGAAGCCTGCTTCTCCCTCTCCCACTCCCCCTGCTTGTGTTCCTGCTCTCGCTATCTCTCTCTCTGTCAAATAAATAAATAAAATCTTAAAAAAAAAAGTATATTACAAGAGGGAGACAGGCTAGAACTCATTCTGAGCTCAACTCTACTGAAAAAAAGACTAGAGAATTTTTAAGAGCTGGAGTGGGGGATGGTAGGCAGTCTGTATTTGCTAATTGGACTTACTCAAAGAACACTGGCAAGTAGCTTTTAAAAATATTTTTGAGATTACATTTCAAAGGGGCAGGAGAATTTACAAGTTACTAAAGTAAGGTAAATGCTCTAAAAAAAGAGAGGTCAGGGCCTAGAGTCAGGAAGAAAGCTATATAAAGACTAGTTCAAGCTAAAGGGAATATTAATATCATCTTGGTTAGTAGAGAAAAAATAAAAATTAAACTGAATTCAAATGATTAATGCAAATCACATAGACAATCTTAGCTAAAGAATCTGTGGTAAATCATGTGTTTGTTCATTTTGATTTACTTTAGAGTATTCATCTCTGTGAGCAATAAAGACCTGCAAATGCCAGTTTTGCTTGTCATAGGAGTGGATATTAAAATGAAAAAAAGTTTATATTGCATACATCACACTGCAAACGTAAAGTCTCCATAATCATTCAGCATATTATGGTGCTTCAGTTCAGTATAGTGCTGTAGACTAGGCCTACGGAATCCATTGAAAACATTTGTCATTCATCTACTTTTTAAAACCTACCCTCTGTTTTTTGACGAAACAAAGACACAGGAATACATACACTGTGGCCTATGTTGATGTTTAGCATTATTCTTAAGATAAGAATCTCCACAAAACATTTTTTGGGGATAGAGCAAGTTAGAGAACACTAACCCACTCAAAATATTAGTATAAAAAATTTGCTATACACACACATGCAGTTTCCTTTTGGGAAAAATGCTAGGATATACATCTCATTATAGGACATGTATCTCATAAATGAGGTACAAACAAAAGTGACCAGATATTCTACAAAAAGAAAAACATTAAGTCTTTAGGACTACCTTTGTAAAATTGCATTGTGAGAAGTCCTCTATGATTGGTGAAATAATCTGAAGAGTGAAAATGATGTTGTTTTTTGTAACTGCCTAATATCATCAGAGTGACTCTTATTGTTTCTGAGAATAAAATAATTGAAGCAATTTATCCTCAAGACAGGTGCTATATAACTCTATTATTGCTGTTGTGAATATAGTCAAAAGTATTTGTAGTACAGTTTGAATAGAACAGACCAGATGTCTAAGTGCTGTTTCTCTTACTAGTTGTGGAAACCTTGCTTGCCAAATGACAGTGACAAATGGCAAACTACCTATTAGGGTACAGAGCTCCTTGTGGGTAGGTGATGTTATAGTTCACCTTGTGCACATATTAGGTCCTATTAAGCATTTAAACACTACGTAGGGAACACATACATAAAGAAATGTTATTTGTGTTTGGATCTTGGCAGTGTTTCAGTATAGAAAAGAAAATAACCAATACATATTTATTTAATTCCCATGGAAAGAGGATATTTGAAAATTAAAGCCATTTGCAAGTTTTTTTTTTCCTCATAATCACAGAGTTACCATATATTATCCAAATTAGGACACTTTTGTTCAGAAAAAAATACTAAACCTCAGTCATATATCGGAGTGTCTATTACTCTACCCATTTTATAGAGAAGGAAACTAAAGTTTGTTTATTGGTTAAGCTTGACTCTATATAAGGTATGTTAGAAGAAAATAAATAGCCAGCAGTCATTAGAAAACACGTGTGTCCCACCCATATTTTGATAAGCTTTGTGAAATGCTTGTTTCCCAAAACTTTTCTGTAACCTTCAAGTCCCTCTGGGCACCATTCTGGATGTTGGGGTGCTGATGAGAACCTCATTTGTGATCAGTGAAAACTGCTTTAGCTTAAGGCTTTGTAAAGCTACAAGGGGATTAATTGAAAGTAACCAAGCACATTTTAAATAAAGAGAATGACATACAGTTTACAAGCCATAAACTTAAACATAAAAATGTGTGTTGGGAAACTACAAATATAGTGGGATAGGGTTCCACTGTTAACCTTACTTTGTTTCACTAAGTAACTTTCCTATTCCCAGAGAATAGAGAAATATGTAGCTAGTTGATTGTTTTTATTTAAGCAAAGTGTTTTTGTTCTTGTTCCATCTAAATTCCTCTTCTCCTGGTTTTAGGTTTTGTTTATTATTTTCTGTGTTGCATGGCGTTTTGGGCCTGCTATGTTTTATCAGGCGGTGGCTTTTTGCTTTGGAGAGAAGTAGGTTCATGGTTGCAAAAAGTTGACACTTTAAGTAAAAAAAAAAAAAAACTATTGTTATATTTTTCTGTTTCTATTCTTAATTTCCCAGAGGTTGTATAGATCCTTTGTGTCCAATACAGTCAACAATAACTGCTATAGAATTTCGCTGCCTCTAGGTGTGGTATAGCACTGGGCAGGTTTTATTTCGTCCTCCCGCACACCCTCTTCCTGCTGTAATTATCAGGAAAATTGTGGGGAAAGTACATTTCAGAAGAAGTCTGAGCCAAAAATGCACCATCCATTGGGCAAAACCAATGAAGAAGACATGTTGTACCAGTAAGCATATTCCGTGGCTATAGCACATTAGGATTTTAAAGTTGAAACATTTCATGCCAGAAATAATATGGCTACAAATTAAAAATTACCTAGTTTTAAAATGTAGTTAGTCAATAATATAATACAGTTATGATTTACTGATGGTCACAGAAATCTCTCTTTTATCTAAAAACATATTGGCAGGGTCATCTGGTTGGCTCAGTAGTTAAGCGTCTGCCTTCTGCTCAGGTCGTGATCCCAGGGTTCTGGGATCGAGCCCCGCATTGGGCTCCCTGCTCTGCGGGAAGCCTTCTTCTCCCTCTCCCACTCCTCTTGCTTGTGTTCCCTCTCTTGCTGTCTCTCTCTTTGTCAAAAAATAATAAAATCTTTAAAAAAAAATAAAAAAAAACATATTGGCAGATCCATCTATTCTGCCTGAAATGCTGGCTTCTAGTAGATACTTTCCAGTAAGCTTCAATGCCTCTATTCTTTTTAAAAATTAGTTAATAATTGTTCTTTTATATTCCTTATTTAATGTATAATTATTGTGTATTTTAAAAAAATGTTTCTTGTTTTAACTGATGTTTGTTTTGGTGGTTTGTTGGTTGTTGTTCTTTATTACCCAACCAACTACACAAGTTCCAATCACATCAGATTAGATGACTTTTGTTAAAGTATAAATTATAAAAGGATCAGTTAGCTTAAATCTATGATTACTGTATGAAGTTTTGTTCTGAAAATGGGTATTGTGCTTAACTTAATTTTTTTTTATTTTTTTACATTTTTTAAATTTTATTATGTTATGTTAATCACCATACATTACATCATTAGTTTTTGTTGTAGCATTCCATGATTCACTGTTTGTGTATAACACCCAGTACTCCATTCAGTACGTGCCCTCTTTAATACCCATCACCAAGCTAACCCATCCCCCCACCCCCTCCCCTCTAGAACCCTCCGTTTGTTTCTCAGAGTCCATACTCTGTCGTGGTTCGTCTCCCCCTCCGATTTCCCCCCCTTCATTTTTCCCTTCCTGCTATCTTCTTTTTTTTTTTTTTTTAACATATAATGTATTATTTGTTTCAGAGGTACAGGTCTGTGATTCAGCAGTCTTACACAATTCACAGTGCTCACCATAGCACATACCCTCCCCAATGTCTATCACCCAGCCACCCCATCCCTCCCAACCCCCACCACTCCAGCAACCCTGTTTGTTAAGACCTGTTCT
>NC_138375.1:67097552-67130293 GCF_054177405.1 Leptonychotes weddellii | reverse complement strand
GGAAGTGATTTTGTCATTAATGTTATTTCAATTATATTTTAACCTTTACTAAAGTGCTATTTCCTTCAGTAGATATGGACAAATCAATATTATGCAATTGTATACACATGAGTTATAAAATTACAACACTAGGAAAGCTATAATGAAACCTTAACTCTGGGATTGCCCAAACATGAAAACAATGTCTGAATTAAGGCTAGGGATATCAGGATAAAAGAATTGATGTCGACAATATCAAAATCTAGGTCAGGTGTTACCCTTTGGATAAATTCTCATTCGCTCCTTTTTAAATTTTATCTTATGTTTTCATAGTTAAGTGCTACTGAGCATTTATTGTGTACACGTACTGGCATAGATACATTATATATCATAAATAATTTGGGCATGGGCCTTAATTTTAAGTAGCTGACAATCTGAGACAAGAAGAAGAGAGACAAGTATCCCCAATTTCAGTCAGGACACACTTAGTGCCAAGAAAAAATAAAACACACACAGTGCTACTAGAATACAGAATAGCACTCAACCTCAGGAGGTGGGGAGGACAGAGAGAATCCCTAAGGTGGAATTGAGAGTTTGCCATCATTGTGTGTGCAAAGAAATACCAAAAGACAGCGGGAAGGTAAAAGCAGTGAGTTTTTGGAGACCAGGCTACATAATGCCTTGGGGAAAAACAGATTCTTCCCAAAATTCCCAAGGAGAAACTATAATTTTTCAAGATTATGTTGTCACACTCAATTTTGATGTCAGAATTTGAGAAAGGTTAGACAATCCTGCCATGTCTCTATAAAGTTTACAGATAAGTTTTCATCCCCCAATAGTTTTTATTTTTTATTTTTTTGAAAATTTTATTTATTTATTTGACAGAGAGAGAGAAGGAGCACAAGCAGGGGGAGTGGCAGGCAGAGGGAGAGGGAGAAGCAGACTTCCTGCTCAGCAGGGAGCCCAATGTAGGGCTTGATCCCAGGACTCTGGGATCATGACCTGAGCCAAAGGCAGACGCTTCACCAACTGGCCCCCCAATAGCTTTTAAACATTTAATTAGAAAAGTACCAACCAGTCTATGATTCTAAATTGTTTCATTATCTATTATTATCAATTTGACCTCAGATGAATAATATCAAACTTTGACTGGAAACGAACCAATGCCTATTAGGGAAGTGGGTGTAATGAGGGAAAGCAGACGGGTTCTGGAGCCAGCCACGTCTCTTTCAAGTGGGCTCAGATCTCAATTTCTCTATGGTTACTACCTTGACTTTCCATCTTATTCTGCTCCTTGCTCTCCTACATCCTTGGACTCAAGCCCCTTTTACTCTGTTCTTTCTTCCTTGACCATTGTATTTATCTTCTTCCAATATACTTTGTAACTTATTTATTATGTGTTTTGCTTGTTCCTATGTCCCTCTGTGAGAATTTATGCTCCATGAGGACATCTTGTCTCTTTTGTTCATTATACATTCCAAATGTGAAGTAGAGTGACATGTAATAAATGCTAAACAATTATTGAATAATTAATAAATAAATGAACAACTGTTGGGACTATCCCTCACTAACTGTGTGTTTGTTGGATATGCCCAATCCCTTTGAGTCTTAATTATGTGTAAATCAGGTCAACAATTCCTTCCTACTCCATAGGGTTTAAATTTTTTTTAATGTATATATTTATATTATACAGTTGACCCTTGAACAACATGAAGGTTAGGGGTGAGAACCCCCCATGCAGTCAAAAGTCTTATAACTTTTGACTCCCTAAAAACTTAACTAATAGCCTACTGTTAGGCTGTTGACTGGAGCCTTACTGGTAACATGAACAGTCAATTATGACATACAAAAGATGTGTTATATGTGTTAATTTCTAAGGAAAAGAAAATCATAAGGAAGAAAAATACATTTACAGTACCATACTGTATTGAAAAAAGTCCACATATAATTAATTGAATCTGTGCAGTTTAAACCTATTTTATTCAAGGGTCCACTGTATATATATATATATAGAGAGAGAGAGAGAGAGAGAGATGTATATAAAGAGAGAGATTGAAGGAAGGAATGAGAAAGGAAGAAGGAAAGGAAGGGAGGGAGGGAAGGAAGGAGGGAAGGAAGATATAATAGAACCCTGAGTATAAACAGCACTTACATGTACGTGGTTATCATCACTTTCCTTCTTGCTTAGTAATGGATGCATCTGTAGCCCAGTTATTCCTCCAAGTGTAGATCAAATTGTGCTTTGTACCTGAGTGAGATCTTTGAACCCAGTCACACTGACCAGGGTCCTAAATGTGCTGCTTGCAGCTAAAACACAACTTCTAGAAAAACAAAACCCAGATGTTAGCTTATTTGGACAAGTTATAGGGCAGCAAGTAGTTGCAAGTGGCAACTGAGTAAAGGGATTTATTGGTATGGAAACAGTTGTCATTAACACACATTTCATAGTTTCATTATACATTCATAAAAATACATCTTCTTTGAAATTAGTGCAGAACACACCAGAGAACATTGAATTTGACAGGTGATCTCTAATAAAAACAAAAACAAAAAAAATGTAGCAATGCTTTTAGAATTAAAAGTATAAAGGGTAAAATAAATAAAAGCATTTTATAAAATTTTATGTAAAAGAACACTCAGTGGAAGGCACATCCATTTGGCTTTCCAATAATTCACAACATGAGACAAGGGACAAAGCCAGGGAGTCTATTCAATACCTCCTGTCTCTATAGAAACAGTACTATTAACACCCACTCCTTTTCTATTTCTATGGTGACAGGACACAGAAGTACCTTAGAAAGGAAAAAGGTAAAGATAAGAGGTGTCTTAAGTGATGATGAAGGTGAGAGGAGGCTGGTGATGACAGGAAGTATGGATGCTTGCCAATCTCCAATAATTTCTTACAGTCATGGAAGGATGTTTAAATCGGGGCTGTAGCTCTAATGATAGATCAGGACACCATTAAGCTACATTGAGTTCACAAAATAAACGTGCCCAAACCACTTGAGTTATTTTACATGCCAATCTTATTAGATTTTATTTGACAATTAAAAGCAAAGTAAAGGGTTTGTTTATTTATTATAAGTTTATTTATTTAAGTTATCTCTACACCCAATGTGGGCTCAAACCCATGACCCCTAGATCATGAGTCCCGTGCTCCTCTGACTGAGCTAGCCAGGCACCCCCAGAATGAAAGTTTTAGAAAGCATTTAATAAAAATATAAATAATAGGGGCTCCCGGGTGGCTCAGTCATTTAAGCGTCTGCTTTCTGCTCAGGTCATGATTCTGGAGTCCCAGGATCCAGCCCGCATCCAGCTCTCTGCCCAATGGGGAGCCTGCTTCTCCCTCTGCCCCTGACCAGGCTCGTGCTCGCTCTCTCTCAAACTAAACTAAACTAAAAAATCTTTTAAAAATATATAAATAATATGTTCTCCCTTATATTTATTTATACACTGTTATATATAAATAATATGTTCTCCCTTATATTTATTTATACACTGTTATCTCATTTTATCATTAAATTGTTACACAAAAGGGAATAGCATTAATATTGTTTAGTTTTTGGAAGAAATAATAAGATGGCATCAAGTACATAAAGACTATTTTACAGCTTAAATTGTTCCCAGCTTCTAGCTTATTCAGGTAAATTCATTCTTGAAGGAAATTTTCCAAAAATACCAAAGGTTTAGAGGATGAAAAGAGAAGGGAAGGAAAGGAGTCAGACAATTTTAATACCTCAGTTGTGGAATTATTCACGGCTAAATAGGCTCTTAGCTCTTTTTTCTCATTGACATATGCCAAATATATTAACAATGAAATGAAGGACAAACATATTCTGTGCCACCCCCTAAATCATTTCCTACATTAAATTCCATTAAAGTTAAAATTACTTAAAGTTACAGGGAAACTGAATCAGGAGAGCTCATGGTAGATTAAATAGTATAGAGAAACAAATGAAGTGCTCTCCTACTGCATGTACCAGCTCAATTGGATGGGGACAGCCGTCTAAAGGCCTGTGTGCTCTATTCCATGTAGTGGACAGAAATCTTGTGAAAATATTAAGATTGGTATATCTTTCATCTTTAAATAAAAATGCTTTATAACTGGTGTCTCTATTTGATGTTCCATGCTTGTTCCTTTTATTGTGAGGGGTGATTGATTTGTGATCATATTTATAACCTCTTTGTTTTGCTTGTTAACATTTCCTCCATGAAGTCTCTCTTTCTAGCTTTGAAAGAATAAAGATAACCCCCTTGGAAGATTACTGCCATGCCTTCTTTTAAAGTGATGCACCTTTCAGTGGAAAAATTTCCCCAGGACGAGACAGTCAGATTTCACACACCCAGATTTGAAGGAAAAAGATGGCTGTGACAGTGATGGATGGACTGGATTCATTGGCTTAATGGGAAATACCCCAGGTATTCTTGCAATGCTTAACCGTCCAATTGGTGTCCGCAGAAAGTTTCATTCAGTAAAACCTTTCAAGGACTAGGATATGATCATTTTTATCAGTCATTGGTGAAACCAAGTTGTAGTTTAAAAAATAATTTCAATTTGAAGGTAGAACAAATATTATATCAGCATTACTCTCCTTAAATAAAGACTTAGATAAGTAAATTAATATCAGTAAATTAATCAAATCACATTAGTATCTCCTGGCTTATAAGAAATCTTTTATTATCCTTATTCTCTGCAATTCTAGAGCTAAGTGAGGTAAGATTGTACCTGCACCATAACACTTATGCCATTATTTGAGGACAATAAAATAGTTAATTTTATAGAAAAGAAATTATCATTAAAACTGGCCATTTGGTATTATTGTTCAACTCTAAAGAGTATGTCAGTAGTTTCTCCAGAAATAGTCTCATATGTATCTATCTCTACATTTAAATTTATTTGATAGCGTTATCTTTTAAATATTTTGAATTCTAATTAAAATTGTATATTCATTGTATGAATGATAATGATGAATGCAGAAATATAAGCTGATGAGTTTAAATTAAATTAGGTTATCAGTGTTGCTAAAATAAACACCCATGTATTTTGTATTATAACCAAATTACTAGTTTTTAAATCATTAAACTTGTAAAAAGGGCAAAAAATTACTAGCAATTTTTATATGTAAATTCCAGGACTTCTTCAAATAGATGGTCCAATAAAAACACTTGCTTTTTTCTTCCTATTTTTATATTTGTAGCTAGATTTTATTTAATATTTCTAAATGAGTCAGTATGAAATTTGTGGTATGTATATATTGCTTATTTAACATATAACTTAGTTGCTTAATTCTGTATAATAAGTTATTGCAATGGCTATTTAGCCATTATCTTGTCTTTTCATTGGCTTTCTGTGAGGCCAGCCATATAGGAAGACATCCCACATCATGGGAAGTAGTATGTTCGTGTAATTGAAAATCCATGGGTTATGGTTTTGCCTTTTACTGGAGTATTAAAATCTTCCTCCTCCCTAGTCACATATCAGTTTGCTAAAACAATTTTTAAAAGCTAAAAACAGGGCGCCTGGGTGGCTCAGTCATTAAGCGTCTGCCTTCGGCCCAGGTCACGATCCCAGGATCCTGGGATTGAGCCCTGCATCGGGCTCCCTGCTTGGCAGGAAGCCTGCTTCTCCCTCTCCCACTCCCCCTGCTTGTGTTCCCTTTCTCACTGTGTCTCTCTCTGTCAAATAAATTAATAAAATCTTTAAAAAAAAAAAAAAGCTAAAAACACTTTGCCAAAATAAAGATAGTACTGGGTGGTAGAGTGGAAAAGAATGGACTTCGAAGTGGGGCAGTCCTGAGTTTGAATCTGCCTCTGCCAGTTCTTAACCAAGTGAGTGATATTGACCTGGTTGGTTACGTTGACTGTTCTTCATTTTCTCATCTGGAAACAGGAGAAACCGAAATCTATAAGAAGGATTTTTTGGTTATGAGAAATAATATGTACAAAAACACAGCGGAGAGTGTCAAATATGATTCATGTTTAATAAATATTAGATGAAATACTACAAAAATTTAATAGGACAGTGTTTTCCCTGAGTTTCCTCTTCATAATGTAAAATAAAGGAAATGGAAAGGGACTTAATATATAGTGACCACTTGTTTTAGTCCAGCTTCTGCACAAAAGTTAGTACTTTTTTCCCCTAATTTAAAGTACCTTGGGTAACTAAAGCATTCAAGTTAAATAAAATGGCATAGCTTCTCCCTCTCCCTCATGACATTGACACATTAGCCAGGAGTCCCATGTCTTTCCCTGGACATAAGATTTCCTAGAACTTCAGTTCATGCCACAATGAGACCAAAAAGAGAAGTCAGTCTTCTTCCTTTTGACTTGCACAGGCCATTTTTTTCATGGCCATTGCAAGGTTGGGGAGAATAGAGGGTAGAGCCCATACCTCTTTCTTTATCCACACCTCTCAACAGTTTCTTTTTTTTTTTTTTTAACCATCCTTTCTACTCACCTTTTTCTTATTCTAGTAATCTGTATTTATATCTCCAATCCTAGGTATTTTGACATATGTTATCCTCACATAATTTTTTGCTAAGTAAGATTACATGCTAAATTTCCCTTTAAAGCCCAAACAGGAAATACTATTATTTCAACACAATACTAGTTCTGTATAATTAATCTAGATGAAATAGTGCTGGAAGGAATGAACCATTAGAATTTAGAATAATCTTCTAAAATGAGGAAATAGGGCATAAATGCTCTAATTACTCTGTTCCAAGCTGTTTGATAGGAAGATGTCTCTAGACTTCCTAGGTTCGTACAGATTACTGGTCAAGCAAAGTTGGTGGCTGTATAGGAATTTGCCTCTATTTTAGTCTAGGTGGGAGATAATTTATAAAAAATGTAATAGAATAGCAGTGTGGCCTATGGAAAGCAATGAATCCAGACTATATTCTTCATTTTAACAGATAGATAACAAGGAAAATAATACAAAAAGCATTAATTGAATTCACTATTGTTGCATTCCTAGCATTTTTCCTTAAGGACTTTATATGCATTATTTCACAAAATTCTCACAGGTTGCCAGATTAAGCAAATAAAAATATTGGATGCCCATTATACCTGAATTTCAGATAAACTTTTTTTTTCATTATAGGTATACCCCATGCAATATTAGAGACATACTTAAATTATTTGTTGTTTATCTGAATTCAAATGTAATTTGGTATCCTGTAGTTTATCTGGCAACCCTAAAATTGCTTTAATAATTACATACCATTATTAATAATCCCCATTATAGAGAAAAGAAATTGAGGTTAAATCACTTGTTCTGTGCTATACATATATTTAGTTTGGAATAAAATCAAAATAGTCTGATAGTTCAGTTTCATAGTTCATGCCCCTCAGCATTCCACTGTCCTCTCTACCTCAGTGGCCACTTCTATGAGCTGAAAGCCTGCCCCCTATGATCACTGTGGTCCCTCTCAACTCTCATCATCCATGATGTAGTCCTATTTGTCAAGGTACAAAAGGGTTTACCCTTTAAAAGTTAATTCCACTTCATTGCTCCACAATGAGTGCCTTTATTTTCACAGCATCATTAAAACAGCACTAATGTAAATAATTTTCACATTTTTTTGAGAAACTTTCCAGAGATCAATGTGCCATAACCAGCCAATCACTTACTATATCAGAAAATTGATTTCTGTAATATATCCAGTGGTCCTTGCAGTTTCTCTCTAAAGTTTTACGTGCTAATTACTATCTATTTACTTGTAAAAATGCTAATAAAATATACATGGATTTAAAAATAGAGGAAAATGACCCTTCAAGTATTACCACGGTTCATTCTCTCTACTGTAAAATGGATCCAGACCCTGACAGTCAGAACAGTTGTATCATGCATGCTATGGACTTGAAAGCTCAGAGGCAAAAAGGACCTCCCGGTCATATAAAAAGTAATTTTAAATAGTTGTAGAGTTTGGGAGGAAGGGTGATAAAGGGCCGTTTCACTTTGTGTTGGCTCAGTAAGATTTTGAATTTATTTTGCCTAGTATCACCTCAGTCAGGTTCATGTGACACATCTAACATCATGAGTTCATTGATAGGAGTCCAAGATTCTATTTTTATTCCAAAATGGAAGCAGAGTAGATGGCGGCACACAGTTCATCTGAAGTGGTTAAATGAGGGAACTGAGCAATGTCTCAGATCCATAATGTCTGTCCACTGACAGTAGAGAAGATTGTCTTATAATGAAGTCATGGGAAGGACAATTTATACATATTCTGGGTACAGGCAATGTAGGATATTCGAGGTAAATCTACAGATGGAGACTGGACAATCTGTGAGCTTGAGTGACTGCCAAGTAGCTCCATGACCCTAGTGTCAAATGGTACTTGCTATGCCCTAACAATAGCCAAGGACTTGGCAACTTTCTTTCCTGCTCCAGTTCTGAAGAACTGGATTCACTTGTTGCCTTGGAGAGGGAGAAGGACTTCACAATTAGGGCACAAATAAACATAGAGAATAGGAAACTATATTTATTAATAAAAATCTTTGGTCTCCTCTGATTTACTGTTTCCCATCTTCACTATTCTACTGGGTTGGTTCTTTTATTTTTTTGTTTTCTCCGCAGTAATGTTTTGGTCATGTACATATGAGACACATTGTTCAGGATTCCAAATAATAATGTTGATTGGATCAAATACACTGCTAGTCATGTGCAACACCTAGTTAACTCTAATTTCTTATTCTCCTACATAGAAAGAATATCTGAGGGGCGTCTGGGTGGCTCAGTTGGTAAAGCATCTACCTTCGGCTCAGGTCATGATCCCAGGGTTCTGGGATTGAGCCCCACGTTGGGCTCCCTCCTTCCCTGCTTGGTGGGAGCCTGCTTCTCCCTCTCCTCCCCACTTGTGCTCTCTCTCACTATCTCTGTTGCTATCTCTCTCTCTCTCTCAAATAAATAAATAAAATCTTAAAAAAAAGAAAGCATCTCTAAATGTATGAATGAGAGAGAAAGACTTAAAGGGATAATCTTACCACCTCACTAATTTATTTTGTAAAGGAAAACATTTGCTAACTCATTGTAAGTATAAAAACATTGCAGTGTGATGATTCAAGTATCATAAGACTTACGATGTGAGCTACTATGTATAAGAGTAGGGAGCTATGGGTATGATTATAAAATTCTTCTGCTTAAAATCCTTCAAAGTCTTCATCTAAAGTCATCATAATTCATCAGTTACAGGACACCCTTTATAATCTGTTCACAATTTATCTCTCCAGTCTCTTCCCTTTCACATTCTCTAATGCTTTCCCAGCCCTAAGAGCAACAAGTCATTTGCTGTATCTGGAATACATCATGTGATTTAGTTTCTAATGACTTTGCTTGTATTTCCCCATCTCCCTGGATCATCCTTTCCCTATATTCTATGCATATTCATCTTTCACAACTCAACCCAAGTGTCACCTTCTCCATGACATCTTATCTATATACTGAGAATTAATAATTATTTTTTTCTTTTCATGGTGCTCAAATAACATTTCTTATATCTCTTAATTAGAGCCTTTCTTCACTAATATCATTATTTGTTGATAAATTTACCTTTGATAGTACATAATGAAATATGGTAGGATGGAGCTAATATGATTTCCTATTATGTCCCCAGCATGATGTCTGTGATTTAAAAGGTGTTTAATAAATGTTTGTTAGGTGAATAACTAAATGGAAATAAACAACTGTGTACTAATCTTAGACTCTATCATGAATATACAATGCTTATGAACAGGTGAATTCCACAAATACTTAATTGTTTATTACTTAACAGTTAATAGGGCCAGAAAATAATTTTGAGGAACAAGAAATTAAATGATGTTATTTGAGGATCAAATATAATAGAAAGTGGTATGGTTTAATGAAAAAAGCATGGTCTTGGAAATAGAACTAGATTTCCATCTGAAATTCTCTACTTTGAGTTGTGAGGTCAAAGAGTAACTATTTAACCTCTCTGAGGGTCATTGTTATCACGGTAAAGTATGAACAATAATAATAAAGGAGGAGGAGATATAAACTAGTGAGTTCAATCTCTGGTACATAGTAGATGATCATTAAATACTAATTCACTTCCCCTTTTCTGGAGTGTTCTGAGCTCAACAGTTGAACAGAATTAGTCATGATGATACAATATGCCAGGTTAAAGCTATCTAGAAATAGGGAAGTTAAAGGGAAAAGACTAGGTAGGCACTGAGTTAATAATTATGACGAGAATAAGATGAAATTTGCCAAATTTGATCTAGACCATTTTACAGGGCTACTTTTAGAATTCCTTTTTAATATTGGCGTTTCCTAAATTCAGTTTTATAATTGTCTAGTTTCAGGTGTAAAAAAAAGTACTAAAATTTTCTTGACACACTTGCAGTATTTTTTTTTTTTCACACCTAGTATCTTTTGTTATTTCAGTAACTCCACATGGAAGCCAGTTTCTTTATAGTTTCTTCTTTTGGAAACTGTGTCAGCCTCCTCTGCATCTCTCTGTCACATTTATCTTAAACTTTCTGGTGTGCTATATAAAATAATACTAGCACCTTCTGCTTGAAATAGGTAAAAATGAGAGGATGAAAAGCTGACTGAAGAACAACACAAAAGAACCCTGGCTCATTTGCAAAATAGTAAAATGTTTTCAGCTGCCTCAAAGATAAACATTTTTTTTAAGATTTTATTTATTTGTCAGAAAGAGAGGGAGAGAGAGACAGAGAGTAAGCACAAGCAGGGGAAGTGGCGGGCAGAGGGAGAAGCAGGCTCCCCGCGTAGCAAGGAGCCCGATGCGGGACTTGATTCCATGACTTGAGCCAAAGGCAGCCGCTTAACCAAGTGAGCCACCCAGGCATCCCAGGGTAAACATTTTGAAACAAGGCATACCTTTCACCTACTTTTATACTGGATAATTTCCTTAGAGATCTGTGAATAGGGCTCATGATAAAATTAACACTTTTGGTAATTAATTGACTGCCTACTTGATTGACTATTCTACTTGATGAAAAAAGTGTCTGGATAGGAGAACTATTCTTTCATTAAGGTATTGAGAACTTGAGTTAAATAGTAAGAAATAATTTATGATTTTTAAAGGATTAAAAGATAAAATTTAAAAGATCACCTAAGTCCAATTAACAATATAAATAGGCTGTTTCTGTCTTTAGTACAGTGATGTAAATATTGAGGCCAATACTATTCACCTGATCAGGAAACTGTCTCAGGGGTTCAGGATAAAAAGGTATATTTTAATTTATGGGAGCTAAGAAACCCCAATAGCCATTCTCTTGATAGTAATCAGAGAGGCTGCTCCACACTTATCTCTGTTTACCTTCACCAGGTTATAACCTTCAATTTTCTAGACTTTCCTAGAATATGGTCTTTTATAGACAAGGAATGTCAATAATACTATAATATCCAATATCTTTGGAAGTTTATTTTTAATGCTCCATGCAATTACATTTCAAGGGAGGAATCTCAGGAGCATCTATAGAAAGAAACCATGAAACTTACTGTGTGGCTTAACACTTATTGAAACCTCAGTTGCAGCACAATGTGACAGATACCCATTTCTCCCCAATCCTCACTGCTAAATCCAGCTAAAAACCCTGGAAATAGTGAAAGGGACAACAAAAGGAGATCTCTTAAAGTTGTTAGGAAAACGGCGAACTGGTTTGGGATTCCGGGATGAGAGGAACAGAGTACCAAAGTGTTTTACATCCTCTTATCAAAAAAAGAAGATGACCAAGACCAGGCATTTCCCAACACCCAAACCAGGAACAGAAGTCATTCCTAGTAGGCCCATTCTTCTCCTGGACTAATGGGAGCTGTGCCTAAAGCACCCAGTTAGACCTGGTAGAACCAGCAAGGGAGGCTGCTCTGGAGTTCCACCAATATGACTCTCTTTTCCTTACTGCCCTGGACCTAAGACTTCTTTACCTGGTCTAGAGACACCAGGGAGGCTGATGGGGAAGGGGTAGTGTGGGGTAGGCGAACCTGTACGAAGATCACATCACAACACAACACAACAAGTAGTCTGGGGACCAGTTTCCATTTCCAAAAGACAGGAGTTGTCCTACCATAATAAGCGTCCAGCCAGGGAAGTTTCGTCATCCGTGAAAACCAGAGACTACAGTCTTCCACCAAGATACACCAAGTGGCTACAGCTGGAGAAACCTTTCTCCATCCTTACCACCAGCAGTGAATAGGTGGAACATCATAGCAGTTCCACATAAACCTAGTGGACCAAAATAACAGTGTGGAATATCTGAAAGTTGAACTGTCATTAGAACCCAAACCCACAAAAATAGGCCAGGCCATGTATGCTAAACCTGAGCATCTTACCCTGAATGCTGGTGGTAAATTCAGTCCATCCAAATCCAACAAACATTACATTTAGCCATTCCCAAAATTTAGAAAAACCTATGGATGATGTAGATCAAAGAATTAGGAAGAGATCAATGCAAAACTGGCCAATGAAAAGATTTATGTTCTATCCATGGAGAAAATGAAGAAAATACTGATGAGTGATATACTAAGAATCTAAGCTATCCATCCACCTCTAAATAGAAGCAAATAAGTGCTTCAAAGTTTAGGTCAGTCATGCAATCAGCCTTGCATGGCAAGGAAACAACTTTTGAAAAAGAGGGGCTTTCCAGTATTGGATGTTATCAGAGGAACCAATGCCTAGTGACAATTGTTTTTTTTTTAAGATTTGATCACTACTTTATGGATCTGTGGCTTTGCAATACCGATGTCATCAGAAAAAGGGACAGTTCACTCAGACTCAGTAGCAGGAAATAAACATCGAAGCATCCTCACTGGCTGTCAATACAAACCTCTACCTGACTGGATCCTTCCTTCTCATCCCACCCACTACCACAGCACCACCCCACCCCTGGCAGCTACCACTTTACTGCTGCCCACTGTCCCCCCTCCACACCACACGTGTCATGCAGCCCTCCCTAAGACTGGCTGGGAGAAGCACAAGTGAAACAGGCCAGAGTCTCTGTGCTGCAAATCTGTCCCCACTTGTTTTTACACCACAAAATTTTTCAAGGATCTGGTTCTTCAATAGGACTGATAAATAGCTTTTTAGGGAAAAAAAAATCATTAAAAAGAAGGTGGGATTAATTCTGATTACTTCAAAACGGTCACCTTCTTAAAGTAGAGCAGTCCACAGATTTTCAAAGTCTATTGAACGGAGGTGAGGGTGGCCTGGGAGGAAAGACGGAAGGGGCAGGAGTCCTCCGGGCATGTGCCCAGCGGGGCTGGAGGAGCTGGTGGGTGCTCAGGACAGTGTGCTCAGAGGTCTAGCCAGTTGTCTGTCCTCCACAGAAAAAGCTGCCAAGTTAGGGTGTTTGGGCTTAAAAATTCCTGACAGTAACAAGGAGTCCCTGAAGGCAAACGTTGAAAACAAATGGTGGAAATGGGGAAGGAAAATGAGAGCTGTTGGCCAGGAGCTTTGATGTAAAAATAAAATTAAAAATACAAAGGGAGAGAGAGGGGAAAAAAAGAGTCCCTTAAGTGTTTCTGAGGGTTCTGAGCATAAACCGAAAGTAGGGTGAGTCGATGGAGGACACGGACAGTTTGTATTGCCGGCATCCCCATCTGGAGCTTCTTGTTGCTTTGGAGCCTTTCGGGCTCTGACTCCAAACTGCAGTGTGAGCCTCCATTAAAGGCAGAGATGGTGCTGCCCTTGGCATTGGTGTAGAGGCTATTGTCTGAGGAGGGGTAGTTGGTCCGCAGTTGGACACTTGATCTTGCCTTTTCCAGTGCACGGACTTGCTGCTCCAGAAGAGCATCCTGCTCCTTGAGGTCTTCAATATCTTGCTGGTGTGTGTAGTTTTTCCTTTGCATATACTGGATATATTCTGTGGCTTTGTCTAGGGTTTGGGCCCATGGTGCCTGCTGTCCTTTGGAGTGATGGAACAGAGTCCCACAAACTCTGAAAGCTGTCTTTGATGTAGTTGCTACGTTTTTGTTCCAGTGCATTATGATGAGCCTGTTTGTCAGCTGCAGATTGAAACCTAGGTTGCTCTTCATAGCTTTCCATCTCCATGTCATTGTTGTCACTCATTTCATATGGCCCAGGGAGCAGCCACTGCAGCCATATCAGGGAAAGGGGGAGGGGGGGGAGGGGAAGTTAAGGACAACAACAAACCAGGTCCCCCCCCCCACATACACACTCATTCATTCCTCACTAGCTCTCTCACTACACACACATAACAGGGTGAGAACCACCCCCTCACTCTAGTGACAAATTCAATAACCTTAGAAAATTGCATTTATCATCATTATCCTGGTGGTTAATGCATCACCCTTGAGAAACTAATTTTCTTTAAATATCAATCTAGTCAACTTTCAGGAGACAAAA
This sequence comes from Leptonychotes weddellii, assembly GCF_054177405.1. Classification (NCBI taxonomy): domain Eukaryota; kingdom Metazoa; phylum Chordata; class Mammalia; order Carnivora; family Phocidae; genus Leptonychotes; species Leptonychotes weddellii. Next base: position 67,115,960 of record NC_138375.1, on the reverse strand, counting down.
GAATAATCAGAGAACATTAACTTTAATTGTCATGTTGAGCCCTCAGGATGGGTTCAGTGTCAGTGCCAACCGTAAACCAGTTCTCTTCTGAACTTCTGTTGGTGAATAAGCACTACACGAGGTACCAGATGTGTGTTCTGTCAAAGTGAGAAAAGACAAGATTGCAGTGAACATAGATAAAGAACTCTGTTGAAAAAAAAAACTGGCCAGTTTTCCTTTTTCTTCTTAATACAAAAGATAGCTGAGAGTTCACATTTTTACTTCAATACTGCTGAAAAGAGAAGTTAATCAGTCTGAATGCATGTCTATGTAAGGCTGTATGTAACGTATGTCTATTTTTTTAAACAAAAACTAGACGCTTGACTAAAGACTCTCTTCTCTGGGTGTTTACCCAGAGGACCACCATCTCTGTTCTCACCAGAATGGAAGTTCGCTCCAGAAAGTGTTCCACTCACTTTCTTGCTTCCTGTCCCTCCCTTTCTTCCCAGTTCTTTCCCAGTCTCTGAGTTACTCTGACCAGAGTACAGCTCTTTGGGATTCCTTGCAGAGTGGCTATTCTATACTTATATAGGGATAAGTCTGTATCAATCCCGTTTTGTCATTTTCATACAAACGGTGCTATATTAAATTCAGTTTTCTCCTCCTTATTTTGGTTCAATGAAACATCTAAAGTTTGTCCTGTAACACTACATAGCGAGCTGTCTCTTTTTCCCCCCCTGTGGCTACATTATAGTATTCTCTTCTATCAATTGCCATAGTTTATTCAGCTTTACTAAATGACATCTAGGTTTTTCTAATCTTTTGTTCTTATAAAAATGCTGACGTTGATATTCTTAAGCTTCCTTTTCATGAATATGTGCGATTGCACCTACAGTATATATTCTAAGTAGTACATTTTCTGAGTCAGATAGTATGTCCATTAAATGCTGATTGGTAATATTGAGAGTGCTTTACAAATGTGTGGAATGGGTTACCCTATGACAGCATGAATAAGAGTATTCCTTGCTTCATTGTTTTAAAATATTAAAAAATCTCATCTATGATTATAGATGGGATTATATATCCTGCTCTATCTGGTGTTAGATTTAACAAAACTATTGATCTTTTTAAAATGAAACAAGTTGGGGGGCGCCTGGGTGGCTCAGTCGGTTAAGCAGCTGCCTTCGGCTCGGGTTGTGATCCTGGGGTCCCGGGATCGAGCCCTGCGTTCGGCTCCCTGCTCAGCGGAGAGCCTGCATCTCCCTCTCCCTCTGCCTGCCACTCTGCCTACTTGTGCTCTCTCTCTATCTCTCTGTCAAATAAATAAATAAAATCTAAAAAAAAAAAATGAAACAAGTTGGGAAACAGCTCGATCTAAACCCCCATCAACAAAATTTTCAATACAGGTGTTTGCTGTGCATTGTAACAATAGTATTTTCATTGGTATCAGTTGTCTGCTAAACTCTAAGTGTTCAGTCATTATGGCTATACCAGCTGAGTCATCTTATTCCCCACCCCTGCAAAATGATCACTGTCTTCCTTGCCAAAAGATCCAGTGAGTTAGATGTGTTTTCTCATTCTTGGATACTTGTGTGGCCAGAAGCACCTCCATAAAATAACACAGAACAGAGATTTTCATTCATCATTACCAAAGCATGCTTTATATAGGAATAGCTAAAGTATATTCTGATTTTTTATTTTATTTTATTTTTTTTAAAGATTTTATTTATTTATTTGACAGAGAGAGAGACAGCGAGAGAGGGAGCACAAGCAGGGGGAGTGGGAGAAGGAGAAGCAGGCTCTCCCCTGAGCGGGAAGCCTGATGCGGGGCTCGATCCCAGGACCCTGGGATCACGACCTGAGCCGAAGGCAGACGCTTAATGACTGAGCCACCCAGGAGCCCCTATATTCTGATTTATAAGCATTATATCCTATAAAGTATATAGTTATTTTCATCCCTTTCTTGATAAAGATTGTATTTGAAGAAGTTAAATCTGTGTAGAGTACCAATAATCTCTTGTAGCCCCAAAATTGGTATTTGCCACACCATGTTCAGGAAATTAATCTATTTCGAGGGCAAGAACACATTATTCAATAGCATTTACTAGTACTTGGACACTTTGAGATTGATGTCTAGGGAAATATTAGTCAAATGCTTCTAGAAGGACTACTTGTAAAACCCAAAAGTCAAACTTACGTATATTTATATTAAATGGTTTGTGTTTGTTTGTCAATAGACAATTCAGAGTGCGATGGTCTTACTTAATGGGAGAATAAATTCCCGTCAGTGATGTAAAAAACAGCATCATATATATGAAATGTGGTATTTTTGTTTGTTTATATGTTTATTTTGTTTATTTTGTTTTTGAATGTCCAGCTTCTGATAAACGGACAAAATTGTGCAAGATGTCAAACGTTGTAAGCAGGAAATTAAACAGTTGGGATCCATGGGTATAATCATATAATCCACTGTCTCTTTTAGTAGCATAAAACTCACTTTCCCTCTAAATTTGCTAGTTGAAACTAGTACTTCCCTCTTTTGGGATTAAAATTTGTGCAGCTTCCAAATTTTTGATCATTCTCGGGTAAAACAGAGTGTCAACCCAGAAATTAAAATTTCTACATAGTGAGTTATTACTCAAATCTCTGAACATATTTGAAATTGAGGCCACACATTTCCCTCATATACAGAAAGACTGAAGACAGAGAAAGGGAGTATGCTTTTTGCTTCTCTCATCTTATTCTGTTCCTAAGAAGATTCCATACTAGCTCTTTCTGAAGAGCTAGGAAACATACTCACAGGAAACATACTCATTCTTTGACGAAACCATAGAGGGAAGGCTGATCTGAATGCTCTGTGAAAGCAGCTAGCCAGCCTGTGACGAATTTCTCATGAGAAGTAAGTCAGTAATTCACTGTGTTCCCAAACTGCAGGGGACATACATGACATATATACTTGTGCACTGATTGGTTAAAACTTGAAGGAAAAAAAACTGGAATTTTTTATTTTTTAATGATAAGTTTACTTTCAACACACTGATCAACACACTCGATAAAAATATCTACTCAGTGTTTTCAGAGATGAAGTACAGAACTATTTTATGTTATCATTCAATTTGTAAACTCCCTCTTCCTTTGCTGTCTATCATGATGAATAGTAAGTGAATCCATATTTTTCTCCCATCCCCTTCTTCAATTAACTTACAGTATGTGTAAAAGAGAATGAGTTCTCATGAATATTCTCATAATACCACTTAGAAAGATAAATTCCATGCTTTCAAAATAGGTTTGAACTTTGAAAAGCTCAAGCATTCTAGTTGCCAATTAAGTTACAGTAAACATCTATTAATTAGAAAACAAAAAAGACAGTATTGTAGCAAATTGAGTTTCTATATCAACTGAAAGCTTACTCAAAACAGTTAAACTATCACAGAGAAGATATATTTCTAAATCCTATAAAAATGAGTATAACCTGAATACAAATACCTGATGATAACTGTATCAAAAAAATAATTAGAGAGCAATTTTATTTATGGTTAGTTATGTGAAAACTCTTAATGTAATAATATACAGAAACTGACAGTTTGTTAAAAATGTAGTTTTCATGAATAGGGGTTACTTTTTCCAAAAATTGAAGAATGTTTCAATATAAGTATAATCTAAAATACTAATATTTATAAGAAAAATCACAGATAATTTTCTATAGTAACTGAAAATTTAACAACATTTTGGACAAAAACAATGAGCAAAATATGGTTCTACAGATACTTCTTTCACTTTATAAAATACATCAATCCCAACCCCAAAGCCACCATCATGCTTGATGGGGAATCATCTGGAGACATGTCTATTACTATAAAAAAAAGAATGATAAGTGCCCACTCTCATTGCTATTATTAAGTATTTTATTTAGGTACTAGTCAACACAATTAAAAAAAAAAACTTAGAAAAAAGTAAACTAGTTGTTAAATCTATCAGATTTGAGGGTGACTAAATTGTATACTTGGAAAATTCCAAGTATTTGGAATTTGCTGTATTTGTCTGTATTTGTCACAATATAATAAATAGGCCATTTTTTTCCTACTCATCTGAGATGCCATGTTAATCATATGCAAACTTACGTGACTGGGTTTATTCATGGTCTTTATTTTGTTTCATTGGCTTCTGTAAGCCTGTGTTAGTACCACACTGTTTAATTATTAGAAATTTATGTGAAAGATCAATGAAAGAAATTGAGGATAGACATATGGCCAAAAAAAATTGAGGATAGACATCTAGACAAAAAAAGTAACAAAAAGCAAGATAAATATATGGTTCACACTTTAGGCCAAGGCAAATTATGAATGGATCAAGGATTTAATCTAATAAGGAAGTACTTTCTATGTTTCTAAATCCCACATCTATTTAAAAAATGATAAGTATGACCACATTTTAAAAGTTCATATAACAAAAATTTATTAGCAAATTCAAAACATAACAAACTATGGGGCGCCTGGGTGGCTCAGTCATTAAGCGTCTGCCTTCAGCTCAGGTCATGATCCCAGGATCCTGGGATCGAGCCCTGCATCGGGCTCCCTGCTCAGCGGGGAGTCTGCTTCTCCCTCTCCCACTCCCCCTGCTTGTGCTCTCTCTCTGTCAAATAAATAAATAAAATCTTTAAAAAAAAAAATAACAAACTATGAAAAGTATTTCATTTACTATCAAATACAAAGTACCATTCTCTCTAATATGTAAAGAGCTACTACAAATTTATAACAAAATAATTGGAAATAGTGTAACATTTAACTAGTAAGTTTACAGAAAAGGAAAGCAAAATGACTCTTAAACATATGGGGTTGCTTAAACTTAACTCTAATAAGAGAAAAGCATATTGGAATAATGCTCAAATACCTTTTTTAAAAAATGACATGATTATGGGATGGGCACCTGGATACCTCAGTCAGTTAAGCGTCTGCCTTCAGCTCAATCCCAAATGCTGGGATTGAGCCCCACATCGGGCTGCCTGCTCAGCACGGAGCCTGCTTTTACCTCTCCTCACAGCTCATGCTCTCTCTCGCTATCTCTGTCTCTTTCTCTCAAATAAATGAATAAATTCTTTTAAAAAAATGACATTATTAGAAATTTCTAAATTGTGTCAATTCTGTACCTGTGGAAAGACAGATAATTTCACACATTATATTATTAGTACAACCTCTGTGGATAATAAGAATCACAAGTGCATATACATTTAATTCAGATAATCTACTTCTAGTTGTTTATTCTAGGCATACACATGTACCAAATGATGATGTATATGAAGTTATTTATGGTCCATTGTATGTACTAGCAAAAGATTGGAAATAACATAATTACCCAGTACTTCCATGATAGAAAAAGTAACATAGCTATACAAAAGAATGAGGAATCTCTTTGTATACTGATATAATCTGTCATACATATTACTTAGTAAAAAGGGAAAAGTACAGAATATCTGAATTGCGTGCCACCAATTGTGTAAAAGGTTGTAATAAAAATATCTGTCCGTATTTGCTCTTATATAAAGGCATTCTGAGAGAATACCTAAGAAGCTAACAGCAGTACCACCTATGGTCAGACATGGAGGGGAAAGTCAGTAACTAAGAAGATGGAGTTAAGAATAAAAGGGAAATGTTTATGGTTATATGATTTTATATATTTTTGATACACTATGGACACATTTTACCTATTAAAAACTACATATAAAAATATGTAGTTAATATATATAGTGCATGGTAATTTCAAATGTGAGTCATGAATTTAAATACCCTTATTTATATTTCCTTAGAAACATTTCTTCTCAGAGCCCTTGGTGTGGTAATTTTTGGGGGGTCACCATTTGGGAAATGGTAGCATGGGAAGTAGAATACCTGAACTTAAGAAGAGGTATTACCTCGATTAATTTAAGCAAATCATCTTACCTTATGGAGCCTCAGTTTCCTGATCTGTACATGGAAGGAGAATTTCCAAGGACTTATCCAGCTTTTAATTTCCATAAATATAGTAGAGTAAAATAAATTTAAGCTTATTCTTTCTAAGCATCAGCTTTCATGACATAGAACCCACTTAGTTATATAAAATGCAAGTGATGGTGGATGGGCTCTAATTCTGGAACATCTCGCCAACGTTCTTTATATAAGATTCCATGGTACCAGTCAATATTAATGCCATTTTTTCTTCTTAAAAGTTGAGTGAAAATCATTTAACTTTAAATCCAGTTATTTTTATTGTTTTAATCAAAGTCTATCACTGTGTTGGGAATATGGAAAAAAAATAGTGATGGTGGAAAACATGAACTTACTTTTCAGATGCTTCTGAATTGATAAAAGTCAGTACTTTTACTCATACATAACTTTTCATAATTGACATTGATCTCTTTTCTCCATCAGCTATCTTTGTTTTGTTTTGTTTTTCTCTATTTCATTGGACTAATGAATGAGATAGTATTGTGCACTGATGGTAACTCATTGATTGCTCATCTACCCTTGCGTATATTCAACATGAGTAACGATCATTCTCCCTTATTATGAGTCTTAAAAGACAATGATTCTGGAATACTTTAATTTACATCCAGAAAGTGCCACTGAGGGTATGTAATATTAAGAGTTCTAATAAGATGGAGAGTTTAGTGTGCTGTTCACATTTGCCCTCTTTGCTACTTAAATCCAGAATTCTTCAGACCAGTGAATCAGAACAAGGAAACAAACTGAGAAGTAAACAGATGCCTGTCAGAACTGTCGTGTTGTTTTCATGAGTTTGATCTTGTTAGAAAGTTTGACAATAAATGACTAAAATACATTGAAAACCAGATAAGTTTGACAAATCAGTGAAGTCACAAATTAAAGAGGGTATATGTTGATTATATAGCCATTATGTAGGTTAATATATCTCAAGATTTTTAAGAACGTTATTTCTTAAAAATAAAAGAAATTCAATGATTACTTATAAGTAGTCTTTTAATAACATATATTTAGGTATAGTTACTATTTTGAGCTAATGCAGGGTTATAATTAAGATCTGAGATTTGAACATCACTGATAACCTTTTTTTTTTTTAATATCTTATCCACCATTTACTAACCATGTGTTTGACCTTGAGGAGTCCCCTTCCCAAACTTGCCAAAAGTTCTTAGTTTCTTTATCTGTGTAATATAGATGATAATTTATGGTGACTAATGTTGCCTAAATAGTCAAACAATGTAATATAGTTTAAATGATTTATAGTGTGCCTGGCACACATTAAGGTATATAAAATGTAGTTACTACTATTTTTGTACATTTTATTAAATTGTTATTGACTCAGCTTCGATCCTGACAAAATTTACATAAAGGGTCTACAAGTACTTAAACAGCATGTAGCCAACATTATTTCTCCTCTCTTTACAGATGATAAAAGGTGCCATCTGCTATTGCTGGTCCATCTTTTTTTTTTCCCCAGTTGTAAAAACCTATTGATAAAAGTTGAGATTAATTTTTTTACTATACAAGTTAAAATTACACATTATATATCAACTTGGAAACTCCTGTGAGGCCATCATCATGGTGGATTATATTTGCTGCCATGTCAATTATAGGTGGCAGTCACCAGATGGTTCCTTAGTCATCTGACAGAATTAATGAGCCTGCTCAGTGGCCTCACTTACTACTAGTGATGTTTTAGATTCCATGGGAAGAATTCAATCAAATGTTATCCTTTAAAGTACCAACAACATGTTTCAAAGCAAAGGTTCTTAAACAGTGATTCATGAGTCAACCTGCCTCTTAATCAATCATTATTTAGAGTTAAAAAAGAATCACTTTCACAGTTTAATTTTATCTTCAAAGTCATCCTTTGACATAAGAACTATTAATAATTATGAAAGTAGCAATAAAATTATTACTAATAATAGTTAATTCTTTCTGTGTGCTTACTGTACTCCAAGAATTATACTAAGTGACTTCCTTTATTTATTATTTATTTATTTATTCCTCAAAAGAAAAAAAAAAACCGCTATGAAATAGACATACTCCCACCTGTTAGATGGAGAAACTGAGGCTAAAAAGTGATGTGATTTCTTCAAGGTCACACAGAAACTAACTGAACTGGGCTAGAAAAATTCATTTCTTATGATGTCCCATTTACTGAGCTCCTTTTGTGTGCCAAGCTTTGTGTTCAGCTCTGAGAATAGAAAGCTAAGTAAGAGGAAGCCCCTGACCCACAAGGTGTAGCTTTCATGTCATCTTCAATAGAACAGTGCAGGGTGGGCCAAATGAGGAATTCAAGCCAGAGCAGCATCAGTATCTTTTTTGGAAGGTGAGTGGGTTGCTCATGACTATAATTTGTAGTATTTAGTGGCTTGTGCATTGAATATTTGATCAGCCTATATCCTTATACCAGTAAAGATTAGTTGTATCCCACAAATAGAACCACACCTGATTAATGATAGATGGTCAATAAAGAGTTGCTGAATGATAGAATGAAAGAATAATCTCCTCTACGTTGACCTGTGCTAAGGAGACTCCTGAACCTTCAGGGCCCAAACTCTTTAAACCTTTGGCTACAGTTTCAAGAGTAACCTAATGCCATTTCTTCCATGATAATCACTTCAATACGTCCTTGGCCTTTCCTCTTGCAGGCATGTCTGCTTGATGACTGATCTAAATGGCATCCTCTGCATATTTAAAAATTTTTCCAAGCAGGTCTTTTTGACCCCATTCCCTCTGTTTTGTATGAAAGAAAAACTATTCATTGTTTCCACTGTTACCAAGTCCCTGTTTTTTTTGTCTCATGGTAGGCCTTGATAAGAATGACAGACATGGGTTGAAAATCTCACTCGTCTCACTTTCTTTCTTTCTTCTTTCTTTCTTTCTTTCTTTCTTTCTTTCTTTCTTTCTTTCTTTCTTTCTTTCTTTCTTTCTTTCTTTCTTTTCCTCTTCTCCTTCCCCTCCTCCTCCTCCTCCTCTTCCTCCTTCTTCTTCTTCTTTTTCTTTTTCTTTCTTCTTCTTCTTCTTCTTTCTTCCTTTTTTCAAGTAAGCTCTATGCCCAGCATGGGTCTTGAACTCAGGACCCTGGGATCAGGAGTTGCATGCACTACTGATTGAGCCAGCCAGGTGCCCCACTGGTCTCATATTCTAATGAGAAAGCAGAGAAGGGAAAAATGCAGGCTTGTTGTATAGGAAAATATAATAAAACAAATTGATCAGACAATCTAGAAACAGTGTCCCTTAGAAGATTCAATATTCAATGTTTGTACTGTCTTTAAAAACAAAACACATTTAATTGTGATTGTAAAAGTTAAGAACATTAAGATGGTCATGGGAAAGGTACCTATGAAGGCACCTCCATTGGCCCACTTCAGATGCCAAATACAAAAAAATCTCTGTTCTTTTTTTTTTTTAAAGATTTTTATTTATTTGAGAGAGAGAGATCACGAGAGAGAACAGGAGTGGGGGGCAGGGAGAGGGAGAAGCAGACTCCCCGATGAGCAGGGAGCCCAATGCGGGGCTCAATCCCAGGACCCTGGGATCATGACCTGAGCCAAAGGCAGACATTTAATCGACTGAGCCACCCAGGTGCCCCAAAAAGATCTCTATTTTTAATATAAATTGGTAAAAATGGGGCATTGATAGCCACAGCCTTCCATTCATGAATAATTAGAGGGACAAGATGAAGCCAAATAATGCTGCTGCTGATCATAATGGTGATGACAATGATGATGATGGTGATATGCTGGTTATATCCTAAATTCACTCAACAAATATTTATTGAAAATGTACTGTGTGTGGGCGCCTGGGTGGCTCAGTTGGTTAAGCAACTGCCTTCGGCTCAGGTCATGATCCTGGAGTCCTGGGATCGAGTCCCACATTGGGCTCCCTGCTCAGCAGGGAGTCTGCTTCTCCCTCTGACCCTACCCCCTCTCGTGTTCTCTCTCTCATTCTCTCTCTCTCTCTCTCTCAAATAAATAAATAAAATCTTAAAAAAAAAAAAGAAAACGTACTGTGTGTTCGATATGGCACTAGAAGCTGACTTTTAGTCTCTTGGTCCTCAATGGTTTAATAGCCTAGCAGAGCACAAAACTATTGACAAATAATAATCTGGAGAATGAGTGAGAACATCTCTAAGGAGAAAGTAGCAGATGTCTGAAGCAATGGTAAAAGTCCAACTAAAAACATTTCTTGTGGAAGCAATAGTGTGTATGAAGCTTTTTGGCTGGAAGGCAATAGGTGAGGCTGTACAATGGAGAAAAATGACTAAGATTGCTCTTAAGTCCTAAAAACAACAATAGCACCCAAAATAATTTATATAAATCTTTTATTCATTTCCATTTGGCATGATTCCTTTTTTTCTGATAATTTTTGTGAAGTTAATAAGGATTCTCAAATGGCATCACTCTGACTAATGGTGTCTCTCAAGAAAGCAATGAAATTCAACTCTGAAAAAATTTTTCTATATCTCACTTTTATTGGCCTTTAGGTCTTGAGATTCTATGACTATAATTTATTCTAATGTTATTATAATCTGAAAGAAAGTAGTGGTAATACTTTAGGTAATGAACTCTGAACTTTAAAATATATAGGATATGATTTAAATATCTGATAAAAAGGCATTAATTTCTTACACTATTTCTATATTCATTTAAGTAATGTATACCTTTTCAGGATGCTTTTCTACAAAATTAGTTTTTCTCTAGCTCTACACTTGGATTTTATATGACAAGCAACTCTATTATATCAAGCTTTCAACTAGAACAGCATTGAAAAAATCTGAACAAACAGAATGCAAAATGGAGAAAACCATCTTTGTGACAGCTAAAACATAGGGTTTTCACAAGAACATTTTTAGTATTGATTCTTGAAAGCAAAAATCATTTCCACAATGGGGAGATCCTATTGGCTATAGCACTTAACATCTTTCTTTTCTTCTCATTGCTGGAGTCTATCAGAATAGTTTAATATGAGGAGAAAAGATCTCAAAGAAAAAAATTAAAGAAAACAAATTGCCTGAGCTAGTTAAACATGTGTTTTGTTTTGTTTTTTCAAATGATGTTCAATACTGCTAGAGGCTTTTTTTCCCCTCATTTAATCTCAAATTACTGCATAAAGCATTTGACATTTGCGTACTGTCTTTCCCTCAAAGAGATATTTTAAGTTGTTACAAGAAAAAGGCAAGAGTATATGGGTATTCTAAGAACAGAGGCCTTTAAAAAATCACTAATACTGTTATAAAACTGTAGTACAGGGCGCCTGGGTGGCTCAGTTGGTTAAGCGACTGCCTTCGGCTCAGGTCATGATCCTGGAGTCCCGGGATCGAGTCCCGCATCGGGCTCCCTGCTCGGCGGGGAGTCTGCTTCTCCCTCTGACCCTCCCTCCTCTCATGTGCTCTCTCTCATTCTCTCTCTCTCAAATAAATAAATAAAATCTTTAAAAAAAAAAAACTGTAGTACAATAATATGCATTGGGAGTCAGGCTGACTTGGAGGAAATATTTTTAGAAGACTGAATGGGAAGAAGAGATATTGAAATGGAAGAGAGGTGACTCTGGATAGAAATGAAAGTTTTGGATGAATACTTACCATTTACATCGACATAGATAGAACTGAGCGAAATAAGTCAATCAGAGAAAGACAATTATCATATGGTTACACTCATGTGGAATATAAGAAACAGGACAGACGACCATTGGGGAAGGGAGGGAAAGCTGAATGGGAAGTCATCAGAGAGGGAGAAAAACCATGGGAGAGTCTTAACTATAGGAAACAAACTGAGACATTCCACGTGGTGAAAAAATGGGGCCACTCTCTGTAAGGCAACAAAAGCAAGATGGTAATGATAGGAGGTTGGAGACATTGTATGATGTAAAGAGAGAAAGCAGATTACCTGGAGTGCCATTATCAGCTTCAAAGTTAATATGTAGTTGTGTTAATTTAATTATGGCTGTTGTCTGTGATACACACACACGTGACAGATGGTACCTCCCTGGGTTAGATACGAAGTTACAATTATAGTGACAAACACTGGTATCATCAGTGTGCAAGCCTCATTTTATGGTTTGGCTTTCCTGTAAGTGATAGAAAGAAAAGCTACTTTCAGTCTCCCAGAAGGAAATAGCATGTAACTTGGAGTAAAATAGATCAAGGTAAAAATCTCACTTCTACATCCTACTTCTTTGCAAAGCATAAAACCTCTCAATTTCCTCATTTCTGCTATGGAAATATGTATCCTCATACAAACCAGTTAATGAGGTCAAGAATAGAAAAGAGCTAAGGAGGATATCACTCATATTAAATGTCACCCATATCTTTCTTTCCCTTTGTATTCCATTTTATTCCCACTGCCTCATTTAGATTCTCATCTCTTTACCCTTAGATTACAGCAAGTTATAATCTCAGCGCTTCCTGGTTATCTCTTCTGAACAATTTTGTAACTGTGTTCGTCACCAGCATATGCAAAATCTATCTCATTTTATTCTCAGTTCGTTAAGCTACAATGACTTGCTCAGTGAGTCAACTACTCTATATATCTTGCAAAGCCTTCTTTAAACTTGTTTCCTACATTCCCAAACATTTTTATTTCCAACTGTTAACTCACATGAATCCCAGCTATCTCTTTCTCTGTTATCCACATTGTCTTTACCAGCTCCTCAATAATTTCACATTTTTAAAACTTTCTGAGGCTCGATTCAAGGTCTAGCTATTCATTGAAACTGTATTTGAGTATCTAGGCCTAAATCACTTCCTCCAAATTTATCTCTTATTATAAAACCATAAAATAATATTTCCCCATTTTAAAAATTTGGGTTAACTTATCCCCACAAATAGATTTTGATTTCCCAGAAACATGGACTTTAAATTTTTTTTTCCATTATACAGCCAGCCTACCAGAGTTCTGAGTGCATGATCATCAATTCAATAAATACTTACAGATGGGTTATATCTGAAGGTTTTGGATGGCTTTCTTAATATTAAAGCTGGATTGCCCTTGAAAGGCTGTTCAGCAGTAAGTTCTGATTAAAATAGTCTGTTCATTTACAACAAGGGGAGGTTTCCAGCTGATAGATTTTATTACCTGTTATTTAGACAATGCAAACACTATAACAGGGAGATCTTGTAAACAAAATTTGCCTTGACTATTGGGCATAACCAACTTTAACTGCTACTTTCAATCTCCCCTAAAGGCTCAGAGGGGAACTGAAATGTGACGTGTTTAGCAGGGAGATGGACCAAAAATCCAGTTAGAGCAGAAAATGACTTGAGTTAAAAACAGAGAAACACAGAAACCATGCCAGCTATAGGAATTATCTGCCCTGTGTCCCTTCACACTTTCTATTCGGTCATGTTTTTGTGCCACACATTTTATATCCTCACCCTTTTCAGTACTCACATGTCTAAATGTAACTTGCCACAAATCTTGTCTTAATAGAGAGGTTTCAAAATTTTAGTTTTCCATTGATTCAATCCATTCTAGTTCTTATCACTTGGATAATCTAAGCCTGCCCACCTCCTTCCTTTGTCCCATCATCCAATTTAATCATAATATCTAATCATAATTTTTGGGTTGAGATTAAACAAATTTTAAAAAGCACGGCAAGAGTCAGAAGTTTACAAAGTGGAAAGTTCTCCAAGGGTGAGCCAGACAGATTGGTGACTGAAGACATTAGGTGCCCTTTCCCTTTTTTCCAAATTATAGGAAACAGCAGTAAGAGATGGGCTGATGGAGCTATGACTAGACAACTTAGAGATGCTACTGTGTACATTTAAAAGGAGATATGCCAGATATATCTTGTGGATCACCTAAAATATTAAAATAACAGAATTATAGAGTCAACATTGGAAGTAAGCATGCTAAAATTTTTGAACACCATGTTACTTAAATTATTTAGGACTTAAGACTTAGTTTCTATAAGTTATGGATAACTATATCTGCCTTTTGATCTTTATGGTGATTGAGATAAAATATGTGAAAGTGACTTGTGAATTATAATGTGTGTTTTATAAATGAATTTTAAAAAATGAAGTACTCTGATTCCTCAAAAGGTTAAACATAGAATTACCATATAACCCATCAATTCCAGTCCTGGAAATATACACAAAAGAACTGAAAACAGGTATTCAAACAAACTTATACATATACATTCATAGCAACGTATATATTCATAGCCAAAGGTAGAACAAATGTCCCTTTACGGATGAATAGGTAAATGAACCGAAGTGTATCTGTACAGTGGAATATTACTCAGCCATAAAAATGGAAAAAATACTGATGCATATTACAATGCGGATAAAGATGACCCTTGAAAGCATTATGCTAAATGAAAAACACCAGACACCAAAGATTACATATGCTATGATTCTATTTGGGTAAAATATCGAGAATAAGTAAATCCAAAGAGGAAGAAAATGGATTCAGGATTGCCAGGGCTGTTGGAAGATAAGCATGATATCTTGCTTCAAGGGTATGGGCACTCTTTTGTGGATACTAAAATGTTTTAGAACTAGATGGAAAAGATGGTGCAAGGTTGTGAATGTACTAAATGCCACTTAACTGTATACTTTAAAAGAATTAATTTTATGTTCTGTGGATTCTACCTTGATTAAAAAAGAAAGAAAGAAAAAAATACCACAGGTTGAAATATTCCTATCTTACACAGCTCCTGTTGCAACTGGTGGCATAATCTAGTTTAAATCCTCTAATTTTTGCTTGTCCCTCACCACTTTTCTCTTCCGGGTCCCTATTAATTCCACTAATACTATAATTAACAACTCAGAGATCTAGCCAACATAAATATCTGCTTTTGTTTTTAAGTATGGCCATGTTAATTAGTTGATTTTAAATAAGAAGTAGTGCACATAAATTTAAAATAAAGATTATAACTCTCCTGTGGTTTACACATGAATGCAGTTCATGTTGAGTTTGCATATTTTTTGTGGAAAAATCTACAAGCTTCAGTTTGTTTTCAGCATATCCATGACTTTAAATCGTTGGCAGGGAATAGCTATTTAGCATTAGTCATTTTGCACAGTTTATAACATAATGATTATAATCCAACCCAAAGGACAGAATACTATATTGCCAGGAATGGAAGTGGGATCATATTTATCTTTAATGGAGAAACATGTTCTATTTTAAAAAGCAGCAGAAAAAAAGAAGCAACAGTCACGGAGGACCAAAGTTGGCAAAATCTGTCACAGTTTAGCTCTGGCATTATTTTTGACTGTTGAAGCAACTAGTGAATCACCTATGAGAAGTCTAATTAAAATAATCTGAGCTCTGTAACTGGGATACTAAGCAGATGGTAGAACTAAAGATGTGCTGAACTAGCCATAAATAACTGAGACAGGACAAAGTACAGGGGGAAGTGCAAGCTAGTCCCAGCAGTTTGTGGTAGCACGCACAGTTGCCAATATGTTAGCATATGCCTTTAGCATTGTACCTTTACAAATGCACATTGTGAGATATATGACATTATCCTTGGAAGCTGAGCATTTTAGATGCTATAAAGATAATCCATAAAATGTGGCTAAGCCTTATGACATAATAATCTATTGAGGAATGATATAAAAAGGAAAGCATATAAACGAAATAGACAATTGGAGGGTAACATAAGAGTTCATAGTCCCTATGACCAGTAAATTGATAGTAGTAATTTGATGATATCATTTCTCATCATAAAGACAATATTCACTGTTATCATGAAATCTGTTTCTCTTTGTGTGCTGAGCCTTCCAACAGAATGGAACTCGACTGTGCTGGGAGTTTAAAATATTCACGGTGGGGAACAAGCCTTTACAATTATCCTGTCGAAACCATACAATAGTCAGGAACACTGTGCAACAAAATCACATGGCGTTGTGCTCACAGAACGTGCATTCCCAGAGCAGGTTCCTCAGCTTACACTATCAACAATGACACGCAACCAAGTGCGGCACATCGAGGTCTCCCTGGAGTGAAAGGGGTGAAGTAGACCTCAGATCTGCTGTGAAAGAACAAGTTATCAGGAAACGAGGGTGTAAATAAATAATGCAGCCAACCTGAGTTTCTTCTGTATGCCTCTATTTTCTCAACATGTATCACAAATAGTAGTGAAGTTTGAATATCAAACTGAACACCACATGTCATCTGCTGCAGGGTACCCTGGCGGTCTGATCTAAAGGCTTTGGTGCTACAGTGCAGGAGCAGGCAATGAAAAGTCATAGGGTTCCAGAGGAATCGTTTTCAGTGTTGTCTTTTCCTCTCTCAAAATACTTCCTGCATAAGCACACAGTCTAGAAGGGGCAACAGCAATCTAAAACAATGAGAGAGCAAATTTTAATTGCCCTATAGGAAGGGATACCACCTCTTCTACCTGATGCTTCCCTACACCACCACTGGGATCTCCTCCATCAAGTTTTCTCACCTTAATTTCCCAGAAACCTTTATTATTCTTTCTCATTATCACATTAGCAGTATTCACAAACCATAATTAAAACGTTGTGAATCTGTAAGAACTTATTTTCCAAAGGAGTGCAAAAGAAAAGGAAATGCATTGATGCACAGTGACTTGAAATTATCCCATAGCCTGCTTGCCGAAAATGGTAATGTCCTAAAGTGATGTGAAGTTCTTTAGTATCTGCTGATTTATGAATGGAGTCCTGTTTTTTCTTAAAATAATATGTTATTTCTACTCTTTTTTTTACCAGATATCTACCTTTTATGTTGATTGTAGACTTTTAAAAACACTTCCTTCAAGTAACATTTTGTCGGTTTGTTCCTACTTAAGGAATATCTAATAGCTGGCATACATGTTTATTTGATTACCAGCAAGTTCATTAGTGAGCACTTTTGGGGAAGGTAAGTTTGATTCCTGTTCTGATTAAAAATATGTAGAGAACATCTGAGGTTTGGTTTGGGGAACTGAGCCAATGTCTGGGTGTAATGAGTGGAAGAATGAGATTTAGCTAAAGATACTTAAGAGTTGTTGCAGAAGATTTGGAATAAAAGTTACTTAAAAACTTGAAATACCAGAGGGGGGAAAGATGGCGGAGGAGTAGGGGACCCTATTTCAACTGGTCCCCGGAATTGAGCTGGATATCTACCAGACCACTGTGATAACCCATGAAACCAGCCTGAGATGTAAGAAGATCTGGATCTCTACAGACAGAATAGTCACAGGCGGTTGGTTTTGAGGTAGGAAGGGGGGAGCCATGATTCCGTGGGCAGATATTGGAGGATAAATGGCAGCGGGAGGGTGCCTGGCTGTGGGGATCCTACACTGCCGGTTAGCGATAGCCTCGTGCGCTGCGGACCGGGCACAGACTTGCAGACCGGTAGCGGCGGGGAAAGGACTTCCCGGGGGCAGAAACCCAGAGCGGTGGGGTCGCCCCTGCGAACTGCAGCCCCCTGGACGGAAACCCCAAGCGGCGGGGTCACGTGGCGTGTGAGCTGGGAGCGGCTGGCGGTTTTAGAAGCACAAAGGGCAGAGATGTGCCCCGACCTGGAGGCAGGACTGGGGGCGCTGCGGAGGGGTGCACAAACCAGGATGCTGCAGTTTATAGCAGCACGGTCAGCAATGGAGATGGTGTGGCCTGGAGAGCTCACTGAAGAACAGACTGCAATCTCTCAGCTCTGAGGCAGAGGGTTGGAAACGGTCTCTTCTGCTCTGACTCACAGAAGAGATGCAGAAAGCCACCAGGGAAAGCCGCCAGAGAACAAAAGCCCCAAAGACTGATTCCTACTGAGCCCATCCCCTGCCACTGGGGGGCAGGGCAACTCCGCCCAAGCAGGGTTGCCTGAGTAACAGTGTGGCAGGCCCCTCCCACAGAAGACAGGCTGGGGAAACAAGAGGCCAGCAACCCTAAGGTCCCAAGAAAACAGGTGCATCTTGCTTGGGTTCTGGTCAATAATTTGGACTCTATACATTCCCTCAAACACCCATCAACAGAATGACTAGGAGGAGGAGCCCCCAAAATAGAAAAGACTCAGAGATTATGACATATGCTGCAGATTTACAAATGGATGCAGATATAACCAAGATGTTGGAGGTGGAATTCAGGCTAGCAATTGTGAAGACAATGGCTAAAATGGAGAAATCAAGTAATGGCAACATAGAGTCTCTAAGGGCAGAAATAAAAGGTGAATTGGCAGAACTTAAAAATGCTATCAATGAGATCCAATCCAACCTAGATAATCTAACAGCTAGGGTAACTGAGGCAGAAGAGCGAATAAGTGACCTGGAAGATAATATAATAGATAAAAAGGGAAAAGAGGAGGCCAGGGAAAAACAACTCAGAATCCATGAAAATAGAGAAATATGTGACACCATGAAGCATTCCAATGTCAGAATAATTGGAATCCTGGAGGGAGTGGAGAGAGATAGAGGGCTAGAAGATGTATTTGAGCAAATCGTAGCTGAGAACTTCCCTAATCTGGGGAATGAAACAAACATTCAAGTCCTAGAGGCA
>NC_138375.1:67060979-67097052 GCF_054177405.1 Leptonychotes weddellii | reverse complement strand
TTTACATCCACATGGATGGGACTGGAGGAGATTATGCTAAGTGAAATAAGTCAAGCAGAGAAAGTCAATTATATGGTTTCACTTTTTTGTGGAACATAAGGAATAGCATGGAGGACATTAGGAGAAGGAAGGGAAAAATGTGGGGGGGGACTGGAGGGAGAGATGAACCATGAGAGACTATGGACTCTGAGAAACAAGCAGCATTTTAGAGGGGAGGGGGGAGGAGGGATTGGTTAGCTCGGTGATGGGTGTTAAGGAGGGCACGTACTGCATGGAGCACTGGGTGTTATACGAAAACAATGGATCATGGATCACCACATCAAAAACCAATGGTGTATGGTGACTAACATAACATAATAAAATTTAAAAAAAAATTTGAAATACCATCTGATACCTCGTGAAAACACATTTAGGAAATAAATAATGATTCTAGAATAAAACAATGATTCCATAATAATTACAATAAAAATAATTCATTTTAAATTCTTATTTCTGAATAACTCTTAGCTTTCCAACTTAGTACTATTTTTAGCTGCTTTTTGGTTGCTTTTCTCTCTCTCTCTCTCTCTCTCTCTCTCTCTCAGCTTTTAGAACCCTTTTGGATTTTGATGCTGCTTTGGGGGAAAATTGTCTTATATATTTCACTGATTGTATAATTATTTATTATCTCTCTTAATATAGTTTAAAGGAAGTTTTAAGCCCGTATTTTTCCCTATTTGATTTTATAGTTTAGAGTTTAAAGAAAGTTTTAAGCCCCTGTTCTAATGAAACAGCTCTGTGAAAACTGTCTGGTTTGTACAGAGATTCTTAAGTGGGGTGGAGGGAAGAACAATGGAATAATTGGAAATGAGAGGAAGTTTCTAAAAGTGAAAACAGAAAATGGACCAACGATGAAATGTAATTTTGGTTTCATGAAGGCTTAAAGAATGATAGCCTTTATAAGGAATTGATAAAATTAAATTTTAGAGGCAAGGAATGTAGAGGTCTATAGAGGAAGACTTATCCTTTCTGTTAAGACTAAAAATAATAACTCTACTTAAATCTCTTTTGGCACTAGAAAAATCTTGTGAAATTGAGTTTCATATTCCATTGACATGTCAAGATATCTTATTCACCCGAGAAACAGTTTCACCTAAATATATGACTTGTTCTGCACCATCACGGGGCTTAATTTAAGCATAGCACTTCTACTTTCAAGGAACATCATGCTTGTATCAGCTCCATCAGGGTTACAAGGCAAGTGGAGAATTGAGGCCATCAATTTTAAAGCCATAGAGTTGAAAAGTCTAGTTTTTAGAAAGTGACTTAAAACATCTTATATGGGCTATATTTATTGGTTTGGTGCCACAGCATAATGAAATTTATGGAAGAATTACTTTGTCTGAATTTACGACTAAATTGGTAAACTTAACTTGTCATTCATTTATAGAAAGATCTCATGTGAGAGTTAAGTATTAAAAAAGACAGAGGTCATTTAAAAATGCATCCAAAGGCCACTAATTCTAAGCTCTCCCCCTTCCATATAGTAAGGGTGAGTACAGTCCATATTTTAAGTAGTGATAGAAGAAAAATGAATATATAAATGAATTTTTAAAAACACATACAAGGAAAAGCAAGGATCTAATGAAAGGTAATATTTTGCTTTCAATACTAAGCTAGTTTCCTTTTATTAAAATATCACATGCAATTAAAGGAAACTGAGAGATCCAAATCACCAATACGGAACCACAGTGACTCTCAGAAAGGATCACACAAATACACTTTCAGGAATATTTTAATTAATAGATAAATTCACTTGGGTGACTTCCTCTTTGTTTCAAATATTTAGGTGAGAAAATACAGCTGATTATACTTTGACAATTACAGTGGCCTGGGAAATGTTACTGCCCTCTTCAATTTCTGGTACTAAAGAGTATGCAGAAGGTAATATGAATAATCAGAAGATGGATGGTATTGAAGAAGAAACTGCTAATGGACTTTCTGTTGAAGGAAAAATTAAACAGGGCTAAAATAATCTTTATGACTGAAATGCAAAGGTTTCTATTTTCTTTATTTTTTCTTGTTCTGAGAGGGAAATAAACTTCTATTTTATTTAAGCCATTCTATTTAGGTGTCCTTTTATATAGCAACTTAGCTTGTGCCCTAATATACCATCTTTACCTCACACTTACAGTTGACTTCTAGCCAGACTCCATAGTGTAGAGCTCTCAGACTTATAATTCATCTTAACCAGAAGCAATCTATTTTCATAACAGTACTTCCAGTGATTGCCAGTTTGGTCTGTAGGCCTTTCTTGCTTGAAGGAGTGTCTTTCTCATTACTTAATAGCCTGCATGCAGTGGAAAAGGATGTCCATCTCAAGAAAGAAGTAAAATTATTCCTCCAAAATATTAATTCATTTTCCTTATTTGAAACCACTTGTTAAACATTTACTTTGCCAACAAATATTCTAGGCCCTCACAATGAGAATGATTTTACAAATTCCTTTCCCTACGGGGAAATGTTGCTTATGCAGTTTACCTTCTACTCTATATATGAGTATTTTTATTTCTGTGCCTAGAACTGTTGGGGTAAGCAACATGGCAAGGCAACTCCAGCCTATTAACACTCTGGACCATGATTATTAATTTAGTGTTTCTGAACCTCCTTGCTTTCACTCTAGGATTTCTTCTCAAGACCAAAGAAATACGAACCAACAATGTTGATAGAGAAAAATCAATATACAAATAAACACTCTTTTTCCCTTAAGTCCGGTGAAGGTCATTCTGACACTTTTTGAGACATCAACACATTCATTAGTCAGTATAATCCACTCATGCTTTTGAATATGAGAGAACATGTTCAGCAACAAGAAACCTTGTTAGCAGTCTTCTCCAACCATCATCTTCAGGGTATCCTTAGTGGTCAGCACCATCTTTTCGGACAAGCATTTTGCTGGAAGGTGATAAGGTGTAACTGTG
The DNA here is from genome assembly GCF_054177405.1 of Leptonychotes weddellii. Taxonomy (NCBI): domain Eukaryota; kingdom Metazoa; phylum Chordata; class Mammalia; order Carnivora; family Phocidae; genus Leptonychotes; species Leptonychotes weddellii. The sequence continues at coordinate 67,094,092 of NC_138375.1, read as the reverse complement.
ACAGTTCTGATAGGTTTTGTGCTCTCAAATTCTTTAAATGCTGCTGGAGTAAATGTAAATCCTTTGTCAAAACCAATACTTGTCAGCTACCCATGTGTTGCAAATAACTGCAACAGAACTATTATTTTAGAGCCTGAAGTGTGAATTGGATTTAGAAGCACTTCCCGTTATGTTGAGGTAAAATCCATTATAGTCAAGATATACTTTCATTGGTTTTGGTCCAGTTCCATCAAAATGGAATCTTAACCATCACTTTTTGGTCATTTTTCACAAAAAAAATTAGGACATTTTGTTTGGTGATTATACCCGTGCTGAAAATAGGTAATTTTTAAAAAGGTATTTGAATTTGAGTGTGAGATAAATCCTCTCTCTACATATTCTTTCCTCATGCCATATGCTAATTGAGAACCTGTTTCACAACATTTGTACTCTGGGACTCAGTCTAATGAAGCAGTTTACACCTGGAATATTGCCAATCAATGTTTCACAGGACAGAGATATTTCAAACCAAAATCTGGCATTTAAAAATATTCTGCTTGGAACCGGCACACAACAAGCCTGATAGCCAAGATTGACTTCAGCAGGGTGGGGATACATAACCTTCCCACAGAGAAGAGAACCAGGGAAAAGGAGACTAGACTATTTGACGCATAATATTTATATCTAGCTTGGTGGGTAAACTGTTAGAAATTAAAAATTATAATGCCGTGTGATATTTTATAATCAATCTTTTTCTAACAGTCCTGAGCAAGTATCAGTGGTGAAAAGAGAAGTTTGCATTTATTTTAAAGTGATGATGCTAGTATAGAAGACAAAAAAATTGCTTGACTTTGTAATTAGTACCATGTGCCATCTTAGCAAATCCACTGAATATTGCTAAAAAAGTATATTGAGAAATATTGTAGTAACAGTTATCTTTGTAAAGGTGGAAAAAAGTACTCTGTATAAATGTATTAGCATCAGGAAGTCTTGAAAATCTTATTTTGACATTGAAAAAACTAAATTATACATCACTGTGACTTATCTTCGGTGAGCCAAATCCCAGGAGCATTGATTTGACAGCTAAACTGGTAGCACTAGATGATATACTCCCCCCCCATTATTTTTTTTTTACTCAAAAACTCTTATATCCTATGGGAATCTATCTGAAGTCATTCTGATGGTCAATTATCTATATATTACATGAACATGACTCAAATTTAAATATTTGAAAGTCTCAGAATTAAGATAAAAAATAGGGGCGCCTGGGTGGCTCAGTTGGTGGCATCTGCCTTCGGCTCAGGTCATGATCTCAGGGTCCTGGGATCGAGCCCTGCATCAGGCTCCCTGCTCGGCGGGAAGCCTGCTTCTCCTTCTCTCATTCCCCCTGCTTGTGTTCCCTCTCTCGCTGTGTCTCTCTCTGTCAAACAAATAAATAAAATCTTAAAAAAAAAAAAAGAAATAAAGAATTCTAAACATGTTAATTTTCTATGGAAATAACTTTAGTAAGTGATACAATAATCCATAATTAGCCTAATGTTTTGCTTCCAGTGAGGAAAAAACATCACTCTCTGAGCAAGCATAGTGCTTTGGTAAATGGATGGTACTTTTGTGCACCCCTCCTTCCAGATTAATATAACCCAGTGCCATGGGCAGCAGGGTGTGGACTAAATTTCAGTTTTTCCAACTGTCTCAGCTAGATAAGTCTGCTCAGTTTAAAGGTATACAAATGTTGGAAGCCTGATGATTTAAGCACCTATGACAGTTTAGTTAAAGATAATTTCTTGATGAATGTGACAAGACAACTTGCACAAAGATTTTGCTCCAGAAGCAAGTTTTGGGTACAGGTTTTGCTCAAGGGCTTATTTCATATTGTATTCCCATTCTCTGTGATGATTTGGCCTCTAGCTAAGCCTCTGGCTTATTCTCCTCTACTTTGCACCCCCACTGAAAGTACTTTCCAATAATACTTGCTGTACTTCTACTTTCTAAGTCAATACCCAGTTTCACACGTCCGTGCATTGCAAATATTGGCCTTTCTCTTTAACAGTTTCCCATCCTACATTTCATCTAATACAGCTTCTGAAAACACAGCATAAATTTTCATACTTTCTATGGCAGCTGTGATAATACACCATAGAGATCTCCTGCCACAGGAAACACTGACGAGCGGCTCTGCTGTTTTTACTGCAATGCTTATTATAAGGCCATTCTTCTCATGGGCTGCTCTTGGCATGGGTATGAAGGTTGATTTATTCCTGCAAAATCTGGGATTTCTATGAACCCGGTTCGTGGACTTTCTGTTGGTGTGACCAGATCTTCCTTAGAGGTATGCTGCAGTCTGAGACTGTTCCTACCCAGTGCTACTTCTCTCCTACTCTCCCTCCCAGGAGTCAGACCTTCATCATGACTTCTCTGACTCCTTCCCTTTTTCCCTTACATGTGTTTCCCTGATAAATGTCTTGCACAAATAATTCCATCTTAGCATTTTTTCTCTGAGGATCTGAACGAAGATAAATTTTACTGAGAGTGGTCCAAAGGGGGAAAAAAATAATCACACGTGGCAAGATAGGTATTGGAGACAGGATCAATCACTGCCTCACAAGTGAAAAAAATGCATCCTAAGTGGTAGGTGAGATATGGAGAATCTCTGTTACAAGAGAGTAGGATAATTGCTAATGATTTCACCACTGGAACTATGTCCCTGTGGAAGGAAGTGCCTTTTTAAGTGCAATGATTCAGGCATTTAAAAAAATAGGATAAGGGGAAGCATCAATGATGAAAAGGCAATAGGCTTCTACATTATATTGATGCCCTGCAGAGGGATAATGAGAAACTGAGGGATGTAAACGAGCAATTAGTGGCTAAATATGAGCTTCAGAGGGTATCTTTGGTAACTTAAAAGGAGACCCTTATCTCCTAGAGTAGAAGAACAGATAGCAGCAAATTGAAGATTTGATAATTATAGTTGTAAAACTCCCAAGACATCTTAAAATTCCTTCTAGGTCAATCTATCGTCCTAAGATCAAAGACTTTTTCTGGGGCCCAGAAACATGGGTTGGGGATATCTGGAAGGATGTCCATATAGATGATCACTCTACAAATGCCCCTGAATTGGCAGAACCCATTCTTGCCCAGTAAGATCTAGCTCTTCCACTCTGTTCTAAGATACTGCACAGTCTTCTTTCCCACGGGGCAACAAGTGGGAGGCACCCCCACTTCTCCAGGCTACTAGGCTGATAACTAGATTAGATCCTACCATAATCTAGGTAAGGACCTACTGAGCCTACTAAGGAAAGAAAGGTATAATATACTAAGGAAATGTAAAAATTAGGAGGATGTATATGTACAAGCTAGGGTGTACCACTGTGCTTGGATTTTGAGAGTACTTAATCAGAAGGTTAGAATGCAAGACCAGAAAAGCAAGAATTCATTGATAGGGGAGTCTGAACCAAACTTGAGTTTTTAACATCTTGGTAAGGACCCTAGGCAATGGCCAAATGCTAGGGTTGCTTTTAGAAACCCAGAAACGTGATGGCTAAAATATTAAGTAAAATGGAATGCCTGAGTTTCCTTAGAAGTAAGTAGAGAAGGGAATAAAGAGGCTGAGGCCATGGGCATGTTGGAATGGATATGTTATGTGAGGTAGGAAGATGTATTATATAGTTATGTTTCGTAGGAAGACCCAGAGATCACACTATTCATCAAAGCCATAAGTATGTGTTGATGAGAGGAGCACAAGACCACTAAGAACTTTGGTGGTGGCTCTCATCTATAGACAAGGGCTGATGGTATAGGAAAAGTTGTCTCAGAGCTGTGCTTTATAATACGTATGGGGTGATGCTACACCCAAATAATAGAAGCTAGGTGTCAGTGCTTGAAAACCAGAAGATAGGGGAAATTAATACTATAATGACTGTCAAGGTCAAATCAGCAACCAAGGAAGCTTCACCCACAGGGAATTGTGGAGATGATTAAAAGAGCAGTGAGCCCCTAGTACAAAATAGATGAGTAGGCAACAAATGTGCTGGTTGACATCTATAACCCTTTTCCCCAAAAAATAAGAATGGGGACATAGGGGTTAGGAGAGGTCACCTGAATAAAAAGCTCATTGTCCAGACCTGTGGCAATTTTTAGGTTTGGAAGATGCTAACTAATGAGGTGATCAGTTCCCTGCATGTAGCATGACAGAACATTATAGGCTGTGGTGATTCCCCATCATATCACTGTACACTGAAGAGAGGGGAATGCCCATACATTTGAAGACAATTGGGCACAGAGTCTAGGTATGAGCTGATATTAATAACTGAGGACCCAAAGCATTACCATTGTGCCTCTGTGAGAGTGGAAGCTTAGGCATAGCAGGAAATAATGGGAGGGATGATTAAATGTCATGGTTAAAGTTTAACTCATGATGGGACCATTCTGTCCATGGATCTACCCAATGGTTGTTTTCTCAGTCCCTGAATGTAAAATTAGACTTTACTTGGCAGTTCAAGTAATACTGCATTGGGTTCTTAGATTGTGGGTCAAGAGCTAGAACCAAGTTGCAACTTCTTAAGATGCCATCATCCTGCCAGGTAAGATAGAAAACAATAAACAACATCACTTTCTCAGAGGTATGTTAAAGATTATTACTGCCATTAAAAATCTAACGATTGTAGAAGTGGTCCTTGTTTTGTCTCTATTTAATTCACTAGTCTGCCCCTATAGAAACCCAGATAGATTTGGAGAATGACTGTAGACTACTACAGACTTAACCAAGTAACAGCTCTAGTTATGGCTGCCTTGCTGGATGAAGCTTCATTGCTAGGATAGATTAATAAGGTCTCAGGTACATCGATTTGGAGAATGGGTACACTTCTATCCTGATAATAAAAAAGGGTAATAAACAGTTCGTGTTCATACTGTATGAAAGTAAAGAGTATTCATTTAAGGTTTTGCTTCAGGAATATTTGAATGCTCTCTCTCCTCTGTTATAGCCTCTCTTGTAATACAGTCTGAACTGAACTGCTTGGGAATCCCATGGGATGACTCTGATTCATCGTATCAGTGACATCATGCTGATTGTACAGCATGAGCAAGAGGAGAATAGTTCACTGGCAGCCTTGGTAAGATACATGTGATACATATGATGGGAAGTAAACTCTACAAAGATTTAGGAGTAAGGTACTCGATGAATTTTCCAGAGCCCAGTATTCAGGAGTATGTCAGGAACCACCCCAAAGTAAAGGGAAGATTGAGGCATCTGGCATCCTTTACTATAAAGAAGGAAGCACAGTACCTGGCAGGCCTCATTGGGATCTGGGGCAATGCATTCCATACCTTGGAATGCTGCCCTGGACCATATATGAGATGATATGGACAGCTTCCAGCTTTTAGGAAGGCTCATAGGAGGAAAGAGCCTATTGCTGCAGTTGGTCTCGAGACCACTGCAATTTTCACCATTAGGTGTCACCTTGACAAGGGACTATAGAACACTCCATAACCTTCCCTATTTCCCTCTCAATAAGTGAGCCCATGGAAACCAAGGAAGATGTGCTCCCTCAATCTGAATTCACAAGTAGAAAACTATAGTACAAGTGGTGGACTTTGGCAGACGTAAAAATATTCTATTAAGATACCAGCTATCGTGAACATAAGTGATGGACAGCTAAAGGTCTGGGATTCTGAATCCATCATCCCACATTCATGCTGAGGCCATACTTTTTACTGGTTGCTCCCAGCCAATGACTGAACACTGGACTCTACTAAGGAAGACCAACTTCTGCAAAATTCAGGGCTCCCCTGACAGGTGATGTTGGCTCAAGGACTCCCCATCAATCTGGCCAAAACTTTCTTAAAGTCATGCTACAATCTGAGATCCTTCCTTCCTAAACTCTTCCTTTCCTTTATCACAGTGGTCATATGTTTGTCATGTTCTGACAGGTCTTCCTGCCTCCTCCAGCTTCCTCCTTCTTTCCTCTCATAGGCATTTCTTCCAATAAATCTCTTATACTTCTGTATTTGTTTTGGCATCTGCTAAACCTGAACTAATATTTCTTCCAATAGGCATGAAACTGAGATGTTATCCAAAATTTACCCTCTAGAGAGTCATAGTCTTTCTGGACTAGTGCTTTAATAAGTACACTTTTAAATATATCAAGTAAATTTTTTTAGCATTTTCTTTATTTTTTTAAATTTAAGTATAGTTGACACACAGTGTTACATTAGTTTCAGGTATTCAAAATACTGGTTCAACCTCTCTGTATGTATGCTCATCACAAGTGTAATCACCATCTGTCACCATGTAATGCTATTACAATACCATTGACTATATTTCCTGTGCTATACCTTTTATTCCCAGGACGTACTCATTTCATAAATGGAAGCCTGTACTTTTTTCTTTAGGCATTCACTTGGTAAGACTTGATAGATACTATTTCCTGAGTAGGCAGTTTCAAAGTTCTTCTCTGATGACAAACCAGTCTTTTTCTGTACCTACACCCATAACCATGATTGTGACTATCTATCCCTCCCATCTCACTGTATGCATACACATATACAATCTGTACTTTTGTATAAGCTTACATATCCCTTAATATTCCCAGGTAGGGAGGAAGGAGTGAGTTGAGAACAGAAATCTGAGCATGCATATTTCACCAGAATTCCCCAGGACCCACCAACTTTTATGAATAATTGCCACTTTAACGTTAACATCTGAAATCTCAATGAGTTACTGACTTCAAAGTCTTTCCTCCCAGGAGTTGCTGTTCTTCCTGCATTACAGATCTGTGCTATTTTCTGCATAGTGCAAGCACTGGGGAATAATTGGAGAATTAGGCAGAATACTTTTTGTTGGCATTGGTTTGTCTTTGTTATTGTTTGTTTCTTTTCATTAGCAGGTTATGAAAGGAACATGTATGTGAGACCACTCCACCGAGTTGAAGCTATGTTAGGCTCAAGCTAACATGATCAATATGTATTAGTGATACTCTCATTTCTTTTCACATAAAAAAGTGTATCACATTTTTCTGCCTGCCTGAATACAGCTTTTTTCCAGATTAGTTTCTAATATTATTATCATGGATTATTTTTTTAGGTCTTTATATCTGTTTACATAGTTCACTCTCAAAGTAGATATCCTGATTTTCTGCTTCTAGATCTAATCTGATCTTTCATTCTAAATAAATAAATAAGTTTATGAACTGTGCAAAGCAGAATGGACTCTCAAAGATGTTCATACTTTAATCTCTGTATCTACTGACCATGTTGTGTTACATGGCAAAGGAATTTTCAGATGTAATTAAGGTTATGAACTTTAAAATAAAGAGATGGTCCTAGATTATCTGGGTGGAACCAATCTAATCACATGAGCAGACAATGTTCTGTGCAAGAACCAGAGAGAGGCCTCTATGAGAAGCAGGGGCTTCAGTTGTACAACTTCAGAGAACTGGATTCTGCTAACATTCTGAAACAAAAGCGAGTTCTTCCAAGAGACTCCTGATGAGAGCCCAGTCATTTGTCACCTTGATTTCAGCCTTATTAAACCAGGAGCAGTGAAACCAGCCAGGCCAACCAGACTTTTGACCTATAACTTTGTATTATTTTAAATCACTAAGTTTGTGATAATTTGTTACAGCAGCAATAGAAAACTAATAAGTGTATTATCCATAATCACCTTTTTTGCCCACCCCAGGCAAATTTAATCGTCTGCTACCCTCTGCAACCTGTGTATTGCTTTAATGCACTTATTATTTTATAATAATTTTAAAATTCCCATCTTTCTAACCAGTCTATAAAATCCTTGAAGGTTGCATTTATCTTTAATTTTCTGGTGCCTAGTATAGTAGTTGAACTTTTGAAATAAAGAAAGAATACATCTTAATCTCAGGAAACAAACTGAGGGTTGCTGGAGTGGGGGGTGGGGTGGGAGGGATGGGGTGGCTGGGTGACAGACACTGGGGAGGGTATGTGCTATGCTGAGCGCTGTGAATTGTGCAAGACTGTTGAATCACAGATCTGTACCTCTGAAACAAATAATGCAATATATGTTAAGGAAAAAAAATAAAAGAAGATAGTAGGAGGGGAAGAATGAAGGGGGGGTAATTGGAGGGGGAGACGAACCATGAAAGACGATGGACTCTGAGAAACAAACTGAGGGTTCTAGAGGGAAGGGGGTGGGGGGATGGGTTAGCCTGGTGATGGGTATTAAAGAGGGCACGTTCTGCATGGAGCACTGGGTGTTATGCACAAACAATGAATCGTGGAACACTACATCAAAAACTAATGATGTAATGTATGGTGATTAACATAACAATAAAAAAGTAAAAAAAAAAAAAGAACACAATATTTAGTACCAGTACAGGTGGTATATTTCACTCATGTATAAGAAGTTTAAACGCAGCATAAGTGATCGAAGCTTAAGTAATTTCCTTTATTTACTTAGCACAAAATGTTCTGCCTTAGCTTTAAGTCAGTTAGTGAAATATTTTTAATCCAAATGATACTGGTTTTCCCATATAAACTCCAAAGTGCACAGAAAACCTTTTGTAGGAACCTATTTACATATTTCTTGGAAAAAAATGCTTTACATACTGATTCCTAAAAGGTTTTTATGCTTCTATATTTCTCCTTGTAATGGTGAAAAAACATTTTTCTATAGAGTAATATTTTATATTCAAACACAGCTTTCAACAATATCAGTTCTGTGGTTATTTAATCTTAAAGAATATTTCACAATGGGCCTTCATAGTTGATAACATGATTGTATTATATAAACTGCATGTCTTCATTAATCATTGCTGAAATCCCTAGACAAATCAGGACTTCTATCTTGCACTTTGAGTACTCTTGCAAATATCGTATTTTGTATCAGCTAGCCCTTGACTTTCTCTATTTGATATGATATCTGGATTTTGTTAATGTGTGTGATACATATAGCCTAGATATTTTGACTCCCATGTCAGTTATTCATGTATAATGTATAGCCCCATGCTTGGCAAAAACCCACAATAAATAGTAGCAAATAGTGTCGTAGTTTTTATAGCTTATTGTTAATTGATTAATTATTAATATTTTTGGATTTTCATGTGATCCTTTTTTAGAGAATGTGCATTCTTGGTATTTGACTGAGGAGACAGAATATGAAATCATCTGAAACCATGTTTGACATGTGTCCCAATTATTTATTCCTATATAACAAATTACTTCCGAAGATAATGATTTAAAACAATGATCTTCCTAATATAGCTCCCTTATTTATGAGACACGAATTCTGGCTGGACTTCGATGAGTGAGTTTTCTATTCTATGTGGTGTCAACAGAAGTCACTTGGTGGTATTCAGCTGGCAGATAGTCTAGTCCCGAGGGTAGAAGGTGGCCTCACTCACATGTCTGGTATGTTGGCAGGGATTTGGCTGGAAGGCTTGTCTCAGCTGGTGCTGTTGACTTGAGTGCCTGTGGTAGACTTCTACAGCACAGTTGTCTTAAAAAGTCAGATTTCTTAGATGGTGACTCTAGGTACCAAGGGCAAGTATTTTAGCAAACAAATGAGAAATTGCATGGCCTTTTGAAGTGTGATATTGAAATTCTCATGGCATTCTTTCATTGTAATCTATTGGTTGTTACAGTCACTAGCTCACCCAGATTCAAAGTGAGGGAATAATCTATAGGAAGAGCATCAAAGACTTTGTAACCATGGTTTAAAACTCACATAATTACATTTGGGGGGACACTCTTGTATCTGGTAAATTATCCATTCCTAATAAAAACAGTATTTCAGTTAAACCAGAAACTGTATAATGTCTGTGTTATGTAGTGAAAAATAAAAATAAAGTGGAACTTTCTTCAACCATTTCATATGTTTAAGGGGGATCTGTCTAAAGGCATATTTGAATTACATCATCATGTATTCTTATGTCATCATACAACTTTTTATATGAGAAATTTCTTTCAAAATAAACTATTAAAATATAAGTACCATTTTGCCATTTAGATAATGGTTTTTACAATCTGTTTTGAGAGTCACTTTATATTATATGAACCAATAACTAATATTATAGGTGAAAATAAAGTTTTTTTTTTTTTTTTTTTTTTTAAGATTTTATTTATTTATTTGAGAGAGAGAATGAGACACAGAGAGCATGAGAGGGAAGAGAGTCAGAGGGAGAAGCAGACCCCCCGCTGAGCAGGGAGCCCGATGTGGGACTCGATCCTGGGACTCTAGGATCATGACCTGAGCCGAAGGCAGTTGCCCAACCAACTGAGCCACCCAGGCGCCCGAAAATAAAGTTTTTTATGACACTGTAAATTTATTCGATCTTCATCTTAAGAGGAATAGTTAGAATTAATGTACATGGCCCATGATTGGATCCCACATAAGTAATGCTCTTCAGCTTTTTGCTGAAAAGTAAGTTTGAAAATATTACAACATAAAATTCCAAAAAAGTAGAGTGAGTATCACCAGTGATTCCCAAAGCAGCCATTTTACACATTGTATATGCAGAAGTTCCGATTGGGATCTCACATTCTATCATTTTCTGAACACTTTGAAGTGAAATTGCCCTCTGCTTTGGATTATTCAGATTCTTTTCCTCAGAGAGTATCCTAAGCTTGTCAACAGAAAATAAATTGTGTTGGGTGGCAATGAGAAAAAGAGGCAAGGAATTAGCAATCCACAAAAATATGGTCCTTTATTACTACAAAACTATTCCTGGTTAACTCCATTCTGAAACACAGCAGAAAACAACTAAAAAACATACACATACACACAAACATAGACACACACACACACACACACAAGAGGGTATTAATCTCTATAGTTGTAAAATGAACTAACATTGAATAATTTCAGGTCCACATTTTTAAATACGGTCAAGAAAAATTCTGGTAAAATATCCAAATGGCTTAAATTTTTGTTCTCTGGAATTTTTCTGGGGTAGGAATTTTTTTCTTGTTTCACACCATAAAAAATAAGTACAATATTAGTGGCATGTATAAGAAAGAGGTAGCATGCATACATGTTGACATACATATCTGCACACACAAAATTTTCTCTACCTCCAAGGTTTAGACTGAGAATACTCTCTTGTGCATTCTTTTAATCTCCCTATTTTTTCTGTGACAGTAACATAAACTGTTGATAGCTTTTAAAATATTATATATTCAGTTGAATGTCTATTTACATAAGCAACAAAAATTTTTTCATATAATGATGTTATAAAATAATAATAATAATAATGTAGTATAATGCATGTAGAGCTGAGGTTAAGAAGAAAAGAATAAGAATAAAACTATTCTTTTTATCATAGGTTACTCAAATACTGGCAACCATGTACTACGGGCCAAAAATGTTAAATGTCACTTCCTGTGGATTATACCCAATATGTGAATGAGTTATAAATGTTTAGCATTATATTTTAGAACTAGAGGAAAGTTGCAAGATCATCTAATCCAGTACCTTATTTTCTTCAGAGACGATATGGGCTAAGGATATCTCACTATTCTATAACTGGAAAGTACCTGGACCCCGTAGGCCTGTATTCTTGCCTGTATGTAATGGTGTTTACATGAATATCGTATCATTAATATTTATCATAAACTTTAAAGCAGTTTTCAGAACTGGAGAAGGTAAGTAAAAACCAAACCCATTGTATCAACAAGAACAAAATATCGTTGATATCAAGAAATAGTTAACAAGTTATCAAATAAATATCGAATAAACTCAAAGATTTGTTCCTTGAAAGGAAAGAGGATAAAGCATTTATCCTTTTAAATTTACTAAACTGGTCTTATCTTGTGTATAATTCAGGTATAATTTTTAATGAAAGACATATGCACTATGGTACAAAATGTTGCCAAATTACTGATAGATATGAAAAATTAAAATTGGAAGTTACCTTTCAGGCCAAAAAATAAAATCAGGTCATCTTGAGTATTTATACATTTATTATATGCATTTTGTTTTTCTATAGTTTTAAAATTGGCAGATATATTACCATCATATTTAGTAGCTTAGGAAATAAAATTTGTAGCTATGATTTTGTCCCTTTTATAGATCTCATCTTTCTTAAGCAGGAATTGTTACCTTGCTTTATAATCCATTTTATATACTATTTAAAATATTTAAAACCATTTAGGATATAAGGCAATGGAATATTAACAGAACACAAAATTTCTTTTCTATCCATTCTTTGCAGACAAACACAAATTTGAATCTAATTCTACCATAGATAGTGATATTGGACAATCTACTTAACTTCCTTGACCTTCAGTTTCTATCTCTTTAGAAAGTAGATAATAATAGGAAACACTTTAAAAAGTTCTTATAAGGATTCAGTGAGTGCGTATGATTGCTAATGAAAATACACTTATGTCATTTAATAGGAAGTAAAATAACTCAGCTCTGAGGGTCAGAAATGGCTGGACCATGTCTCTGGAGAGATCTATTGCAACAACTTAGCTAACATTATTATAATCTATCAGGAACCCTGAGTGCCCTTGAATTCTAATTCTTTTTTGTAACTAATCAAAATTAGGGGAAAAAATGGAGCTTCATGACTGCACTCAGGAAGTGACAATAAATAATTCAGTCAGCAGAGATGGGGTAAAAAAGTGGATCCTCTCAAAATAGGATCACAATGAGCAAGGTCCTAGTGAGAGAGGATTAGCTGGTTTCCCTCCCCCAGTCATAGATTTGCTCTCCTCCATCATCTCCCCTCTCTCGTCCTCCAAAATACAATAAATTTAATATAACTAACTTCTCAGGTTGGAGTTTTAACCCAAAATTTGCTTTTATTACATAGAATTTCTTACAAATGAGATTGTTATAATTAATCAGATACACAGTACCTATGTTTCTCACATCAAGAGGGGGGGAAAGGTGGCCCTATAATAATGTCAGTTTATATAAACCAAAATATTAAGTGTCAGTCTGAAATAAGCTGAGGAGTGCATTATTTTTCCTGAATCCTGACAGGCAGAGAACCTGGGATTGGAAGAGATTAAAATAATGCTGACATACTATTCATCTTGGCAATTCTCTATTCCCACAACTCTGGTTTCCTAGGAGAAACTGATTAAAAAAGCTAAGCTAACCATCATAGCAACTCCATGGTGCAGAAAGAAAACACCTAACTCAGTAGAAGGATGAGAAGAATAGAGTGTGTCTGTAAATAGGAAGAACTGTGTTAGAAATATTGTCTGAAACTTGGAAATAGGCAAAAGATGTTACTGGGTGTTCATTCAGTGTGGTTCTGAGCTTAAACTTTTGATTTATTTTATATCGACTGGGCTATTTTTCAACTGTGTAGGAGTAGAGTTTAACATGTAGATTTTTGTCTGAAAGAGATACAAATAATTTCTTTTGATAGAAGAGACAACCCCAAACGTAGGATATTAAGCGGTTTTTTATATAACCCAACAATTATATGTTAGCACCCCTTTATTAAATTGCCCATAAATACCCAGTTTTTCAAATGTTCTTTGAATTCTTTTAATTGCTTACCTGTTTTCTTATTAATGAGTTTAATAAAACCTTAGACACCTGTTCATTTTATATTCACATGACAATTGCAATATTACTCTTTTGAAAATTATACTTTAACTATGTACCTCTTGGCAAAGGACCAGAAAGATCTAAGCAGACAAATGTTAGAGAACTAACACTATTTATCACATGAGTATTCAAGGAGAAAGAGTTCCTATTTGTTAATCAGTTCCTGGGCGCTCCATTATTGTGAAGACTCCAGGTTATCGTCAAACAGGAAAATGGGAAGAAGCAAGAGGGGCTAAATGGATGCACATTAAAAAAAAAAAAAAAAATTGCTGAGCCAGATAGCTGTCAGGTGAGATAATAGAGAGCCTCATCAGCTACATTCCAGGGAGAGGGTATTTCTTTGTTTGTTTGAATTGAGGAGACTTTAGAGTAGTTATGATGAAACAGAAATTATAAAGATTGACATTAATAGCCAAAAGACACTAGGGGATTGCGTGGTGCTTAGTGAAAATATCTTTTTTTTTAAATCTTTGTGAAAAACTAGCCACAATAAAGACATATGTGGGTTTTGCTTTCTATTGTTTCTTTGAATGGGTTAAAGCAACTTCTTAGGCAGAATATGTGTGAGCATGTGTCCAAAGTTGGATAAATTTCCTAGGGAAATGTGCTTCTGAGAATGCCATTTCAAATATTTACATTTGATAGAGCATTTTATAGGGGGGGAAAGTAACTAAATTGTTAACATAGGTACAGGAAGGGAAGACCTTGTTAATGATTATTAGGGTAGTAATTAGACTGGCTAAAGTATCTGGCTGCCTTAACTAGTTTGAGGTTATAGGCTGGGTACAAGTGTGATAGCTGTCTGGGTTATAATCTATCCTTTCAGAAGTTTCTCTCCATCACATGTAACAATAAAGTTGGCCCCAAATTATCTTCCAGAAAATCACTCAGATATATATATTTTTTTTCAAAGGTGATTGATAAGATGATAATTGGCGTTTTCTCAGGTTTGGAAAAAAATTGTTTAATATGATTACTTGCTGGGCTTTACATGTGTTAAATGTAGTAATGCTTACTACACCTCCTAATTAACTCTCATGATAAGATTATTTTACAATTTGATACACTTTATTATCATCATTTATATTGGCAACCACTGCAAGATATTTTCCTGTATATAGTTAAGATAATAAAGAAGTGTTTTCCTGGATCCAGTTATGTTTGCCAGTCATTGGTACGTACTCTGGAACTATAAGCAATTTCTAAATGTAGGTAAAATGCTTACTACACTTCCTGATAGTGAACATTAAAGAAAGTAAAAAAGAAAAAAAAACCCAAAAACTTAGTTCTTTCCTAAGAAACAAACATGAATACTAAGGAATGACATGAAATGAATACAAACAACAACAAAATTCTGAAATTATAAGCAAAATTTATTTAAAAATTTGCACATGCATGCACACACACATAGACATATGTAATTTTGCAATCTTTGCATTCATCCTTAACTCTAACGTTACATGAACAGCTATTGGATGAGAAATAATTTTTTAAATTTCTCCCCCAAGCATTTCGGAGGCATGCTGGGTAGTTGGCAGTATTTATTCCTTGAAGCAATAGTTTCTGAGATTCTTTCCTCAACTGATTCTGACCATGTTGTACATGAAGTGCCTGCCACTCCTCTTCACTTCACTGTTTCTCAACTCCCAAATTCTATGCAATTTTTTTTTAAAGATTTTATTTATTTATTTGAGAGAGAGAGAGTGAGAGAGAGAGCGCAAGAGGGGGTAGGGTTAGAGGGAGCAGCAGACTCCCTGCCGAGCAGGGAGCCCGATGTGGGACTCGATCCCGGGACTCCGGGGTCATGACCTGAGCCGAAGGCAGTCGCTTAACCAACTGAGACACCCAGGCGCCCAAATTCTATGCAATTTTTTAAAAATTTTTATTTATTTGATGGAGAGAGAGAGAGCACAAGCAGGAGGAGTAGCAGGTAGAGGGAGAGGGAGAAGCAGGCTCGCCGCGGAGCAGGGAGCCAGATGCGGGGCTCAATCCCAGGGTCCTGGGATCAGGACCTGAGCCAAAGGCAGACACTTAACTGACTGTGAGCCACCCAGCCGCCCCTCTATGCAATTTTCGACACCTATTTTAAATGCTGCTTTGGTTAAGTGCTCCCTGGTCCTCCAGCCTAAAGCATTACTCCCTCCTCTGATGTACCTAGGCACTTTGTATATTTTTGTAAGGTAAGCATCACTTGCTACCATTTATTAAGTGTATTTATATCTTTCCTTCCCTATTGAACCATAACCTTTATTCAACAGCATTTCATTCTCTAAACAATTGCATTTTAATTTTGCTCTGTTGCTTGAATCAATACTTTATATCCACATGGTATCATTAAGATTTTGCAGGAAATGAAATGCAATCAGACTTCCTCTGTGCTCAGCTAAGGATAATGTGTGATGTTGGTCATCCATCTTCATCACACAAGTGGCAATTATAGCTATATCTGTTCTTCTTTCTCATTACAGGAGAATATAGCCCCAGAAAGCGAAAGGTGACAGGAGAAGAATGGTAGCAGTTGGGTGTACCTGCGGTCCTGAAAATTCTTGATAGGATCTCCTTCCCCACAGGCCAGAGGACTGGAAGGTAATTCCCTTTTACAATCACATGGCCCTGAAGCAACCACAGCTTTTCTTGCAAGCAGCAGTATTTTTTTCTTGCTGACAGGTAGCCTCTGCGGAGTTTCAAGCACTTGGGCCAGAAGCACTATCTATGCCTCATTACCATTTAAATAGGCTGATCAATGAAAATTAGCATGTAATTTGAATTACAACACCCACCTCCTGCTTCTTAGAGCCTGGGTTCTCTAGCCTCTTGAAATAGCTGCTACTTTTTCCAGTGAGGATTCCTTCTCTTCAAATCTGAAAACAGGTGTATGCCTGTGCTTTAGTGCAAGAACTTTAATGAAGCAATTGAGCCCTGGTTCTGCCTCTTCTTCATCTGTATCCAGTACAACTTACTGTCCTATTAAAACACCAAATATGTAATAGCAGCTCCCTCAGCCAACTCCTACAATGAATATTCTGATTCAATGTCACCCTTAGTTTTAAGTCTATAATTCCATTATACCAATTTAACCAATAAATAATGTTATCCATTTAGGTCAGTGGACACACTATGTGGGCCAGGGATTCAAGGACTATGATGACTGCTCAGTAGCCATAAGAAACTTGGACAAAAAAATAGAAAGATGAAAAAAAGAAAAAAAGAAAAGCCATCTAATTTACCACGTAAACTACTCTTTATCTTTCCTGTCTTGCTTATGTCATAAAACTTTATGAAAATTAATTATGCAATTATATGTGTAAAAAAACTATACATATTACAATGCCATACAAAGGTACAGCTGTATTGTCATTACTTTTTATACACAGATGTATTGATATGACCTAATTAACTCTCATGATAAGATTATTTTACAATTTGATACACTTTATTATCGTCATTTATATTGGCAACCACTGCAAGATATTTTCCTGTATATAGTTAAGATAATAAAGAAGTGTTTTCCTGGATCCGGTTATGTTTGCCAGTCATTGGTACGTACTCTGGAACTATAAGCAATTTCTAGGTGAAAGTTCACAGATTATTAAACATTAAGATGATATAAAATTCTCTCTTGCACACTACCCAGTAATTCTTCTGGACTTCAAGTAACTTCGCAACTCTAGAGATTCATAATTTTGATTTAGTTGGAAAAAGACATGATAGTATTATGCAGTAGTACACAATTCTCTAGGGTATGGCACATGTAAAATATGCCTATATCTACATACCAATGTTGTATTTTTCATTCCATCATACTGTACCATCTATTTTCATTGAAAAGTGCAATTTCTTGTTGAATTTTCTCTCTTCCCCACATATCCAAGTCTCCTTGAAGTCATAGCCTTTCTCTTTCTCTTTTGTTACTCTGTTGTCAAGACTATCTTAGTCCCTGGTCCCAGTTAGCGTTAAGGACATATTTATTGAATGAATGAACAATGGTGGCCTCAAGTAGTAATTTGAGTGGGCTTTAATTCCCTAATGAACTCCATCAGCTACTTCCACTACCCAAAATAAACATACTGAAGACATAAAATCCAAGGTTGCTTTGAAAATACATCCTCAGGGGGAGTTCTGTAGCCTACTTTCCCATCCAGATTACTACCTGTAAACACCTTCTTTACAGAAACAAATGAGTAAATAAATAAATACATGAAAGCAGCATGGCCAGGAGACAAACTACAGAGGATTCTAATGATTCCCCCAAATGGCATAATGTTCTCTACAGCCATTTAACGATGATGGAGCGTTAGAATCCATAGATCTCTTATTTAGAAATATGTAGGCTAAGACCCTAGTACTTAAGTGTATTTATCTATGGGGATTTAATTTTTTAAATTTTTAAATAATTATAGACTCACAGGAAGTATATATGCAGTTATAATATAAAACAATTTTTGCCATCGAACACTTTATTTTTGTTTCTCTTCTCATTAAGGAAACAATGCCCTATTTAGCCTCTGTAATAATCTTGTGTTTCCAAGGATTTGAGATAATAGTTTATAGGATCATTCAAGAAGGCAAGAAAATAACAACAAAATCTACAAAAAGAAATTAGGAAAATCCCTCTATATTTTTCCATTAAAATTTGTTTTGTTTTGGGCGCCTGAGTGGCTCAGTCGTTAAGCGTCTGCCTTCGGCTCAGGTCATGGTCCCAGGGTCCTGGGATCGAGTCCCACATCGGGCTCCCTGCTCGGCGGGAAGCCTGCTTCTCCCTCTCCCACTCCCCCTGCTTGTGTCCCTGCTCTCGCTATCTCTCTCTCTGTCAAATAAATAAATAAAATCTTTAAAAAAAAAAAACTTGTTTTGTTTTGATGATACTGCCAGTATTTAGCTAAATAAGACTATGAGCTGCTTTTCTACCTTTATTCATTATTTTCTATGTAGTCCAAATTGAATTCTTAACTATTTCCCATATGTACCCCAAAGTACCTGTCATATATAGTTCCATGCTCAGGAGGAAATCATTGTCTAGAATTTCCTTCTTGTTCTCCAGAATTTTCTGTAAATCCTATCTAAGTTGTTAAAAGATTAACTGAGGCATTTAAAATTTCAAGGGTTTATTTGAGCAAAAATCAATTTGAATCAAGAGTTATCAAACCAGAAGTGGTTAGGATGTTGGTTGGGATTGACTACAGCCTAAAGCCTAGTTGGCTATTTGTGGTTGACTGTCCTTTGGTTTCAGTTTTGTAAACTTGAAGCATTTATGGGCTTGGATTTTGGCTTGCTTCCATAGGCTGCCACAGCCTCAGTCCAATGGCTTATTTGTTTAACTGATTTAATAAACCTTGGAAAACATATTTAAGCATCATAGGTTCAGTGTGGCCTTCTCTAATCCCATCATCTATATGAATTCTCATAGTCTTCTGAATCACCCTCTTTATGAATATATAATTGGGAGGGCTTAGATTATTTTATGTCTCATGTAGGACTTACGTATAAGTGTCATTATCTTGCCTTTGGACTGTCATCCCCTTGAGGGCAGGATGCAGGAGTTAGACACCTTTATGTTTCCTAGCTTCTAGTTAACAGTATTTTTGAAAGAGTGAGAAATTGAAAGAGTGAGAATTTGAAAGAATGAGAATATAAATGTATGTCCTAAAATATCTAACTTTGTTTCCTAACATTCATGCTAACTATTCAAAACTTGAGAGAGACATAAATGGGGAAGGAGATTGAGAGAAAGTGAGAAAGTGATAATCTTATACATACCTCTGACTTTGCTGAATTTAAATGCTTCATCTTGTGTTGTGCTGGAAATAAAGTTTATGCCAGCAGGTTCAAAGTTTTTAATTCTTAGAAGTAATTATTATCCTAAAGAACTAACATATATAAAGTCAGAATGGTGAGATTATTCTTGTTAGAAATCACATTTAAATTAAAATCATTTATTATGAATGTAGCCTGTATTGTGGAAGTGCTGAATATAGTAGTTAGTCAGCTGGAGTTCTAACCCAGTTTATTTCTTTACCAGCAATCACTCTGGAAATAGCTGAATGTCTGGGGACTCATTTTCTGAACTAAAAATAAAATTTGTTACTTTTTTTAACCCAATCCTAAACACAGTCATTATTTTCACAGTTCTTATTATCCCTATTATTTCTATAGAATGTAGGAAATTTTATAGTAAATTATTAACTAATGATATCAAATAAATTATTCATCTAAAGGATTGTGAAAAGTTACCCCAAGAACAAATGGAAGAAAATTCAGGGAGAACAAATTGATATAGTCAAATGATTATATTTTTTTCTTCTAAAATGTAAGCTATTTTTATGCTATTTGTAGCTAAAGCTAAGAAAGGCTGGTATTAGTAACATTTTAAGTTAAAAGTATGATTAGAGGTCCTTATTTTTTAGGAAAATAGGCTTTCTGTAATTTGGGGAGATTTAATACTAATAAAGTTCTGCTATTCTGTTGTGAGGGTATGGTGTTTGATTTTCCAGAATTATTCTATTAATTTATCAGTGAGAATTTATATAGACTGCAGTTACATTTTAGAGATAGGTTGTGACTTATTTATTTAAAGCTGATACTAATTTTGAAATAAATGGAAGGGATAGGAGAAGAATATGAAGAGATTAGTTAAAAACAAATCAAGACAGTTAAATTAATAAAATAATTATCTTATTTATATATGTCACCAAATCAAATGAAAATGTGTTTATTAACTTTTGGATGCTTTAATTCCATAAGAATCTTAAAGTCTTTAAACTATTACCGAGTCAGTAATTTAACTGATTTAGCAATATACCATGATGTACTCAGCACTCTGTGGTTGATTTTACAAGGCTTTACCTTAATTTTTTGGTCTATATTTTAGAAAACTAACTTTTGTGCCTTTGCAAGCACCCAAATTCTCTTCTAAAAGAAATATGCAGCTATTTCCAAATTTAGTATTTCCTCTTTATTTTTTAATACAATGTAGAATAATGTTTTGCCATTGAATGCCAACATTTAATTGAAGTCTCAATCAATCAATGTTTCTCAGATAAAATGAAAGCCAGTCTAATAAGTATATAATTCTAGAAGAAATATCTTTTTTTTTTTTTAAGATTTTATTTATTTATTTGACAGAGAGAGAGTGAGAGAGGGAACACAAGCAGGGGGAGTGGGAGAAGGAGAAGCAGGCTCTCCGCCGGGAGCAGGGAGCCTGATGCGGGGCTCGATCCCAGGACCTCGGGATCATGACCTAAGCCGAAGGCAGACGCTTAACAACTGAGCAACCCAGGCACCCCCTAGAAGAAAAATCTTATATACTAATGAATAAGGTGCTATTTTTTAAGGCCTTTTTTTGGGGGAACAGTTTAAGTTTCATAACAAAATTGAGGGGGAAGATATAGAGATTTCCCCTATAGCCCTTGCAGTCTGTCACATGTGAATAGCCTTCCACATTATCAACTTTCTCCACTAGAGTGGTACATTTGTTACAACTGATGAACCTACATTGACACACAATAATCACCCAAAGTCCGAAGTTTACATGGTTTCACTTTGGGTGTTGTGCTTTCTATGGGTTTGAACACATGTATAATGACATGTATCAGTCATTATGGTATCATGTAGAGGATTTTCGCTGCCCTAAAAATCCTCTTTGCTCCACCTATTAATTCCCCAGCGCCAATGCTTGACAAGGTTTTTATTGTCTCTATAGTTTTTCCTCTTCCAGAATGTCATATACTTGGAATCATATAGTATTTAGACTTTTCAGATTGGTTTTTTCATTTAGTAATATGCATTTAAGATTCCTTTATGTCTTTTCATGACTTGGCAGATCATTTCTTTTTAGTGCTGAATAATATCCCATTGCCTGGATACACCACAGTTTATCTATTCACCACTAAAGATCATCTTAGCTGCTTCCAAGTTTTGGCAGTTTTGAATAAAGCTGCTATAAACATGTGCAGGTTACATTATGCACCTATTTTCAACTCTTTTGGGAAAATACCAAGGAGTGTGATTGCTGGTTCATTTGGTAAGAGTTATATTTAGTTTTATAAGAAACCTCCAATGTTTCCTCCAGAGTGCTGTATCATTTCACATTTCTACCAACAATGAATGGGAGTTCCTATTCCACATCTTCACCAGCACCTAGTGTAGTCAGTGTTCTGGATTTTGGCCATTCTAATAGTATATAGGGATATTTCGCTGTTTTAATGTGCATTTGCCCAATGACATACGATGTGGAGCATCTTTGCATAGTCTTATTTGCCATACATATATCTTCTTTAGGTGAGGTGTCTATTAAGGTCTTTGCCTCTTTTTAAAATTGGATTGTTCACTTTCTTATTGTTGAGTTCTAAGAGTTCCTTGTATGTTTTGGATAATAGTCCTTTAACATATGTACCTTCTGCAAATATTGTCTCCCAGTCTGTAGCTTGTCTTCTCATTCTTTTGACAGTGTTTTTGGCAGAGCAGCAGTTTTTAATTTTAATGAAGTCTAGCTCATCTATTACTTCTTTCATAGGCTGTGCCTTTGGTGTTGTATCTAAAAAGTCATCATCAGACCCAAGGTCATCTAGGTTTTCTACCATGTCATCTTCTAAGAGTTTCATAGTTTTGTGTTTTACTTGTATGCCTATGATCCATTTTGAGTTAATTTTTGTGAAGGGTGTAAGGTCTGTGTCTAGACTCATTTTTTTTGCATGTGAATATATTCCAGCTCCACTTATTGAAAAGATTATGTTTTCTCTATTAGAAATAAAAACAGTCACCAAAGCAGTGTCACCCAGAATAATTTCACCATCCAAAAAAATCTCCTGTGCTTCACCTGTTCAATTATCTATGCCTCCTCTTGATCCCTTGGCGACTACTGATTGTTTTACCATCTCTGTAGTATTATTGCCTTTTCAAGAATGGCATACAATTGGAATGATACATTATGTAGCCATTTCTGACTGACTCTCACTTAGCAACACACATTTAAGATTCTTCTATGTCTTTTCATGGCTTAATTACTCACTTTTAAAAATTGTTGAATAATATTCTTTGCATGGATGTATCACAATTTTTCCATTTACCTATTGTTAGATATCTTGATTGCTTCCACTCTTTAGTGATTATATATAAAGTTGATATAAATATTTTTGTGTGCAAGTTTTTATGTAGATGTATTAACTATACATCCTTTTGCTATCAAACTGAATATTGAAAATTGAATTATATTCCTAATTATTAAAGTTGCTCTAGAGAGGGCATGTAAAGGCCGTATGTCAAATATTGTGCGAATTCTTACACAAATGTATAATCTATACTGCATCTTTCGATATGATTATTTTTAGAGAAAACAGAAAATTTGCAGATGAAAAGTGATCACTATTTTAAAGTCCGTTTGATATAAATTTTACCAATTATTTGTTTTAGAATTTTTTTTAAATACCATCTTAATAATACCTACTCTTTTAAACATTTCTCCTGGAAGTAAGAATTATATATGATTGACTTTATCATGATGGACACAAGAAAATGATTGGGTCAGGCTTGTCTTAAGGCTGCCAGCACCAAACATATGAAGTTATTATAACCAAGGTCTAAAAAAAGTCATAAAGCAGCAGACTTGAGAAAAATGAAGGGAGCCTGTGAAAGTTACTGTACTATTTGTTCACTGGGAAGAGGTTGGGGAATGATCACTGACCTCTAAGTAACAGAGAATGGAACTCATCTTTCACTTCTGAATGAGCTCCTTGCTGTAATTGATGGCATTTCCTGAAATGGCTGCGATCATTAGGGCTCCAGTGACTGAATTAAAAGAAAATGAAGGATGCAGATGGCTATAGTAAAGCACGGAAAATGCATTTCTTCCTGGTGACAGATACAACTGATCATTTTACAGGAAGTGCCTCACTGAAAGTGTCTCAGCTATGTCGTTTTCAGGGAAAATAAGAGTAATGTAAAAATTGGACAAGATGAAACTAGCTGTTTCATTCCAGATATTGACTACACAAGTCACTTTCAATAAATCAGCTGCTTATTGTACCTAAGACAGCAGTTTGTTAATATTATGAAGGTGCTACAAAATGTTCTTTTTGGTTAAGCAATCTTTGAACATCCCATGAAAAAAACAAAAAGTTTTCTTTAAGTGGTTTTTTGGTTTCTATTTGTTTTCCAGTTATCAACATTTGAACCACTAGGTATATTTATTTAGAAATAGCTTTGATGATGATTAGAAACAACCGAAAATCAGCAAACATCTTCTGTAAAGGGCCTGATATTATATACTTTAGACCTTTGTGGGCCATGTAATCCCTTTAATAGCTATGCAACTCTGCCATGGTAGAGGAGAAGCATCCATAGACAATGGTAAAAAAAAAAAAAAGTTATGACTGTGTTCCAATAAAACTTTATTTACAAAAACAAAGCACAGCTGGATTTAGCATTCAGGCTATAATTTGAGGATCTCTAATCTAATGTTTCTGTTTAGCATACTGGATGATATTGTGAGTAAGAACAAGTAGGAAGCTTAACAGCTTGCTACAGTAAAATAAAGGAAATGGTAAGATTAAATACTTTAGTCTTTGATTAGAAACGGGGATATGATCATTTATATTATTTATATAAATGCAGAATACACTTTTAAAAGAACCACAGGTCAATGATAACCTACATTTTTCAATCGCTTAACTGACTGCACCACCCATGGGCCCCAAGAAAAAAGAACTTTTTAACTGAAGGGACTCATCAGGACAAAGGCTTTGGGATCTTTTAAAATTCTCTATATACAGGAAGAGTTATGGCTATTATTCCTCCCAGTACAACTCAGTTACTTAGTTTGGGCCAGAAAGTGAGATTGTTATTCTATAGCCTAACATTTTATTCAGCATTTCTGGAACCAATTAGGCCCTTGAAAGTACATTCAGTCAAGATATTCCAGGTAACTAGTAATATTTAACTGAAGCCATCTACCTTAGAGTTATTGTTTTGGAACTATAGAAATAAGGCTCTATATTACCTTGATTTTCAACCCAATCTCTGTTCCATTTTTTCCTTTTATGACAACTCTGTAAGACACAAGTTAGTACATAGGACCTTTAATAATTTTTCAACTTAGAAGAGATTCTATGTATTTATACCCCAAAGAGAAGATTTCTCTAAGGGCCAGAATTAGTGATTTTATTCTTCTTAGATGTTAGCTTATTACTTCCACACTTCCCCATTTCCTCTTTGAATACTACTCTTAGGAGAGGTGCTGCTCTGGATTTGTCAAATTCAAGAATGTTCATGAGCTGTCTCATTCTCGGGATTCAGTCTCTTGGAAGTCCTTCAGTTCTTCCCCAAGGCTGAGGTGGTAACAGCTGAATTTTGCTTTATCTTTCCTTATATTTCAGTAATCTCTTTGTTTTAGTCAGCTGAAATTTACCCTCCCCTCCCAAAAAAGTGCTGAGTTCTCCCCTGGCAAATAAAAAGACGGTAAGGCATTTTCAAGCTAGAAAACTTTTCTAGGGCCAAAGGGTTAAAACATTTTCTCAAGAACCTTGCTGGAATCCTATAAAATGTTATTTAAAAGTATTTATGAAGCACCACTTTGTCAAAACAGTAATCATAAATATTGCTTTGTAAGACATGAAAAATAAAAATCTGGTTTTCATCTGTTTTTAATATTAGAAGCTTCTATTAAACATTGGTGTTTACTTTCCAAGAAAGGTATTTAACTACACATG
The DNA here is from genome assembly GCF_054177405.1 of Leptonychotes weddellii. Lineage (NCBI taxonomy): Eukaryota > Metazoa > Chordata > Mammalia > Carnivora > Phocidae > Leptonychotes > Leptonychotes weddellii. The sequence continues at coordinate 67,068,874 of NC_138375.1, read as the reverse complement.
GTTTCAAAGTGAATAGACCATAATTTAATCTCTTGAAATCATTACTGAATCTGAGCTTTAAAAATACCCTTTTTGGGGGCACCTGGGTGGCTCAGTCGTTAAGCGTCTGCCTTCGGCTCAGGTCATGATCCCAGGGTCCTGGGATCGAGCCCCACATCGGGCTCCCTGCTCGGCGGGAAGCCTGCTTCTCCTTCTCCCGCTCCCCCTGCTTGTGTTCCCTCTCTCGCTATGTCTCTATCTGTCAAATAAATAAAAATCTTTAAAAATAAATAAATAAATAAAATAAAAATACCCTTTTTGTCCAACAGGCAATAATTTGTGAATAAATGTTGTGAAAATATTTTGAGAGCACAAAAAAATGATTGAAGTGTTATGGGTTAACTAGACTATCAAGGACTACTTTAGCACATATTCTTTCTACTAATCTCAAATGCACAATGTGCCAATTTCAACTATTTTCTGTCTCTGTAAACCCTGGAACATTTTGGTTAGAAGCCCAAGAACTAGTAGTAAGAATAAAACCAACAAAACACAATTGTTCTCGGGATACCTGGGTGGCTCAGTTGGTTGGGCCTCTGCCTTCGGCTGAGGTTCTGATCCCAGGGTCCTGGGATCAAGTCTCACAACGGGCTCCTTGCTCAGTGGGGCGCCTGCTTCTTCCTCTGCCTGACACTTGCCCTGCTTGTGCGCGCTCTCTCTCGTGCACTCTCTCTCTCGTTCTCTCGCTCTCTGACAAATAAATTTAAAAAAACCACAATTGTTCTCATTAAAAAATTTTTATGCATTCATTATAGAAGACACAAAGTAAGAGCACCATAAATTTTAGATGCCATTGTTATTGTCACATAGCATAACAAATTTAATTGTAAAAGATAATAGAACTGAGTCTTGTAGGAACCAAAGAAAAATCATTTAGGGATGTAGTTTATCCATATAGAGAGAGATTTCTTTTGTCTATTTCTAGTTATATGAAATTCTATGGGGTCATGACTTTGGAAATAAGTAGGAGAGTTTATGAGTTCAAAGGTTAATAGAAACAAAAAGATAAAATTAGTCTAAAGTGTGTGTGTGTGTGTGTACACACAGAGAGATTTCTTAGGAGAGTAAAAAAAAAGGATTTAGCTATTAATAAGACCAAGGGTGACTTCTATAAGAACTCTAGAGAAGTGTTCAATAAACTATGGCTCACAAGCTAAATTTGGCCCGCTATATGGTTTTGTATAGCCAATGTGCTACAGATGGATTTTACTTTTTTAAATAGTTGGGAAAAAAAAAGCAAAAATATATTGTGTCATGTAAAAATTATGTGAAATTTAAATTTTAGTATTTACAATAAACTATTGAATTTTATCAATAAAAAATGTATGGAAATTTGCCTTTCTTTTTATATAAGTCCTTATTAACTATACTTGATTTTGCCTCTTGACCTTCCAAATCTAAAGTATTTAGAATGGGCCCTTTACAAAAAATAGTTTACTGACTCCTGCTCTTGAGTATATCTTCTAGGACTGGGGTCCTTCCACAACTGCAATTCGTTATCATAAGTTTGTTGTTCTTTGACTTCATAGAAAAGTGAAGATATTTATTCTTTCATACCTGTGTTATCTAGGGAAACCTAAAATTACAATAAAAGTTAAATAAAATTTTCTTTCAAAATTCTGTGCTCTTAAAACTATGATGCATATAAAATATTTTCTTTGAAAGTGAATCTCAAATTAGAGTTATTCACAAATATATTAAAAATAGAAACAGCCAAAAAATGTGAAACATTATGGGAATACTGTAGTTGAAAAACTGAATAAATGTCTTTACTTCTACATAACAGAGTTCTCAGTGTCTGGAAAAATCCCATCTTGCAACTTCTTGGGGGTTGTGTAGTTATTTTAGATTGAAGCAAAAGGTGGAGTTGAACACCTGTGGTAGGAGAATTCTAAGATGTCCATGAAATTTCACTCCCCTTTGTACATATCCTATATAATCCCATATTCTTTATTTTTTTAAAGATTTTATTTATTTGAGAGAGAGAGAGAGCACATAGGAGCAGGGGGAGGGACAGAGGGACAAGCAGACTCCCCTCTGAGCTGGGAGCCTGACAAGAGGCTCAATCCCAGGACCCTGAGATCTTCACCTGAGCTGAAGTCAGATGCTTAATGGACTGAGCCACTGAGGTGCCCCTCCCATCCTCTCTAATGTGGACCAGACCCCGAATATGATGAGATTTCACAGTAGTAATTACCTTATGTTTTATGGCACTGCTGACTTTCAGTAAGGGAGATTTCCTGGGTTGCCTGACTTAATTAATTACACAAGCAATTTAAATCTGGGTAGAGAGGTCAGATGAGGAATTCAGAGATTCAAAGTAGTAAGAAACAGGCTTTAGAAGTTGAGGATGTCCCCCAGTGACCAGCCAGCAAGAAAAGAGTGACATCCGTTCTATAACCTCAAGGAGCTGAACTTTGCCAATGACCTGAATGAGCTTTGAAGAGGACCCAACCCTCAAATGAGATCGTAGCTCTGGCTGACACATTGATTTTAGCCTTGTGATACCATAGGCAGAGCAGCCATGTTGGGCCAGATTGTTGACACAGAGAAACTGTGAAAGAATACATTTATGTTTTTTAAATTGCTGAGTTTGGTAAGTTGTTATACAGGAGTAGAAAATTAATACACACTCAATCCATTTTCAAAGAAATAGCATCCTTTGCCCTTACGTTTAATCATCTGTGGCTCTGTTGTTCTCTTTCATCTGAATGTCCATTTCCCAGTATGTTTATAGTCCTTTATCTCTGTTGTTCCTTTCTTATTCTTAGATGCTACAGCAAGGGCTCTTTTATTTGTAGAGTCATTCGGAGTAATTAAAGGAGAAGGGGAAAGCAAGCATGTCACCAAAACAATGTAAAATGACTGGTAAATATTCCTCAAATAATTATCCTTTGGTCCTATGATTATGAGGGAATTTGGCATGTTTTTTACTTGGATTCCAGTCTCCACCACATTGCTAAACTTCCTCCTTTGTTATTTTGCACTGTATTCTCCAATTCCTGATTCTATATTATGAACAGTTGGTCTATTCGCAGTTCCTTCATGTTTTCCCAGAGGCTCCTTTATCATAATCAAATATGCACATATCTATTGGTCTCAAAAGAAGATGTTCTTCCCATGGGGCACCCTGGGTGTCTCAGTCGGTTAAGTGTAGGCCTTCGGCTCAGGTCATGATCCTAGAGTCCTGGGATCGAGCCCCACATCGGGCTCCCTACTCAGCAGGGAGCCTGCTTCTCCCTCTCCCTCTGCTGCTCCCCCTGCTTGTACTCTCACTCTCTTTCTCAAATAAATAAAATCTTTAAAAAAAAAAAATGTTCTTCCCTGAAACAAACCATTTTATTGATTCATATTTTCACTATTTGAGAGAGAAGTGGGGAGGCAACCTGTTGTAAGATTGCAATGTGTAAATGCAATATTAACGTAAGGTAATTAAATGCACAGTGTGTGGTGATGGTGATGTAATTAGTAATTACATATGAACAAGCAGAGAAGCTTTAAACTTGCTCTACTCTTCTCTAGTAGTCCTTTTATTGTTTATTAAAAGAGAAAGATATTCAAAACTTAAACTTGGAATTGGTCTGCTCTCCTACCAGTTTGGGGTGAATATCAAGCTGGTTGGACTTAAAATTTTAGAGTGCAACTTCACAGAAGACTATGATATCTTAATTTTATCTCAATTAGAGATTGCTTTTCTGTGTTTTCACCTCGATTTACTCATCTCTTCTCATTGTTTCTATACTTTGTATTCTCTATTTCAGCAAAAATAGCATATTTCTTCTTGTCTTTCTGGAATGTTCAATCCAGCTCAAGCAATTTGCATTTTCTTTTCCATAGTAAGTAGGGCTCTCTATTGCTCTTTTCCAATGCTAAGCAGCATGGCTCTTTTTTTGTATTTCTACAAAATTGCCCAAAAGATTACACTAAATGGCTATTTTCCTTACTAAATTTATCCAGGGCTAGTTATTTCAATTATTTCAACATTATAAAGCATCAGTATACAGACAGCACTAGTTTTGCTCATAGGCAGGCATCACCTTCTCTATTGCTCCTTTTCTCTTCAAAGAACCATGTGTTTTTCCGTGTCTAAATGTGTTGACTATATGCCAATTTTTTTTTTGAACAAAAAGAAAACTCAGAGATGATTTAATTTATTCACAAATAGATATAGATATTTCGGTTTTGACTGAGTTTAACTCACCTGCCCAATGATGTTTATTACTACATTATCATTCTGCTGCATGGTTAGTAGCCGAGCAGAATGGGCTTCAGTTCTAAATTTTAATTTTCTTAATACTACTATCAAAATGTTTTTCAAACAAGTTTTTTGTATGTCTTCTTCAGCTTGATTATTGCTAGATTGCTTTTATAACATTTCTCTGCATACCTTCCAGAGTAAGAAGCATATATCTGCATAATAAATGTTGTTTATCAGTTGATCAATTGATTGACCTAACGATCTAATAGTTTATGATCTATGATCTTTGTGATTATGTGATCTTATGATCTAATTTTTGTGTCCTCTGTTAGTAATAACATATTGAGGTGGATATCACTAACATTTCTATGAATCCCTTTTCATTCCCCTGAGCCTCAATTAATTGTGCCCTTTCTATATTACTATCATATCTTGGCTTGCTCTATTTTATATTCATCTTGAATTTGATATTGTTATTTTCTTAAACAAATTACAATGTGATTCTTAATCAGTGCCACTGTGTAGTACTACCACAATGTGCATGCTTAACTCAAGATTTGCTTGTCTTGTGAGTGGATAAACAAGAAACATCTTCCTGAAAGATTGTATGCCCTTGGCAGAGCTCCTGTCTCCTAGTTATGTATGCTATTTGGGCTCATGCCCTCTCTTTCACGTTACATAGAGAGCATACTCATAAATTCCACAGAATTGTAAACCAATCATTTTTATGGCTACCATTAACACTATATTTTTTTCTGTTAGTTCTCCATTATAGTCATTTAATCAAATTAATGTTGAGTAGCTGATATGCAACTCATGAGTTTATACACCTCTATACCTCGAGGTTTCACTGCAATGGACAAACTAACACTCATGCAATCCCTGTAAACACAGAATACACTCTTTCTAAGATTTTATATATTTTGTATCCAATAATCTATAAGTCTAAGAAGGTATATTCATATATGTGTTTTCTATGTAATTGTTAGCTAAAGATAATTTCATAATAATTCCAAATTTCCTCTTTTTAGATAATGCAGAATAACCCAAAGGACTAAATTACTCAGTTAAACAAACTATTTTAATTATACAGAAATGCAGACTTAACTTTCAAAGTTTCCTGTGGACATTTAGGTGAAACTCTATGCAGTGGCTGAGTTAGCATTTTTTCTGGCTCTTAAATTATATATTTTGCTTTGTTTCACCGAGTTGATATAACGTCTGCACTTGAAAAGCAAAGTAACTGAGAATAAAATAATGAAATTGTCTACCCTGAGCTATTTTTAAAAGAAATTGTCCAGATTTTAAACAGGCATCTTTTGGTAAAGAGAGTATAATTTTTTTTTTTTATTCTGACGGTGAAAGTTTTTTAAAAATCCATTAAACTTTCATATGGACAATGTGCTGTCTATTTTACTAAGAATGATGGATTAGCTAAATATTCTTCTTCAATGTTTTGTCAGTCTCCCAATATATCTAAAGTGTCTATCATATGCCATTCAGAAAGATGTAGTCAGCACTGACAGAGAGGATAAATGATTCAAAGAGTGATGGAAATACCATTTTGAAATCTACTCTTCATTCTGTTTGTATTTGAACATTTGTTAGATGTTAAATATCTTGCAGCTTCCACGACAGTGGATGATTTCAAAACAGTATTTCCTTTACAATACAAACATTTCCTTATTTTCCCAAGTACCAAGTAAATTAAGAGAAAAATATGAATGCAGCTCTGAGTAAAAGGGAGTAAATGAGAAAAGTCTCTCAAAATGGCAACCTAATAGAAGGAGGAGAAGCAAACTTTCAAAGAATGAACAGATACCAAAGGATTAAAGACACTCTTCGGAATTCCTCAATATTCCATTAAAAACATAGAGAGGAAAGAAGCTATAATTAATGACTGTTTTCGCTTGCTCACAATTTTTTGGCCTAAATTTATTTTAAATTAAATGGGAGGACCAGCATTGTCTGTATACAAACTATTGATGAGAAATCATAAATTAGCCTTTAAGCATATTGTTTGTGAGTGCTTGTGGATTTTACTGGAGTGCCTCTGAAAAACACATTGAAAAATATTGTCCTCTTTATTACCTCAGTTAGACATTTAAAGTGAAGGGGGACCTCCAGAGACATTGAAAAGGAACTATGAAAATTTGCATTTGGGCAAGATAATAACTGCACTCAAACAATGAAAGTATTTCAATCTTGTTAAGGTGAGTTGTTTTTATACTGTATTTATCTTCAAAGGAATTATTCCTTTTTAAAATGTTTATTTTAAAAAGTCAATTTTCTAATATGCTAAGTGAAGGAGGAAAAATCAATTATTGTACAATTCTTATCTCACTCTTCAGAAATTCAGTTATAGTGCACTGGACATCTTAGTCTAGAAAATAACAGTGATCACACTTTTTAATGAGGTATGTGTAATTTGCATAAAGTGAAAGGTACATATGTTAAATGTAAAGTTTCATGAGTTTTCCCAAGTCCATACACTAATATATCCCAAACATCTGTGTGAGTGTAGAGCATTTTCATCAGCAAGATTCCTTATGTCACTTCCCAGGCAATTTATACTCGCCATCCCTAGGCAACCACAGTTCTGGTTTCATTTACCATTAAGTAGCTTTGCTTTTTGTAGGACCTCATATAAACTGGATAATATACTGTGTACTCTTTTCAGTCTGGCTTCTTTCAGTTAGCATTAGGCTTTTTGAGATTCTCTCATGTTGTGTGTATCAGTAGTTTATTCCTTTTTATTGCTAAGAATTATTACATTGTATATTTATATGAAAATTATTGTGCATGTTTTAGTTGTGTGTATTTTCCTCTTCTTGGTATCCTATCCAATTAGCATGAACATGGTCTGACAGATGTAATGGATCAATATGCTGTCCTCTGGTATGTCTAGATGGCCCAGACCTTTTTGTATTATGACAGAGGATGTGAGAATTAACATAGCTCTGAGCAAAAATACAAATGTATGTGTTTTGTCATTCCATTTGAATGCATACTATTTTTGTTTTCTGATTGGATTAGAAAAGAATGCACTCCATTGTATATATATACCACATCTTCTTTATCCATCCATCTGTTGATGGACATCTTAGCTCTTTCCATAGTTTGGCTATTGTGGACATTGCTGCTATAAGCATTGGGTTGCACATACCCGTTCAGATCACTACATTTGTATCTTTGGGGTAAATACCCAATAGTGCAATTGCTGGTCGTACAGTAGCTCTATTTTCAACTTTTTGAGGAACCTCCATACTGTTTTCCAGAGTGGCTGCACCAGCTTGCATTCGCACAAACAGTGTAGGAAGGTCCCCTTTCTCCACATCCTCGCCAACATTTGTCGTTTCCTGACTTGTTACTTTTAGCCATTCTGACTGGTGTGAGGTGGTATCTCATTGATGTGGATGGAACTAGAGGGTATTATTATAAGCGAAATAAGTCAATCAGAGAAAGACATGTATCATATGACCTCACTGATATGAGGAATTCTTAATCTCAGGAAACAAACTGAGGGTTTCTGGAGTGGTAGGGGGTGGGAGGCATGGGGTGGCTGAGTGATAGACATTGGGGAGGGTATGTGCTATGGTGAGCACTGTGAATTGTGTAAGACTGTTGAATCACAGACCTGTACCTCTGAAACAAGTAA
>NC_138375.1:66947087-67060479 GCF_054177405.1 Leptonychotes weddellii | reverse complement strand
TTCCTTTTGATGGCTGCATAATATTTCATTGTATATATATACCACATCTTCTTTATCCATTCATCTGCCGATGGACATCTTGGCTCTTTCCATAGTTTGGCTATTGTGGACATTGCTGCTATAAACATCGGGGTGCACATACCCCTTTGGATCTCTACATTTGTATCTTTGGGGTAAATACCCAGTAGTGCAATTGCTGGGTCGTAGGGCAGCTCTATTTTCAACTTTTTGAGGAACCTCCATACTGTTTTCCAGAGTGGCTGCACCAGCTTGCATTCCCACCAACAGTGTAGGAGGTTTCCCCTTTCTCCGAATCCCTGCCAACATCTGTCGTTTCCTGACTTGTTCATTTTAGCCATTCTGACTGGTGTGAGGTGGTATCTCATTGAGGTTTTGATTTGGATTTCCCTGATGCCGAGCGGTGTTGAGCATTTTTTCATGTGTCTGTTGGCCATTTGGATGTCTTCTTTGGAAAAATGTCTGTTCATGTCTTCTGCCCATTTCTTGATTGGATCAACCCTCATGAAGATTTAAAATAGTGTTTTTACAAACACTTTTCAAATAGACAAAGGATCTAAAAAATGCTTTATTGATGTGTTACACGACAGGTACTTTTAAGACTCTAAGTGTGGGTTGTCCTACCGCAGACTTTCAGAGAGCACAAAGTAGAGATAAGCATATGTGAATATACTTGTACATGTGCCGCTTTCTAATAGAATGGATTGTACATCAAAACATAAGAAATCAGCAGTTTTAAAAAGAATTAGACCAACTTGAAAGTATCAGAGAAAGTGAAAAGTGAAAAGAAGCCCTTGGATCTTCAAATTACTATAGGAAGAAAGTAACACGGTTGCAAACACTATGGAAAATAATAAATCAGAGGGCAAAACAGCCAAAAATGCAGAACCAAGACTCACGGAGAATAACATATGAAGGAACCTGGCACGTATTTCCAGCTGGATTTCAGAATTGCTGTGGGCAAGTGTCTCCTATGTGTCCTTTTCTCCTTCTGTGTATATATGGAGAATATATGGTGGTTTTGCCATTCCTGTCTCCTCACCATTGTATGTTGGAGGTGGTGGTAGAAGGCACATATCTTGTCTCTTTAGTTCACAGATTTTCAGATTGAGATGAATGATATTCAAGGAATTATATCCAAGGAATTGCATCTGAGGGTGCTTATCTGAACTCGAACATGACTTAGCTATGGATACCTCAAACCTCAAACTGATTCTGTAATGAGAAAAGATTTAGGAGTCTTAGGATAGGTGATGTGGCTATATTTTCATGTGAAATGATGTCATTGTGAGAAGATTGGCAGATTATATATTTTAAAGATGGTCATAAATATATCTCTTCTTATGTGGTGACTTTGACATTCTTCCCTTCAATAAGTGGAGTTTATATCTTATATCCCTGATCTTGAGTCTGGGAAGACTGGAGGTGATGATGGAAATGACTATATGTGTCTGCCTACACTGGGTAATAATAGCAGTGTAACTTTTGCCCTGCAGGCTGGAACAATTGTGCTGGAATCCTAAGCTGCTTCCTAAACCATCTGATGTTTTGTAAGGCTTCCATGTTGTAAGGACACCCAGTTTAGTTCAGACAGAGACTCTAGGACTACACGAAGAGAATAAGAAGTCAGCCATTCCTCAGCTACTTTTGCATACCTCCACCCTACCTGCTACTATTTCATCACCAGCCACTATCTGGGTATGATCTCATGAGTTATCTTGACAGAACCACGAATCGAGCCCTTTCTGAGTTCTTGATACACAGAAACTAGGAGATAAGAAAAATATTTGGGGTAATTTTAAGCCACTAAGTTTGGGTGATTTTCTAAGTAGATGTAGGTAACAAGAACCCCTAACCAGTCAAATTTTTATTTCAGATGTTTTGGGTTTTATTTCTACAAGTTTTATTTGATTCTTTAGTATGTATAATCTATTTCCCTCATCATGTTTGTGTTTTTCTTTAGGTCCTTGAGCATGTTTATAGCTATTTTAATATCTTGTGTTATTCTTCCATTATTTCTGTCATCTGCATCAGTTTTTATTGACTGATTATTTCTGGGTTATGAGTCATATTTTCCTACTTCTTTGTGTATTTAATAATTTTGGGGTTGGGTATTGGACATCATAAGTTTTATTTTAGAGTTTTCTTTTTTCTTTTTCTTTTTTATCCTTTAAAGACTGTTGAAGTTTGTTTTGACCAGTAGTTTATTTATTTGCAAATTAATTTGTAAACCTTTAGAGGTCTCCCTTGAATGCCCCAGGTATTTATTTCTTTGCATTCTGGATGATCAGAATTTAAACATCTCTTATCCCAACATGTGATTATTTAGGAATTATTCAGTACCACCCTCTACCCATCCAACCCAGTACTGGTTCTCTTCCTAGCTCCTAGGAGTTTCATTCTAGGCATCCCATGCTTTATGTTTAACAACAGATTCAAAGAAAGCTTTATGAAAATTTATGGAACTCTTGTGTTTAACTAGCTCCTATCTTGTACTTTGCCCCTCAAATTCCAGCCCCTTTTATGTATGTGTCTGACTGAACACAGACAGGCTGCTATTGTCTGTTTCCATTAGCTCTTCCTGCATCACAATATGGAAGGTGCCTCCTTAGGGAAGCTGGGCTGATTTTAAGACTCCAGTTATCTTCCTTCTCTTAGGAATCACAGTCCTGTGCTGCTATTTTCCAATTGGGAAATCCTGTGTTTGAAAATACATGTTTCATGTATTTTGTCCTATTTTCTCATTCTTTTTTTTTAATACAGAATGCCTCACGAGTTTGTGTGTCATCCTTGCATGGGAGCCATGTTAATCTTCCCTGTATCGTTCCAATTTTAGTATATGTGCTGCTGAAGCAAGCACCTATTTTCTCATTCTTTATTGTAGGAGGCCCAGTAACTCCATCAGAGTGGAAGTGATGGCCTCAAGTCTCTGTAAAACTAATTTTTTAAAACTAATTTTCTAAATTATCACCCACCGTTTTCCCCCCATGACATGTTCTAATTTATTTTTTGTAACTTTATCTTCCAATGTGGTACATCAGCCTGGTCATCCTTCTAGTCTATCTAGTGTTTTCTTTAAAGACCACATTTTCCAAGTTTACTGTTTCTGTTTTATTCTTGGCATTTCCTTTAAACTCCCCTTGTTATTTTATAGATTCTATTTCTTTTTCTTTAGAAGTTTAAATCATAAAGTCCTCATCATCTTTAAATTTTTAGCTATTCTCTTGTTTGTGTTGTCTCATAGTAGTGGATTCTCATGTGTTTTGCAGATTTTTCCTGTGGATGTCAAAATGGTAGGCGTTTTCTTCTTTGAAAATCTGTTATACCTGTGTCTTAGGTTAAGCAGTTGTCCTTGTAGAATATTTTTATTTTGTTTTAGCCAGGGTCATGTGGACTGGTTTAAAGACCAGTTTTATATTAGTTTCTCAGTTTGAGTTTAACAGGTTAATTTTATTTGGGACCCAGTACTTCTATGTGCATAATGCCTGGTTTTCTAACATCCATATTACTTAAAAAAAAATTAATGTTTTTTTTTCTTTTATTTCCAGTCAAGATTTGGGACTGCTAACTTACTTTTGGCTGTGCCCACTCTGTGTCTCTGCCAGCAGGGGCAAAGTTTTGTTCCTATTTGTGATGGACAGCGTATGTCAGGATTTCTCTTTTGTCAGGCTCTCTGACATGTAAACAAACAAGCAAACAAAATCTGTTTTAGTGCTTCATCAAGAACTGGTCTTACTGCCTTAAGTTCATTCCTAAAATAGGTTCCTAAACCTGAAATTGTATGTCCATGTCCAATATATTTATGTGGTATTTGTATGTTAGAATTAAGAAGAAAGTCTTGTGATGTGGCTTTAATCTGACATCTTGAGCAGAAGCTGTAATATCAATATGTTATCTCTCCTCTTCTTTGTCAAAGTAACTTACATTTGTGAATACTGTTAATCAGCCAAATACAATTTTCTTTTATTATGTAGGTAGTTTGATATGTTACATTTGTAATATATTAAACGATACTCTTGTTTATGATTTTGAAATTGTTGTATTTAAAAATATTTTAATATTTTACTATATACCAGAAATTATCCTAGGTGACCTAGGGGGAACATAAACAATGGGATTCACCAGCCCCTCTGACCATGGAGAGCATTCTGAAGGACTCCTACAGACACTCAAGGGCTGGTCCCTTTAAATTCTAGTTGCCCTTTTAAACCGCAGCTAGTTTTTTTTTTTTTTTTTTTTATGCCCCAAGGCAGACAAATCTGCTCCTAGTCACTCAGTACTATTTCTCCCCACTGCAGTTCACACTCTCCGGAACTGGGGTTCCTGTGGTTACCCTGTCTTCATCTCTTGCTGTTTCCATGAGGTTCCTCTACCCTTTGGGGTGCAGATGCTATTCAGTAAGTCCTCAGTTCTTCTTAAGTAGGAATTGCTCTATATGTAGGCGTCCATTCGGTGTGTTTGTGGAAGAGGTGAGTTCATGATCTTTCTGCATCGCCATCTTGGACCCTCTCCTATTCATTAAATTATATATATGCCCTATATACATATATTTGTATAAATATTTGCCATATATATATATGCATATGTCCTATATTTCTGAAAAATTCTATGAATTCTGTTAGGATTTTAAAAAGCCTTGAAAGGGATGACATTTAAATTATATTATGGACTATAATATTTACAGATAATATGATTTATGGGTTTTGTTTCAATATAATATAGATGTTGGTGGAGTTTCAATTTAAAAAGATTGACCATAAATTGGTCATTTTTGATCCTGGATGATAACTACATAGGAGTATATTATACTATTCTCTCTACTTTTTAAAGGATAAGAATTTTCCATTAAAATATTTTAAAAATATGATATCTTTTCAAACTTTTTAAGCAGCATAAAATTATGGCATTCCATGAATTCTTTTATTATGTAAAGATATGTACTTTGCATTCAAAAATTTAAACTCCCTATGTATTGCTAAAGTTGTGCTATTTAAAGCAGAAAATTTCAAAATTGCATCTAAATAGAAAACAAAACTATTGAAAAGCTAATAAACCCTAAGCAGGAACCTCATTACACAACAGGGCCTTATTATCAATTCCATTTATTGTTAATGACATACACTTGGAGCAATGGTTCTAACTGAAGCTTAATTTGAAGACAAAACAGCAAACTTCTTAGGCCTTCTTTTTTTTTTTTTTTTCCTTTTGTAGTAAGTTTCTCAATGTGAAATTTGAAAAAATGCAGAGTATTTTATTGTTGGAATCTAATATTCACCCAGAATATATCCTTTTCGAAAGAACAATATAGAAAGATAATTGGGGAGAAGTAAAAGGTATGTGGAACGTTATGTTGAATGCTTTCTTAAATCAATGTAGCTAGTACTAAATCCAGATTACACTAATATTAAAAACATAATGTCATTTGTTACCTCTGAATGCCTTTTGGCACACAGTACAAGGACCACAGCTGGGCCTTTAGCATGTTATTGATGTATTTAATGAAGCCATCCTCTTGTATTGTTAGTTGTCCTTTTTAAAACAAAAGTATTTTTCCTGAATAGTTTGACTATCTTTTTGATATTTTTGAACTTCTTCAATCAGTTATTTTCCAGGCAATATTAATCAAGCAGAAAGATACCATTTTTGAACATGGATACTAACCTTCTATAGAATCATTTTAACTAGGAAAAAAGCATGATCTTGTATTCTCATTCTCCTAAGATTCACTAGATTGGCTTGAAAGTAAACTAAACTACAGTTAAAAGAATCCTGCTTTCTCTAAAGCAGACTGTTTACACCCAGGGAAATTTTTATGTCCCTTGTGGTTGAAGGCACTGTGGAACCAGCTTGAGTTATTAAAGAAGATTGTAAACCGTTAACTATTGCTAAGGTCTATTCAGATCTGTTCCTCAAAACATCTAAAGGACATGAAGTCTGGCTTCATTTCTTTGATAGAGTATATTTCTACTACATCAAATACATCTCTGTATACTGAGTGAGGGAGTTACCCTGTATGTGTGTCTCAGTAGTCTCTATACCTTGTCCACTAAAGGTCTTCCTTCTATAAAGAAGAAGAGGAAGAAGTCAATTTTCTTTTATTTAATGATGACCTTTATCAATTTGCATTTTGGAAACTAATAAACAACAATAAGACTTGGGATATTAAAATACTTCTTATCTCTAACTGGAGATAAGATATGGCCTACTATATTTCTGGAGTGGAAACACTTAGCCTGAAGGTAATACATGCTTTTTTTCATTTCTTTCTGATAAGAAAGAGTCACTTCCCTTTGATTTATAGTTCTCATAAAGTAGGTAATATATTTCATGATTAATTTTAGCTCCTAATCATATGCATATTGAATAAGAGATTCAGAAAAGACTGTAAGAAAATAACTATGTACCTTTACTTACATTTAATAGTCAGTATGATTTATGCATTCAACACATATTTTTTATCATGGCTTTTTTTTTAAAATGAATCTTGTGGAAATATAGTGGCAGGATAGCTATCATTTGAGATCATCTTTTTATATTCTAAATTTAAAGACAACATAGACACTTGTTTCTGCCTAGGCCCCACTTCTAGGCCCTACTGTCTACTTTAATCACTGTAAAGTCAATTAGGTGAGCAAAGACTTTAGTTCTGCTTAAATGCAATCTTACTTTGTCTTCTCTAGGGCCTATTTCTTGTACCTCTGCAATTTGTGAGGTCTTTGGGAAATTACTGGGACTCATTTGTGAGCCACCCAAACTTCAGGGGGCATTAACACCTTTGGAACCATCCTTGACCAATGAGGACAGGGATGCAGTGCATAAAATGTCTTCTTGATGTGGTTTTGGAATATAGGTGAGGTTCGGTGGGGTGAGGTCCGGAGCCGACTACCAAGAAAGAATTCTTGAGATGTCTTTGTTGCAAAATGGTGGTTTATTAAAACACGGAGACAGGACCCATGGGGCAGAAAGAGCTGCTGCACTGGGGTCTTGAGGAGTAGTGATTATATACTCGGGAGTTGGGGGAAGTAAGGAAAAGGGAGGTTTCAAAGGACTTTGATATGCTAAAGAGGCCTGACCTACAAGATACCTACAAGATACCTACAAGATACCAGAGGCCTTGCATTGTCAAGTTAAGATTGTTTTCCCCTCTAGCAAGGCATTCTTCCAGATTCCTGGAAGAATGTCACACATGTCCCACCCAAGAGTAGGGGGTAGGGGGTGCTTGTAGGGTGTCAGCTTATGCTTTGTCTTCAGCCAGCCTTCTGCTCCCTCATCATTCTTCTTTGTCCCATGGGAAGACAGATCTGACGATATTGCCTTGTCAACACGAGCCACCTATAAAGGTACTAACCCAGTAATTCACTGTACTGTCTTTCCTCTTCTTCAGTTTCATAATGCCTTAGCGCCTCATCTCCCAACACTGCAAAATTTTGCTCCCTGAGACAATAATTGCAAATAAACCTCTGTCTCAGACTTTGATAAACTAAGTTTTTAATCTGGCACAGATTGCTTGAGGTCAAATCCTGACTGTTTCATAGCAGTTGTTACCTTACGGTGTTATTTAACTTCTCTGAGCCTCCATTTCCTTATATGTAAAACAGGAATTGTGCATTCCACAGCAATATTATAAAGGTTAAAATTACATAATTATGTAAATTATTTAGAGTATGTTTTGCCTGTGGGACGCACTATAGAAGCATGTGATTTTATTCTGTCTCATACATGTTATCTAATTAAAAAGTAATTATTTTAGGAATTTTACACAGTCACCCAAATTATTTGTGGCAGACTATATAATGAGTTTTAATAATTTTTTTTTACTTCATATAAATGCTAGTCTATATACTCTGGGTTCACTGTCTTTCATAAAAGAGTTTACTTTTATTAAAATTCGGTTATTGGAGCACCTGTGTGGCTCAGTTGGTTAAGCATCTGCCTTTGGCTCAGGTCATGATCCCAGGGTGCTGGGATCGAGCCCTGTGGCAGGCTCCCTGCTCATCAGGGAGTCTGCTTCTCCCTCTGCCCCTCCTCTGCTCATGTGCATGCCTATACTCCCCTCACCCTGTGCACGTGTGCCTCCCCCCTCAAGTAAATAAATAAAATCTATAAAAAATACATTAAAAAAATCAGTTATTATATTGTATGATTTTTCACCCTTCTTCCCTTTAAAAGATCTTTACTAAACCAATTTATCCATAAGCTAATGCATTTTGTACAAAAGTCTTATTTGTCTTGAATTTCCCAGAAATGCAAGTAAAAGCTTTTAATTTGGACTAAATTGCACAAATTATTGATTCTCACTAAATTTACTAGATAACCCAAGTTCTAGGGTTTATTATGTAGCATTTAATTATAGCTTGTCAAGATTGTTGGGTTTTTAAAGATATTCTTAAATGAAGAAAATTACAGGAAACATTAAAAGTTCAAGTGATGGAACTTAGGTTGCTGACATATTTATTCATTATTCAGTTTTTAATAGAGGTAGAGGGTATCACTACTTCTTGAATTTGTACTCAACCTTAAAATTTACTTGTGGGCCCTAAAATGGAGCAGGACTGATGGTATACCAGATCCAACTCTAAACCTCAAGATTCAAGACATTTCCACTCTCTCTGGAAACTCTGAGAATGTCATGTGAGACATACTTCTGCAAGAGAGAAAATACATCAAGAGTCATCCTAAGCAAGTTCATCAGATCAGTCAGCCCTGCCTGCTCCACCATGCTGACCTCAAACATGTTAGATAGTCCAGTTAATATCAATCTAATCCAGGAACCTCAGACAGTACATCCAGATAATATGTAGGAATAGGAGCAATAATTAATTATTATTGTCTTAAAGCAATTATGTAATTTTTCAGGTTTATTGAGGTATAATGGCAAAAAACAAACCTCACCTCTTTTAGGTGTGCAGGTAAATGCATTTTGACCAACTTATATAATCATATAACCACCACCACAATGATGATATGTACTATTTCTATCAACCCGAAGAATATAGAGTGTTTCTATCATCCATCTATAATCAAACAACCCACCATCACCACTACTGTAGCCCCTTGTAAATGTTGATGTCGTTTCTGTCCCCATAGTTTGGCCTTTCCTAAGATGTCGTATAAATGGAGTCATAAAGCATGTATCCTTTTGAGTCTGTTCCTAAGTTGACTTAGCATATTCCTTTTGGGACTCATTGATATCATGGTATGAATAATAGCACATTCTTTTTTATGCTGAGTGTTGTATGGATATAGAATGATTTGTTTGTCCATTAAGCTTTTGATGACTTTTTAGGTTATTTCCATGTTCTGGTGATTATGAGTAAAAGGACCATAACATTTGTTTCCAGGCATTTGTATAGACCTATATCTTAATTTCTTTTGCATCTAGTATATGATTTTTTTTAGAGTTCTGATTGCTTTGCCCAATAGCCAGCACTTGTTTTTGTCAGGTATTTCATTACTTGTTTCATTCTTTTTTTTTTTTTGGCATTTGATTAGATATGTGGTGGTATCTCACTGTGGTTTTAATTTGTATTTGTCTAATGACTGATGATAGTGAGCATCTTTACATGTGCTTATTTTAATCCAAATCTCTTCTTTTTTTTTTTTTTTAAAGATTTTATTTATTTATTTGAGAGAGAGAATGAGATAGAGAGAGAGAGAGCATGAGACAGGGGAGGGTCAGAGGGAGAAGCAGACTCCCTGCTGAGCAGGGAGCCCGATGCGGGACTCGATCCTGGGACTCCAGGATCATGACCTGAGCCGAAGGCAGTCGCTTAACCAACTGAGCCACCCAGGCGCCCCTTAATCCAAATCTCTTCTATAGTGAATTATCTTTTCATATATTTTACCATTCTTATTATATTAATTCTTTCCTTATTAGTAATTTTTCAGATTTCTTTGTATATTCTGGTTACCAGTACTTTGTTAAATGTGTTTTGCAAATATTTCTCTCTGAGACTATTGCTTGCTTTTTGTTTTAAAATGCCCTTTTACAAAAAGCAGAGGTTTAAATATGTTCTATTTAAAAAAATGATTTTCTATTTCAATATCAGAGGTTTTCTCCTGTTTTCTTCTAGATAGAAGTTTTCAATTTTAGTTTTTACTTTTATATTTACATTATTTTCCTTGTACAAGGATGTATAATTGTTTCTCTATAAGGTATTTCCCTATTGAATAGCAGTGCCAACTTTGTCAAAATGATTTCCTTGTATCTATACAGGTCTATTTCTGTACATTTCATTCTGTTCTATTGATATGTGACTATCATTTTACTAATACCATGCTATGTGATTACTATAGCTTTATAGAAAATCTTAAAATCCGGTAGTGTGAGTCATCCAAATTTGTTTTCATTTTTCAAAATAGTTTTGGCAATTTTTTTATTTCTTTCTTTTCCATATAAAGTTTAGAATCAGTTTGTTGATTAAAAGTAGGTTTATAGGATTTTCTCTGGGATTGTGTTCAATCTGTAGATCAATTTGAGATGAATTTACATCTTGATAATTTTAAGTCTTCCAATTAATGAACATGAGCTGTCTCTCCATTTACTTAGATCTTCTTTGATATTTATCAACAATGTGGAATTTTTATTATACAAATTATGCCCATTATTTTGAGATTTATTATGTTTTTAGTAGTATTGTAAATGATATCTTTTTAAAATTAATTATTAATTGTTTATGCTGGTATGTTTAAAGACAATCGATTTTAGTATGCTGGCTTTTTTTTTTTTTTTTTTTCTGTAACCAGTTAAACTCATTTATTTAAATATATCCTTTGATATTTTCTATGTAGACAATCATGACCTCTGAGACAGTTTTATTTCTTACCTTCCAATCTATATGCCTTGTATTTCTTTTCCTTGTCTTATTGCACTGGTATGCATGTTGTAGAATAGGAATGGTATGAGTAGAAATTCTTGTTTTGGTCCTAATCATAGAGTGAAACTATTTGGTCTTTAACAACAAGGTATGATGTTAACTCTAGTTATTAACAGATATCTTTTGTAATGTTAAAAATTTGTCTTCTATTCATAGATTTGAAGAAATTTTGTCATAAGTGGATATTGAATTTTTCAAATGTTTTCCAGGCATCTGTTAAATGGATTTTTTTTCCTCTTTTAAAATATTGGTATAAATAAATTAATGTAGTAGTCAGACTTCATCAGAAAAACAGAACCAGTTAGGGAATAGAGATATAGAGATAGATAGTAATTAGATACAGATTAATTTACCATAAGGAATTGGCTGGTTGGCTAACACAAGTATGGAGCTGAGAAGTCCCACAGCTGTCTGTAAACTGGAGACCCAGGAAAGCTGGTTGTACAGTTCAGTATGAGTCTGAAAGCCTGAGAATCAGGGGGGCTAATGCTGTAATTCCCACTCACAGGGCAGAAAACTCACATTCTAGCTCAGCATTTCATCATAAAAAGTAAGTTTTCCCTCCCTGCACCTTTTTGTTCTATGTAGTCCCTCAATGGATTGAATGATGCCCACCTACATCAGGGGGTCAATCTGCTTTACTCAGACTACTGATTTAAATGCTAATCTCATCTGGAAATATCCTCACATTCCCAGGATAGATCTCACTTGCTCATGATACATCATTCTACTTACATACGATGGACTTAGTTTGCCAATATTTATAAAGGATTTTTCATCCATGTTCATGAGGAATTTTGGTCTGTAATCTTCTTTTCTTACAGTATCATTGTCTGTTTTGGTATCACTGCAATGCTGTCCTCATTAAAAGAGTTAGGAGGTATGCCCTCTTCTATTTTCTGGACTTTTTTTGGTTTTGTTATGTTTTTAAGCATTAGTATTTCTTCCATTAATATTTTATAGAATTCATAAATAAAGTCATCTGAATCATTAATTTTCCTTTTTGGAAAGTTTTAGCTATGAATACAATTTATAATAGATATAGGACTAATTGCACTCTATTTCTTCTAGAGTGAGTTTTGGTCATTTGTGTTTTTTAACATTTTCTTTTCAATCTGTCATTAGCTTATTGGCTTATGCCAATAAATTTTAGAGTGGCTTGTTATGCAAGAATAGCTAACTGATACAGTCATTCATTTAATCATTCATTAATCATCACTGTATCTTTCATTATATAGTTGACCCTTGAACAATGCAGGGTTTAGAGATGCTGACCTCTTGTGCAGTTGAAAATTTGCATATATGTATTATGTACTGTATCCCTACAATAAAGTGAGCTAGAAGAAAGGAAATGTTATTAATAAAATCATAAGGAAGAGGAAATACATTTACAATACTGTACTGTATTTATATATTAAATTATATATTTAAAAAAATCTGTGTAAGTGGACTGGCACTGTTCAAACCTACGTTGTTCAAGAGTCCACTGTAGACTTAAAATGACAGTAATATTTTTTAGATTCTGTTATATACATTGGGTATAATAAGCCAGAATCTATTGCATTCTGTAAATAATTATACAACATGTAATGCCTAGTGTGATAAGCACTAACTTATACAGGTTTATTAGGCTTTTACTATGAAAGTAGAAAAAACTTTTTACTTTTGAAGCAAGTGCTATTTACTGAGTAGTGCTATATAGCGCTTCCTATGTACTAATCTGTAAGTAGCACTCTTCAAACAATAAGAACGTCTTCAAAAATTTCTGTATTGTAAATGGATAAAATGTATAGACCTCAACAAATCTTATTACTTTCTCTGGCTCATTCTACTCCAGCTACACTGACATCTTTACCAGTCATATCTCATGCTTCACATATTCCCACCTTGGAGTCTTTGTAATCCCAGATTCCTCTACCTGAAAAATCTCATTTAGATTAATCCTTAAATGTTACCTCCCCAGAAAGATGTACCTTAGACATCCTGATTAAAATTATAATTCTCTTTCCTGTCTTATCTGCTTACCCTTTTTAATTTTTTCATAGTATTATATGACAATATACCATATTTTCTGTCTTACAACCTCACTTTAGTATACAAGCTCCACAAAAGGAGGGACTTTATTTTTGTTCACTGCTTTGCTTCCCTTACTACTTTATCTTCATTGGCTAGAACAGAATTTAGCATATCACAGGCAGGCAATAAATACTGTTGAGCAAATAAATATCCATATGTAGAAAAAACCACTCATATGATAAATACTATTTATTGTCTTTAGACTTACAAATATCATATATTTTACATTATAAATTGTATGATGTTATAATTTGAAAATATTTGGGGTGCCAGAGTAGCTCAGTCATTAAGCGTCTGCCGTCGGCTCAGGTCATGATCCCAGGGTCCTGGGATCAAGCCCCGTATCGGGCTTTCTGCTCGGGAGGAGGCCTACTTCTCCCTCTGCCACTCCCCCTGCTTGTGTTCCCTCTCTCGCTGTGTCTCTCTCTGTCAAATAAATAAAATCTTTAAAAAAAAAAAATTTCCTTTAGCAGAATATGAACTCATAAAATCAGAAATTATAAAATCTTTAATAGGCAATAGAATCCAGCACATTTTTACTTATTGGTCTGTACTTGGTAAGTGCTTAATAAATTTATTGATAAATGAATGCATGAATTTTTCATGTTACTAGGTTTTTAAAATTTTTTTAATATTTTTTTATTATGTTATGTTAGTCACCATACAGTACATCATTAGTTTTTGATGTAGTGTTCCATGATTCATTGTTTTCATATAACACCCAGTGCTCCATGCAGTATGTGCCCTCCTTAACACCTATCACCGTCTAACCTATCTCCCCCCCACTCCCCTCTAAAACCCTCAGTTTGTTTCTTGGAGTCCATAGTTTCTCATGGTTCATCTCCCCCTCCAATTCACCCCCTTCGTTTTTCCTTTCCTTCTCCTAATGTCCTCCGTGCTATTCCTTATATTCCACAAATAAGTGAAACCACATGATAATTGACTTTCTCTGCTTGACTTATTTCACTTAGCATAATCTCCTCCAGTCCCATCCATGTGGATGTAAAAGTTGGGTATTCATCCTTTCTGATGGCTGAGTAATATTCCATTGTATATATGGACCATATCTTCTTTATGCATTTATCTGTTGAAGGGCATCTTGGCTCTTTCCACAGTTTGGCTATTGCGGACATTGCTGCTATGAACATTGGGGTGCATATGGCCCTTCTTTTCACTAAGTCTGTGACTTTTGGGTAAATACCCAGGAGTGCCAATTGCTGGGTCATAGGGTAGCTCTATTTTTAATTTTTTGAGGAACCTCCACACTGTTTACCAAAGTAGCTGTACCAACTTGTATTCCCACCAACAGTGTAAGAGGGTTCCCTTTTCTCCACAACCTCTCCAACATTTGTTGTTTCTTGCCTTGTCCATTTTTGCCATTCTAACTGGTGTAAGGTGGTGTCTTAATGTGGTTTTGATTTGAATTTCCCTGATGGCTAATGATTATGAACATTCTTTCATGTGTCTGTTAGCCATTTGTTTGTCTTTGGAGAAGTGTCTGTTCATGTCTTCTGCCCATTTTTTGGCTTGTTTTTTGGGTGTTGAATTTGAGTTCTTTATAGATCTTGGATACCAGCCCTTTATCTGTAGTGTCATTTGGAAATATCTTCTCCCATTCTGTGGGTTGCCTCTTTGTTTTGTTGACTGTTTCCTTTGCTGTGCAAAAGCTTTTTATCTTGATCAAGTCCCAAGAGTTCATTTTTGCTTTTGTTTCCCTTCCTTCGGAGACATATTTTGAAAGAAGTTGCTGTGGCCGATGTTGAAAAGGTTACTGCCTATGTTCTCCTCTAGGATTTTGATTCCTGTTTCACATTGAGGTCTCTCATCCATTTAGAGTTTATCTTTGTGTATGGTGTAAGAGAATGGTCAAGTTTCATTCTTCTCTATATAGCTGTCCAATTTTCCCAGCATCATTTATTGAAGTGACTTGTCTTTTTTCCATTGGATATTTTTTCCTGCTTTGTCGAAGATTAGTTGACCCTAGAATTGAGAGTCCATATCTGGGCTCTCTATTCTGTTCCATTGATCTATGCGTCTGTTTTTATGCCAGTGCCACACTGTCTTGATGATCACAGCTTTGTAATATAGTTTGAATTCAGGCAACATGATGCCCTCAGCTTTGTTTTTCTTTTTCATCATTTCCTTGGAGATTCAGGGTCTTCTCTGGTTCCATACAAATTTTAGGATTATTTGTTCCATCATTTTGAAAAATGCCATTGGTATTTTGATCGGGATGGGGTTGAAAGTATAGATTGCTCTGGGCAGCATAGACATTTTAACGGTGTTTTTTCTTCTGATCCATGAGCATGGAATATTTTTCCATCATTTTGTGTCTTCTTCATTTTTTTCATAAGTGTTCTGTAGTTTCTAGAGTATAGATCCTTTACCTCTTTGGTTAGGTTTATTCTAAAGTATCTTATGGTTTTTGGTGCTATTGTAAATGGAATTGATTCCCTAATTTCTCTTTCCACAGTTACATTGTTAGTGTATAGGAAAGCAACTGATTTCTGTGCATTAATTTTATATCCTGCCACATTACTGAATTGCTGTATGAATTCTAGTAATTTGGGGGTGGAGTCCTTTGGATTTTCCACATAAAGTATCATGTAATCTGTGAAGAGAGTTTGACTTCTTAGCCAATTCCAATACATTTTATTTCTTTTTCTTGTCTGATTGCTGTCGCTAGGACTTCTAGTACTGTGTTGAACAACAGTGCTGAGAGTGGGCATCCTTGACGTGTTCCTGATCTTAAGGGAAAGGCTCTCAGCTTTTCCCCATTGAGAATGATATTCGCTGTGGGCTTTTCATAGATGGATTTTATGAACTTGAGGAATGTTCCCTCTATCCCTATACTCTGAAGAGTTTTAATCAGGAAAGGATGCTGTATTTTGTCGAATGCTTTTTCTGCATCAATTGAGAGGACCATATGGTTCTTCTCGCTCCTCTTATTAATGTGTCTATCACATTGATTGATTTGTGAATATTGAACCACATTTGCACCTCAGGGATAAATCCCACCTGGTCGTGATGGATAATCCTTTTAATGTACTGTTGGATCCTATTAGCTAGGATCTTGTTGAGAATTTTGGCATCCATATTCATCAGGGATATTGGTCTGTAATTCTCCTTTTTGATGGGGTCTTTGCCTGGTTTGGGGATCAAGGTAATGCTGGCCTCATAGAATGAGTTTGGAAGTTTTCCTTCTGTTTCTATTTTTTTGAAACAGCTTCAAGAGAATAGGTATTATTTCTTCTTTGAATGTTTGGTATAATTCTCAGGGAATCCATCAGGCCCTAGACTTTTGTTTTCTGGGAGGTTTTTGATCACGGCTTCAATCTCGTTACTGGTTATTGGTCTATTCAGGTTGTCAGTTTCTTCCTGTTTCAGTCTTGGTGGTTTATAGGTTTCCAGGAAGGCCTCCATTTCTTCCAGGTTGCTTAATTTATTGGCATATAGTTGTTGATAATTATTTCTAATAATTGTTTCTATTTCCTTGGTGTTAGTTGTGATCTCTCCCCTTTCATTCATAATTTTATTAATTTGGGGTCCTTTCTCTTCTTTTGGATGTCTAGCCAGTGGTTTTTCGATCTTATTACTTCTTTCAAAGAACCAGCTTCTAGTTTCATTGATCTGCTCTACTGTGTTTCTGGTTTCTAATTCATTGATCTGTGCTCTAATCTTAATTATTTCTCTTCTCGTGTGTGGCTTAAGCTTTATTTGTTGTTCTTTCTCCAGTTCTTTAAGGTGTAAAGTTAGTTGGTGATTTCGGGATTTTTCTGGTTTTTTTTTAGTAAGGCTTGGATGGCTATGTATTTCCCCTTTAGGACCGCCTTTTCAGTATCCCATAGGTTTTGGACCAATGTGTTTTCATTCTCACTGGTTTCCATTAATTGTTTAAGTTCTTCTTTGATTTCCTGGTTGACCCAAACATTCTTAAGCAGGATGGTCTTTAGCTTCCAAGTGTTTGAATTTCTTCCAAATTTTTTCTTGTGATTGAGTTCCAGTTTCAAAGCATTATGGTCTGAGAATATGCAGGTAATAATCTCAATCTTTTGGTGTCAGTTGAGACCTGATTTGTGACCCAGGATGTGGTCTATTCTGGAGAAAGTTCTATGTGTGCTTGGGAAGAATGAGTATTCTGTTGTTTTAGGGTGCAATGTTCTGTATATATCTATGAGGTCCATCTGGTCCAGTGTGTGAATCAAAGCTCTTGTTTCTTTGTTGATTTTCTGCTTAGATGATCTGTCTATTGCTGAGAGTGGAGTGTTGAGGTCTCCTACTATTAGTGTATTATTATCAGTTTGTCTCTATTTTGGTTAACAGTTGGCTTATGTAGTTGGCTGCTCCCATGTTGGGGAAATAGATATTTATAATTGTTAGATCCTCTTTTTGGATAGACCCTTTAAGAATCATATAGTGTCCTTCTATATCTCTAACTACAGTCTTTAGCTTAAAATCTAATTTGTCTGATATAAGAATTGCTACGCCAGCTTTCTTTTGAGGTCTGTTGGCATGAAAAATGGTTCTCCATCCCTTCACTTTCAATTTGGATGTATCTTTGGGTTCAAAATGAATCTCTTGTATACAGCATATAGATGGGTCATGTCTTTTAATCCAATTTGCAACCCTGTGCCGTTTCATGGGAGCGTTTAGGCCATTCACGTTGAGAGTGATTATTGAAAGATATGATTTTATTGTCATCATGTTGCCTGTGAAGTCCTTGTTTCTATAGATTGTCTCTGTAAATTTCTGTTCTATATCACTTTTGGGGTCTTTCTCCTTTTATAGAACCTCCCTTAATCTTTTTTTGTAGGGCCAGCTTGGTGGTCACATATTCTTTTAGTTTCTGCCAGTCTTGGAAGCTCCTTGTCTCTCTATCCATTCTGAGTGAGAGCCTTGCTGGATAAAGTATCCTTGGCTACATGTTATTCTCATTTAGTACCCTGAATATTTCTTGCCAACCTTTTCTGGCTTGCCA
Source organism: Leptonychotes weddellii (assembly GCF_054177405.1). Lineage (NCBI taxonomy): Eukaryota > Metazoa > Chordata > Mammalia > Carnivora > Phocidae > Leptonychotes > Leptonychotes weddellii. Next base: position 67,042,530 of record NC_138375.1, on the reverse strand, counting down.
GGTCTCTTTAGACAGGTTTGACATTATTCTGATGTTCCTCCCTCTGTACGTAAGAAATGTCTTCCCCCTCGCCACTTTCAAGATTGTTTCCTTGGATCTAAGATTTGCAAATTGTACTATTACATGTTGTGGAGTCAGTCTGTTCTCACTGATCTTGAGAGGGGTCCTCTCTGCCTCTTGGACACGAAACCTTGTTTCCTTCCCCAGATTAGGGAAGTTCTCAGCTACAATTTGCTCAAATACATCTTCTAGACCTCTCTCTCTCTCCACTCCCTCAGGGATCCCAGTACTTCTGATACTGGAACGTTACATTGAGTCACTAATCTCTCTCAGTTTGATTCCTTGAGTTTTAATTTGTTTTTTCCCATGCCACCTCAGTTTCCTTCTTTTCTATCATCTTATCCTCTATCTCACTAATTCGTTCTTCTGCCTTGTTACCCTGACAGTCGGAGTATCCAGTTTAGACTGCATTTCATTCATAGCATTTTTAAGCTTGACCTGATTAGATCTCATTTCTGCCCTTAGAGATTCTATATTGTCGTTAATATTTTTCTTAAGCCTAGGTATCGCCTTGATAATTGTTACTCTAAAGTCCATTTCTAACATCTTGGTTATATCCATATCCATTAGTTCTGTGGCAGAGGCCACACTCTGAATCCTTCCTTTTGTTGGGGGTTCCACCTCTTAGTCATTCTGCTGAGGGGTGGTTGAGGGAATGTACAGAGTCCAAATTAAAGACCACAACTCAAGCTAGATGCCCCTGTTTTATAGGGACCTTAGGGTTGTTGGCCTCTTGTTTTTCCAGCCTGTCTTCTGGGGGAGAGACCTGTTGTGCTGTTACTCAGGCAACCCTGTTTGTGCAGAGTTGCCCTGCCCCTCTGTGGGGGTGGGGATGGGCTCAGTGAAAACTGGTTTTTGGGGGCTTTTTTTCTCTGGTGGCTTTCTCTGGTGGCTTTCCATGTCTCTTCTGAGAGTCAGAGCAGAAGTGACCATATCCAAACCTCTGTTTCAGAACAGAGAGATCGCAGTCTGCTCTTCACTGAGCTCTTTAGGCCACACTGTCTCCATTTCTGTCTGTGCTGCTAAAAACCACAGCGTCCTGGTTTGTGTGCCCCAAAGCAGCACTCCCCATCCTTGCTCCCAGGGCCAGGCACGTATCTGCCCTTTCTGCTTCTAAAACTGCAAGCCACCCCCAGTTCACACATGCGCCCCTGAAGTTCCAGGTTTCAGTCTGGGGGGCTGCCCTGAAGTCCTTTCCCCACCACTACTGGTCTGCGAGTCTGTGCCTGGTCCCCAGCATGGGAGGCTTTTGCCTTCCTGATGCAAGATCATGGAGGTTCCCTCCCCCTTCCATTTATCTTCTGATATCTGCCTGCAGAATCACAGCTTCTCACATCATACCTCGAGACCAACTGCCAGAGATACTCTGTTTGCAGAGATCCAGATATATCTTCTTACCTCTCAGGCTGATTTCATGGATGTTCAGAATGATCTGGTAGATATCCAGCTCAATTCAGAGGACCAGTTGAAATAGGGTCCTCTACTCATCCACCATCTTTTCTGAAGAACCTTTATTTTTGTTTTTTATTCTGGGGTTAGTTTCAAAACAAGGACATTAATCTTTTAAATGAGTACATAGCTATGTCTGGGCTTAAAAAATTAAATCCAGTTTAAAATTCTTCCACATTAGAATAATTGTACTGGTTTCATATAATTATTCTTAAATATGTTTTCCTAGGTGATCCATTCCAGAGTGCATTCCAAAATTCTTGTGAAGAGCTGTGATTGATTTATTCATTCTGATTTTGATTAATGATTCCTCTTAAGAAAATACAGTAGTTTTGGGCGCCTGAATGGCTCAGTTGGTTAAGCGACTGCCTTCGGCTCAGGTCATGATCCTGGAGTCCCAGGATCAAGTCCTGCATCTGGCTCCCTGCTCAGCAGGGAGTCTGCTTCTCCCTCTGACCCTCCCCCCTCTCGTGTGCTCTTTCTCTCTCTCTCATTCTCTCTCTCCAATAAATAAATAAAATCTTTAAAAAAAAAAAGAAAAGAAAATACAGTAGTTTCAAATTCAGTTTATGACTCCAAATCATTATGGAAGAGATTTTTTATGGTTACCGTTAAGCTCATATATAACATCTTATTCAAATAATCTGTATTGTTGATGGTCACTTAAGTTTGTACCCATTCTAAAAGCACTAATTTTGTACCCGCCCTCATTTTATGTGGAAGATGTTATACTTTATATCTTCTTATTTTGTGACTACTTAACTGATTTTTATACATACAGTTGATTTTATTGCTTTTGTATTTTAACCTCAGTACTGGTTTTATAAGTGATTAATCTAGTGTTTTTATTATCTTGTATTTACCTGTAAATATTTTCCTTTCATAATTTTCTCTCTCCTGACTATGGTCTTTTCTTTCCACTCAAAGTATTCCCTTTAACATTTCTTCTAAGTCTGGTTTTGTGGTGATGAACTCTTATAATTTTTGTCTGGGAAACTCTTTATGTCTCCTTCTAGTCTAAATGATAGTCTTGCTGGGTAGAGTATTCTTGGTTGCAGGTTTTTTCCTTTCAGCACTGTGAATATATCATGCCACTCCCTTCTGACCTACAAAGTTGCTACTGAAAAATCAACTGTATATTTATGGGGTTTTGCTTCTATGTAACTATTTTCTTTTATCTTGCTGCTTTTAAATTTTTCTCTTTATCCCTACTTTTTGCCATTTTAATCATTATGTGTCTTGGTGTGGACCCCTTTGGGTTTGTTTTGTTGGGGGCTCTCTGTGCCTCCTGGATCTGGATGTCTGTTTCCTTCCCTAGACTCGAGAAGTTTTTAGCTCTTCTTCAAATAAAATTTCTGCCTTCTTTTCTCCTCTTCACCTTTGGGATCCCTATAATACAGATGTTATTACACTTGATGATGTCATTGAGTTCCCTTAACCTATTTTCTAGAATGTAAGTCTTCTAGGCCACTTAACACCAGTGGTCTGAAGTTGCATATATACCTTTCTATTCCTGTGTCTTACTTTTGAGACTCCACAACCTCTTTCCCTTCTGTGCCCTAATATTTTTAACCACCAGGATTAGTTCTTTATTTCAAGAAATTTCATCCTTCTTAGTGGATGTTGAATATCCTTTTCTTTAAACTGCATTTGAAAAATTAACTACTGCTCTGAAAGGCTACCTAAGCCATAACTCCTTCCAAATAGGCAAGTTCTTACACTAAGAGCAATCATTCTTTTTATTATTATTATTATTAACATATAATGAATTATTTGTTTCAGGGGTACAGGTCTGTGATTCATCAGTCTTACACAATTCACAGTGCTCATCATAGCACATACCCTCCCCAGTGTCCATCACCCAGCCACCCCATCCCTCTCATCCCCTCTACTCCAGCAACCCTAAGTTTGTTTCCTGAGATTAAGAGTCTCTTATGGTTTGTCTCCCTCTCTGGTTTTGTCTTGTTTCATTTTCCCTTCCCTTCCCCTATGATCCTCTGTCTTGCTTCTTTTATTTATTTTAGGGCAGGAGAGGCAGAGGGAGAGGGAGAGAATCTTCAAGCAGACTCCCACTGAGCCCGGAGCCTGACTTGGGGCTCTATCTCATGACACGTGAGATCACGACCTGAACTGCAACCAAGAGTCCTGCACTCAACAGACTGAGCCACCCAGTGGCCCCAGTGGGAAAAAATGTTTCAATTACCTATTTCAAAAAATTATACACTTTTTTAGAAATCAGTAAAGACATGACATTCAGTGGTGAAATGGATAAGGACATGCAGTTCATAGAAAAGTGAAAGGTGGTAGATCAAAAACATAAAAACTCTTCAAACACACGTTATTAAAATGTAATTAACATGACAAAACAGTTTTCACCATTCAAAGCAACAATCATAAGTTTACTAATATGCAATGTGAAAATCATTCAAAAAGTGTTGATAAAAAGATGTATCCACACTGGAAATGCACACACACTCTGCTAATTTATTCTACACATATGCTAATGTGTCTGCACAAAAATAAAAGAAGAGGCGATCATTACTGCATTCTATGTTTTAGCAAAAGATGAAACTTGAAAAATATCCATCAATATGTATCATTTATATAATCTGTAACACCCTATTAAAATTAGACAAAATATTACATAAAAGTTTTGACTTCTTTTGAAGAGTTGGGTGGATCAATACTCAGGAAATGAAGAACTGCAAATATGGATATTTAAAAAGAAATAAATAGTGAAGAGAGTATGTTTTACTTGTACATGTCCTCTTTGTGTAAAAAAATAAATGAATATTAGTTTTCATATATGAAAATTATGAGAAAAGAATATGGAAGCATATTTAAAATAAACTATTATTAGCATTTATTTTGGTGAAAATGTTAGGCGGATGGGAGAGCTAGGATCTCTAAAACCCTTGCTTTTAATATCTATTTAACCTCCATTTTAGATAGAATTTTAGTATGTTTTTTAATGCATTTTTATTTTTTAATTTGTATAGGAAACTACTACATTATTTATATTGGGTAACTATAATATTTTTTGAGATCTTATAGAAGAATTTTAAAATAATTGAGTTTCTTACAGGGTTTGTCTTTTAATGATTTATTTTTTTATTAACTATTAGCAATAAGTGATTACATTCAGTAAAATTTACCACAGTGATTTTCTAGATAGACTAGAAATATAACGTAGTATAATAAAAAATGTTCTGAAGAAATAGACATTACTGGGGGTCAGACTGGTTCAAAGTAATGATAAGGTTCAGTTACTGACCTTCTTCTAAACAAGGCCATGCTCTAACACTGGATAGCCAGCAAAGCACAGGAGGCTAAAGGTTTGGCCTTGAGCCAACAATCTGAATTGAGAGCATAAAATACACCATAAAGCAAATAATAGTTTTATATTTGGTAAGAGTGCTTAGAAAATTAAGCTTGGGGGGGCGCCTGGGTGGCTCAGTCAGTTAATTGTCCAACTCTTGATTTTGGCTCAGGTCATAATCTCCTGTCAGGTCATTATTTTAGGGTTGTGAGATCAAGCCCATGCTGGGCATGGAGCCTGCTTAAGATTCCATCTCTCCTTCTGTTCCCCACCCCCGCACCTCTCAAAAAAAAAAAAAGAAGTAAAAAAGAAGACAAAGAAAATTAAGCTTGGGAGGAGCTGTTTCAAATAGATTACACAGAGTATTTTTTTGAGGATATGACATTTCAACAAAAACTATAATGTAGTGAGAAAGATCAATGCAAAAATGTTCAAATGGAATTTAAAATGGCATAATTAAGGTGCAGCCATAAAACCTGTGTGTCTTTGGGGAGTGAGCTGGGCCAGGGATTGGAAAAAAGTAAGCCAGAAAACTAAGCAGAGAGCAGATCCTATAAGGCCTTGTGGATCACCAGATGGTATTGAGCACAGGAAGGACAAAATATGATTTATGTTTTACAAAGGTTAGTTCAACTGCTCTCCAAAGAATAAAATATGTGTGGTTTTGCGTGGGTGTTGGCAAGTGGGGGAGTATAGGAACCAGGCTATTGCTATGGTGTCAACTAAAGAAGATGGTAACTAGCTTGGACTAAGGAAGTAGTGGTAGATTTAGTGATGAGTTGATTCTGATTTTGAAACTTGAGCCAGTAGGGCTTAAAGATGGACTTCATGAGGGTGCCTGGGTGGCTCAGTTGGTTAAGCAACTGCCTTTGGCTCAGGTCATGATCCTGGAGTCCCTGGATCGAGTCCCGCATCAGGCTCCCTGCTCAGCAGGGAGTCTGCTTCTCCCTCTGATCCTCCCCCCTCTCATGTGCTCTCTCTCCCTCTCTCTCATTCTCTCTGTCTCAAATTAATAAATAGAATCTTAAAAAAAATTCACCATGACTCATATTTTGCTGCTGGAAACTGGTTAAATGGTGGTGTGTTTTATTAAAATGAGGAATCCTGTGTGAAATGTAGGTTTTGCAGGAGTGCTCACAAAGTAAGATTCTGTTTTCAGTATGCAAAATTTGAGACACCTGCTACTCAAGGTGTTGAAGAGTCAGTTCAATATAAGTCTAGAGCTCATGGAAAGTGTCAGACTAGAGATATAATTTTGGAGTAATCAGTGTATATTTAAGGCCAGAGGATGGGTTTTCCCATAAAATAATTGTAGATGAAGAGAAAAAGAAGGCAAATATTTGTTCCTGGCATTTATATTTTATATAAAAGATTGAAATTTTCTTTCTTTCTTTCTTTCTTTCTTTCTTTCTTTCTTTCTTTCTTTCTTTCTTCTTTCTTTCTTTCTTTTTCTTTTCTTTTCTTTTCCTTCCTTCTTTTCTTTTCTTTTCTTTTGCTGGGTAGATGAATTACATCAGAGATGTAATGAAAAATGTTGACGATGTATTGTATAACTGAGGGGAGCCAGCATGGTAAGTTCAGTGACTTTCCTTTTTGTATAACATGATGTGAATGTTGGACAGGAGGAATCTAGGCAATCAAAAGGAATGGGTTTAATTCATTTTTTGATTATGAGAAGAGACTATTCACAGTAGGAATTCTATACATAAAAATAAGATATGTTCTTTCCCTCTGTAATTTATAGGATATTGGGTGACACAGACACCCTGGGAGGATAGTCGTGACCCTCTAATTCATTCAGAGACAAGGATAACTTTCTCAAGAAGTTGACTCTTGAGCTGAAACTTAAAACATGAGCAGGCGTCCTAATGGTGAAAAAAATACTAAATGAGGAAGGAGTTCCAGGCCCAAGAAACCATATGAGCAAAGACAGGTGAAAACATCACAGAGAATGCAGGGACCACAGGTAGTTTTCCATCTTTTTTTTTTTTTTTTTAAAGATTTTATGTATTTATTCATGAGAGACAGAGAGAGAGAGAGAGGCAGAGGGAGAAGCAGGCTCCCAAGGAGCAGGGAGCCCGATGCGGGATTCGATCCCAGGACGCTGGGATCATGACCTGAGCCGAAGGCAGACGCTTAACCATCTGAGCCACCCAGGTGCCCGGTAGTTTTCCATCTTTAAACACAAGTGGGAGACATGGTATAATGTGAGGAAAGGCTGGAGTGTGAGGAAATTGGCATATTATCCGAGAACCCTAATTAGAAGATGTAGGAATAAAAACATGTTGTAGGAAATAGTTTTGTTTTATTTTAACAGATAAGGTTTGTGATTAAAGATCTCACTTTGGCTTCTCTGTAGAAAATAGATTTGAAACACTGAAAGTCTGAAGTCATAGAGAGCATTTCAAATGGTTGCAATAAACAGGGCAAAAATTATATGGCCACATGTAGTGATTTGCATAGGTCTTAATTATAGGATTCAGTCAGTCTTGGCAAATATATACACCCGTGTAACTCAGACTCTTATCAAATCATAGATGGTTTCCATCAGTCAGAGATGGATCTTGTTAACGAACTTAGTCCTTTCCCAGTCATCGTAATGCAACCTCTGTTCAGATTTCTGTCACCATTAATTCATTTGGCCTGTTGTAGAACTTCATATAAATAGAATCACAGTCTGTACTCTTTTGGATCAGACTTTTTTTTTAACCATTTTTTTTTTTTTTTAATTCAAATACAGCTGACACACAATGTTACATTCGTTTCAGGTACACAGCATAGTGATTCAACTTCTCTATACCTTACGCCATGCACTGGGTCAGGCTTCTTTATTTAACATAAGGTTTTTGTGATCCATCCATGTTGCATGTATCAGTTTGTTCCTTTCTATTGCTGATTAACAGTGTATATATTATATATATATATAGTACATATAATACATATATGCATGTATAACATATAGACGGGTGCACATATAAATGTATATATGTTCCTAATTTGTTTATTCATTTCCCTGCTGTTGGAAATTTTATTTCTAATTAGGGGCTGTTACTGTTTAAGATGCCATGGATTTTCTTGTATAGTAATTTTGTGGATGTTTTAATTTCTTTTGGGTAAATATCTAGGAATATAATTACTATGTCAGAGGGTAAGTGTATAATTATCAAGAAATAGCAAAACAAACATACAAAGTAGTTGTATAATTCCACATTCTCACAAAGAAATTATGAAAAATGTAATTGCTTTATAATCTTGCAACAATTTTGTTTTGTCAGTCTTCTTAATTTTAGCAATTCTGGAAGTCTGAAGTGGCACTGTGTTATAATTTGCATTTCTTCTGTAACTAATGATGTAAAGTGCCCATTATGTGTTTACGACATTTCTAATGTCCAATAGTTTAGTGGTTGCTTAAGTCTTTTACCCACCTTTAATTTGTTGCTGTTGGTGGTGTTCTTTTTGTTTGTTTTTGTTTTCTTGTTCCTTTATTGAGTTGTAGGAGTTCTTTATATATTGTCATTATGTATATGTTCCACATGTATTTTATTTTATGTCTTTGGATTCATTTTCTGAATTGGATGTTCAGAAAATACTTTAATTTTCAGTCTATTTTCCTTTTTCTCCCTCTTTTATGGTTAGTGCTTATTGGTTCCTACCTAAAAAAAATCTTTGTTTAGTGAAGGTCATGAAGATATTCTCCTAAGTTTTATTCAAGAAAATTTATAGTTTTAGTTTTTGTATTTAGGTGTAGGCTCCATCCCAAATTGGTTTTTGTGTATGGTGTGAAATAGGATAAAATAGGTGTGTATATGTACATCTATATGTATATACATATAGCCATGTTATTATATTCTGATTAAACTAATAAACAACAAAGATCATATAGTCATCAAGAACCATATTCACATGAAAACATAATTTAAAAAAATTTGATGTACAAAAAGCTGTACATACTTAATGTATACAACTTGGTGTGTTTGCAGATAATATGCATCCGTGAAACCATCACCAAAATTTATGCCATAAACATATCCATCAACTCCAAAAGTTTCCTCCTTCTGCCTTATTTTTAATTATTACTATTATCATTATTATTATTTTGTGATGACTTAACAGAAGAGCTGCTCTTCAGCCAATTTTTAAGTATATAGTATAGTATTATGTGTGCTATACTATTAAATATCAACAGATCTCTAGGACTTATTCATCATCTTTTATAACTGAAACTTTGTACTCCTTGGCTAATACCTTCCTGTTTCTCCCTCCCCCAACCTCTGGCATCCACTATTCCACTTTCTGCTTCTGAGTTTGATTATTTTAGATTCCACGTATCAGTGGTATTGTATAATATTTGTCCTTCTGTGTCGGGCTTATTTCACAGCTTATTTTACTTAGTATAATGCCTCCAGGTTCATTTATGTTGCTGAAAAATAAAATAATTTGAATAGGGAATATCCTATTGTTCCAGAACAATTTATTGAAAACACTTTAGCTTTTCCAATGAAAAAGTTTTGGTCAAAAATCATTTGAATGTAAAAAAAAAAGTGACTATATTTCTGGTCTCTCTATTCTCCATTGATTCACTGTTGATTCTTGTTATTTCTGGTAGTTTTGTTCTTTTTTTTTTTTTTTTTTAAGATTTTATTTATTTATTTGACAGAGAGAGACACAGCGAGAGAGGGAACACAAGCGGGGGAGTGGGAGAGGGAGAAGCAGGCTCCCCGCAGAGCAGGGAGCCTGATGCGGGACTCGATCCCAGGACCCTGGGATCATGACCTGAGCTGAAGGCAGTTGCTTAACCAACTGAGCCACCCAGGCGCCCGGTAGTTTTGTTCTATAAAGTCACCATGACCACTGTGCTGGTGAATACTGAACAATTACTCTCTTTTTTTTTTTTTTTAAAGATTTTATTGATTTTTTAACAGAGAAAGAGACAGCGAGAGAGGGAACACAAGCAGGGAGAGTGGGAGAGGGAGAAGCAGGCCTCCCGCGGAGCAGGGAGCCTGAGGTGGGACTCGATCTCAGGACTCTGGGATCATGACCTGAGCCGAAGGCAGACGCCTAACGACTGAGCCACCCAGGCGCCCCCTCAACAATTACTCTTAAGGGAAATGCAGGGTTAGGTTCTTATAAGCCTCTGGTCACAATATTTCTTCAATTGATCAATACATAACCTTGTTATACATCTGTTTCAGTTTTAGAACATCTTATTTAATACACACACACACATACACACACACACACACACATTGTTGATTCGTTAACGTTGAATTCACAGCCAACAGCACTAAAACTCATACCTGAATGAAGTTTATCTAATGCACTCATTTTCTCCATAAGGTACATGACACCGTTCTTGGGCTTAGGAACGCTAGATAGTACTTTAATGCTATGCTTGGGGACCATTATAAACAGCAAAATCATCAAGTAAAAGCAAAAAATGTGAAAAGCATGGCACTAAATAGACTGCAAAAAGGACACCTGTTTACAGTATGAGTTGAAAAAAGGCAGAGTGTTGCCTTGGTGGATATCAGCTGAGAAAGTACATGTCAGGGGACCCAAAGTTTTCACTTCTGTGTGTATGCCTGAGACTACACAGCGGGTATTGATTTGGGGGTTATAAATATATATTAGTGAGGAGGTGAATTCACGGATAGAGAATCTTTGCCTAAGCCCAGGCTCTTTCTCAGACTGCTGGATAAAGGAGGGGCAGTGCCCTCCCCCCGGCTGAGGCCTCAGAATGCCCCCAGCTGGACCAGGATGCTTCACAACCTAAAAGGGAGAGCCACCCTGGACCACAGCAATACATGCAGAAAAGCTGCTCCCTCCCTGAAATGGCTCCTGCCAGAGCAGCCCAGGAACGCAAGCACTTTTCCTAGCTTTTGAATATAATATATTTAATCCTAAATTGAAACAATTTAGTCATAGCTATATTTAAAATTGGTGAACACAATTCCTGAAAATTAAATAATCAGCTTTTAAATAAGCACATCAATGTGTAATTCTTTATCTCATACAACTTTTTTTCTAGATTCAATCTTGTCTTCAATTCAGTAAGATCATGACCTCTAGAATTTTTTTTTGCTAGCATATACCCCATAAAACTTAGTCCATTATTTTATTTTTTAAAAAATGAATTGCTTGAAGGGGGGGAAATCAGAGGGGGAGAGGAACCATGAGAGACTATGGACTCTGAGAAACAAACTGAGGGTTCTAGAGGGGAGGGGGGTGGGAGGATGGGTTAGCCTGGTGATGGGTATTAAAGAGGGCATATTCTGCATGGAGCACTGGGTGTTATACGCAAACAATGAATCATGGAACACTACATCAAAAACTAATGATGTAGTGTATGGTGATTAACATAACATAATAAAATTTTTTAAAAAATGCAAAAAACAAATAAATAAAATCGAAAAAAAATACACTGCACTGCTAAAAAAAAAAAAAAAAAAAAAAAAGAATTGCTTATAGGAGTGACATGCACAAAGCCCAGATTGGGATTTTTGTCTTATGAAACATTATGTAGCTTATTGGTTAAGAAAGTGTACTCTGATTACGAATATGGTATATCACTTCTTTCCAAAATATGTTTTGTTGTAAAAACCAATCTTAAATTGAGGTCAGACTCAATTTTGCACAGTTTTATTTCCATAATCTCTAAGATTACTTTGTTAAAAAAAATTTATGTCCAAAATAAATTGGAAATCTTAAAATTCAATGTAATTGCATCAAAACCATGGTATCCATTAGGTAGACTAGGAAATAATATATTAAATTTATGTATATACAGGTAATCATGTTTAATGAACACTTGTAAAATTGAACACTGGCAAAAATTGAATTTATGCATTCCAATATTAAAAATAAAAGACTCTGGACTTTGTAGAAAGAATATTTACATGCTGCCTCTTTGTCTCTTCCTGCCACTCATTTGCTATGTGACTGCAATTAACTTCACTGTGCCCCAGTCTGCATCTCTGGAAACAGGCATAAAATAATACCTCATAAAAGTTTTTTCTTTGCTTGGTTTTGTTTGTTTACTTCATTTCATTTTTTAAAAAATGAGGATAAGATGAAGTACAGCACTTAAAACAGTATGTGCTGGGGTGCCTGGGTGGCTCAGTTGTTAAGCATCTGCCTTCAGCTCAGGTCATGATCTCAGGGTCCTGGGATCAAGCCCCGCATCGGGCTCCCTGCTCAGCGGGAAGCCTGCTTCTCCCTCTCCCACTCCCCCTGCTTGTGTTCCCTCTCTCACTGTGTCTCTCTCTGTCAAATAAATAAATAAAATTTTAAAAAAGAAAAAAAAACAGTATGTGCCACATTTTTAGGACTATTATGACTATACTTTAGCACTAGAGAAGTAGTATTATCTAAGATGAATTTTTCTTTTAGTAGTTTTAAAATCTATTTTTATGTGTTAATAAATCATCTACCTGTGTTCTTTGACCTGTCATGTGTTGTTGTCCTTTATATTTTCATGGCACCAAAAACTTTTGCTAGTTTGTTTCCCTAGGAGTGCATGCATGCATATATATTCTTCTCATAATTTGAATGTTCATATTGATTTCTTATATTTATCTGTACAACCATAACTTTGCACCCTTGACTCCTATATTGCTTTTTGCAGTAGCTATTGAATCCTTTCTAATGGCAAAAATGAAAATTAATATCCCACACATTTCCTCTCCTTCTGCCCCCTTCATGCTATTTAAGATGATTATATTATTTTAAAAATATATTTTATTGCTAAATATATTTAAGGCTCCTTTATTTCATTATCTATTTGTTTTTAATCTTCATCTATAAGAGATAATCAGTTTACTAATTTATAGTTTCTCTTCCCCTTCCTCTTCCAATGTAGCTAAATATGCAAATTTTGCATTGGCATAAAAATATCCACATTTTTAAGCCTTAATTTTTAAATAAAATACCATCCATGTTCTCCTCAAATTATTTGGAGGTTTAAAAAAAGTTATGATTTAAATTCTTTAAGACAGGCTCATGGTAACACTTATTCCTGATTTCTAGTATGTTAGAAAATATTTGTTGATATATTAGATATTAGAACTGAAGATGGCTTGGGCACAAAATACTTGGGATATGTTTTCTTTTTTGGATATTTTTATGGCATTGCTCCACTATATTGTGTCATTGAATGTTGCCCTCAAATAATATAAGCCATCTTGATTTTTTTCCACTTTATGTAACTTGATTTTCTTGCCTTTTAACCAAACAAGCAGAATTCTTTGAAATTAAGTAATTTTGTGAGTATGTATGCTAGTACTGACCATCTTAGCCTAATTTACCAGGGCCATAATACGTCTTTTTAATCTGTGAATCTAAATCATCTTTTCTTTCTGGAAATATTTTCTTGAATTACATTTATTAACTTCTGTTTAATTATTTTAGTTTCTTCTTTGATAAAATCAGTAGTGTGCATTTTGGAATTTTGACTCTATTCAGTAGCTGCCATTTTCTCCCTAATACTTTTAAACATGTATTTCTACTTAATTTCGCTCTCTTCTTTTCTACTGCCTATCCTCTAAATCCCTTACTTTACTTTCAGCTGTTTGGTTTTTTTTCCAGGACCTTTAAATATACTTTTATTTCTAAAACAGTTTTATTTTTTGCCTTTCCTTTTTTCCCTAAACTTTCTGAGTCCCATATCTCTGCTTGAAGGTCTTTTTATAAATTATATTACTTTAAATTTTATTTTATAGTCATATTAATGTAAGTGATCACAAGTTCTATTTGTTTCATGAAATCACTTTTTTTTTTTTTTTAAAGATTTTATTTATTTACAACAGAGAGAGACACAGCGAGAGAGGGAACACAAGCAGGGGGACAGGGAGAGGGAGAAGCAGGCTTCCCGCTGAGCAGGGAGCCCGATGCGGGGCTCGATCCCAGGACCCTGGGATCGTGACCTGAGCCGAAGGCAGACACTTAACGACTGAGCCACCCAGGCACCCCATGAAATCACTTTTTCATATAAGAATTATCTTCCACGTATTTCTCTCCTGGTTTCTTTCCCTACTTTTTGTAAATATCATGTGCTGGTTCCTTTTTGGTTACTCAACTGAATAAGGTGAACTTTTTCCAGGGGGATCCATCTGTATCTGATCTGTAAGGGCAAGACCACGTCCTTATTCCCAGGGAGAACATGTGTTTTTTGTTTGTTTGTTTTTGTTAAGCATTTACTACTCCCCTCAATAGACAGAGCAGATGTGAGACAGTATTCATGATTTAATTCTCACCTCATCATTCATACTACTCTTCTAGACACCTGGTTATTTTGACTAATGTAAAAGTGGACTGAGTAATTTCCTCATTCAACTCCTCCGTGACTATTTTTTTTTCATTTCTAGGGAATTTGTCAATGTTGCAGATAAATGTTTTGGTTATCCTTCACCTTACTTTGTCAGATATTTCTGAGAACTTCAACTAAAAGCAAACTCTCCCTTTTCTACTGAAATCACTGCTTTGGGGACACTTTCCATCTATTTGGTTATTTGTTTACTTGTTATTTCTTTGAAAATGGGGTTAGTTTTCTTATCTTGTTCTCATTGTTGTTTTAGGGTTGTTCCCAAGATAAAGAGAAGAAAATGCTAAGTGTAAGTTTCCAACTTTGTGCCAGTCATTAAGCTATTGTCTTTAACAACAAATTCATTCATCTACACTCTGTTTTGTGATGTGTTGTTGCTGGAATTATAATCTAATTTTCTTTGAATTAGTTGGCTTCCTATTAGGTTCTTCCAATGAGGGATACTAGAGATGGACTCATACTCAGAAGTGGAAAGAAGAGACTTCTTCCTGTTTCCTTATTTCCAGTTGGCTTCGCTGTCATCAACAGAACTTAATCCTCAGAAAAAGCAGTTGGTTTTAATCTTCAACCACCTGCACCAGCTTATTGGCAGTTTCTTCTCAGGGTCCTAAATCTCTAGGCTTTGTTGTTATTCTTCTCTAAGTTCCTGGGGTGCTGGAAGTAGCTGGTCACTGGTCTCTTAGAAATCCAAGTAAGGTCCAAGGTGCTCTTACTCCATGTTTCTAAAATTGGATTATTCCTAAACCTTGTTTTTCTAACCCCATAGGTTTTAGGTGCTTCCACAATTTTTGACTGCTATGTTACAGCAATGTTCCTATTTGCTTTTTCTGGTCTTGCAATCAATACCTCTTCAACCAATTCTCTAACTTAAGCTCTCTGTTTAAATACCTCACCTAGTTTCTGTTTTCCTGAGAAGAATTTAATTGATGCAACCTTCAAAACATGTCTTTCCTTGGTTTAAAAAACAGTCAGTTGTCTTTCCCATTAACTGTCCATAGTAGATAACCATAGAAGTTAATGCAAGAAGTTCTTGGTTCCTAGATCACTTAGAGACCTTTATAAATTTGTGGAACAGATTAAACCAGTTCCATAAAGGTTTCTCTTCCTTTGTGTGGGCTAGCACACCCTATCTGAAATTAAACAGTAAGCCACAGAAGTCTGTTCTGGTAGTGTCATCCATATTATCTCACCTATCACCGATATAATACCTCCCTTTGGTCAACACTGGATTAGAAGGAGGATAATAGGTCCAGTGGAAGTTTATTTTACAATGGTATCCGATCATTTCTTAAAAGGGAGAAGTTGTAACTCTAAGTTGCTAAAGCTAATATGATACTGTTCTTCCCATTTCTTGGAACCCGGTGTTGCCAACACTATTTCCTTGTTCTCAGTTTCTATCTCAGGCTTTTACTTGGTTCTTAGGCTATCTTCAATTCTACCTTAAAATTTCAGGTATGGCACATATTAACTCCTCATCGTAATTTAAAAAAATCTTATTCTGCATTTTAAAAAATTCTGTGAAAATATATAAAGAGGTTGTCAACTTTGCATTTATCTAATAAGCCTTGACTTTAAAGACCTGGGTTTACTGAACACCTATGTACCAGCTGCTATTCTCTGTACTGGAGATAAAACAGTGAATAAAACAAAACAAAATCCACAATCTCATGAATCACAGAGCAGTAATGGAGTGAAATGCTTCAAAATTAAGTCAATTACCATGCATGTGATGTCCCACTAAAATTGAGAATCACTGAGCTAACTAATCTGATGACTACCTAGTTTTTGATGTCTCCATTCAGTGAAGTAGATTTATAATCTACTGGATAGTTTAGTATAATATGTATTCAAATATTGAATTTATATAGACAAGTTCTACTTTCATTTCCCCGAATAGAAACTCTTACATGAAAATAGTTGATTGGTATATTTAGTATGATTAAAACCTTTATTCGAGACTTTTTTCAAAACTAGAAGTAAATTACACTGTGATTTTAACATAGGCAGAGCCGCTTCTAATGGGTCAGTCCTGATGCCACAAATAAGAGAAGATACATATTTAAAGTCTCACTGCAAAATTATGCTTTCTGAGCTAGTAAATAGAAAAAAAAAAATCCTAATGTAACAGAAATGGTTTCTGAATTAAATTGGTAAGAAATGGTACAAAAACAATACACTTAGTGAAAAATAATTATAAATCAAAATTTTAAACTCTCCATGGCAAAATAGGACAGAAATGCTTTTTTTTTCAAAATTTTCAGTGCAATAACTTTAAATTATAGTTTTTATATAAAGGAGATTTATTTTAGAGTATCTTTAAATATTACTAATTCAAATGAATTTAAACTTTGAATAATATTTAGAGTATACCATCTCCTCATCTCAGCTGCTTGCCAGGCATGCTCTCTGAGAACTCACTATGACTTGGCAGTTACCCACTGACCGCAAGTTCAGATTTATGAGGAGGAAACAATCCAGCTCTGTTTGTTTGCCTTTGGTTCAGCAGTCTGTTCCTGTGGTGATTTCCACATGGCATACATGCAGGAAGGTCACAATCATCTTGGTCCAGGGATTTGGAATCTAAATTACTTATTAGAAAAAACAAACCCGTGGTCTTTAGAGGAATATGAAACATAGCAATTTTTTGGAATATGTCATCTTAAAACGTTCAGAATCTTATCCTGAGGCAAACAAAAGGCATTAATCATTGTGATGTCTATGTACAAAGAATGGAAGCTTGCCTATAGGTGTCATTGCTATGGGTATACAATAAAATCTAGATTCTCGGAAAGACGCTATACTTTAAAAATATTTTAAAATATGGTAATGACTAAGATTACAGGCAAATGGCATTACTTACATTATTAGAAGCAAATAAGGAAAAATGTGTATGTGTATCCATTATATACACATATATATGTATATAAAATGGAATATATATATACCATTTTTCAGTATATAATATATATATATATATATACTGAAACTTGAATGTATTCAGTATAAAGAATGGGGGCAGCTGTAGATGACTTGAGACAGAAAGCTCCTCTATAGCATCTGAACCATCTGCCAGCCGTTCAGTATCTCTGGGTTGCCAGTTGTATTTGGGACTTGCCAAGGAGCCAGATGCTCCCATGGCTTTCTATCGTATAGTAATTGCTCTCCAAAGAACAAAAAAGTAAAAATGCAAGAATAATGTTATTTTTGTATATATTTTAAATGTTTTTGGTTTCTGTTTTTTTATTCTGATGTAAGTGAAAATAAATATTTGAATACAAAAAAATACTTTTTTTAGAGTATTTAAAAAAACCACATTCCAAAATGGAATCTTTTATATTTCCTTTGACCATGAGAAGTAAATGGATGAGGAAAATGGCCTAGGATCCCAATACATTCTGTGTGTCTATATTCTTGAAGGAGTCTAAGGGTGGCTGAGGAGAAGCTAAATGTTATCAGAGGTAAAGGATAATAACACCATATATTCAGTATGAACTTCATAGATATTTTTTGAATAAATAAGTTGTATTAAGAGAGATGATAAACACAATCAGAGCTATTGTCTCTACCATAGAAAGGGACCTTGGGATGGAAACTGGGCCCTAGATTTTTCCTGGGATATAAAGATGTTTAAATTAGTTGTTGGTGTGGAAGAAAGGGACAAGGAGAAGATTAAGGCCAGGTGGAGCATCCCGGCAGGACTAACGTGCTGTGTTAAAAAGGCATTTTGTCATTACTGACCAGCTGACTTGTTCCATTTTCTGAAGCATTTCATATAAAATCTGGCTCTCTGAATGTCTGATATTTTGGTTTCTTACTAACTTTAATGTCTATGTCCTAGTTTTCTCCAAGCCTGCTTAACTTAAGTAGGTGGAGACATCCCTTCTTTGTTCTGTTAACAGTAGTCTTTCTCTGTCTCTGTCTCAGTGCACACACACTCACACACACACACACACACACACACACCTCTGTCAACCTAGTCTGGAATGTAGTAAGTGTCCATAAATATTGGATGTTATTATTAATTTGTATATAAGAAGTATTCTAGCATTTCAGAAGGGTACATAAACCATAGTCTTAAGAAACCTGGTTTCCAATTCTGGTCATGGAAGTTTCATTAAAAGTCTCTGATCCTCATTTTCTCTTGTAAATAAAACATAGATAATAATAATTCTTGTATAAGATTAATCAAATATTGAATTTTTAAAAATATATTTTAACATATTTTAGGAACAAAATCAGTTTATTAGTGCTACTTATAACTAACGAAAAGGGCACAACTTCCCATGGGCTCACTTTTCTTATCTGTAACGCACATTTGAAAAATCCCCAACTCTCACCTAAGTTTTAGCCCTGTATCAATCCACTTTCAGGAAGAAGTTAGTTAAAATACACATTTATGAAGAATCATGTTTTTATTTTATTTTATTTTTTTAAATTTTATTTATTTATTTGACAGAGAGAGATCACAAGTAGGCAGAGAGGCAGGCAGAGAGAGAGACTCCCTGCTGAGCAGAGAGCCTGACATGGGACTCAATCCCAGGACCCTGAGATCACAACCTGAGCCGAAGGCAGATGCCTAACCGACTGAGCTACCCAGGTGCCCCAGAATCATGTTTTTAAAGAAGTATCATGAATGTGGGGACTTAATTGATAATGAACTATATAATGATGATAGGTCTTTAGCACAGCTGAAGGGAGAAGGAAGGCATCCCCAAAGCATCATCTAATTTGAATTTCTTGCTGATGTGTCAGATGGGCTGCCCTACTTACAACTAATGAAAAGGGCACAGCTTCCCCTAGACTCACTTTCCTCATCTGTAAAGCATATTTGAAAAATACCTAACTCTTTTATTTATACTTTATATTCTTTCTAAACGAAATATTTTTATTTTCTCAATTATAAAAAAGCCACATAATTTTTTAAAAATATAAATAATATAGCAACCTAATAAAAAATAAATAAAAATCATGTTTATTCCACTCAAGACTAAACATTGTACCATTTAGTAAGAATGTTTCTAGGTTTCTCTCCCTGTGCATAGTAGATTGAATTACTATTCCCAAATATTACTCTACTCTCCTGCCTATATCGGGTCAAGTTGCCATGTTGCCTGTGCCCCTCCTGTGGTAAAGTATGCATCCTTTCTTATTGACTTTGTCTTGGTTCATGTGACTTGCTTTGGCCCACATGTGAAGGGACATGATGTACACCTTGTCTGGGCCAAAGCTGTTGAAACATTGTGTGTTTTGCCTGCTCTCATTCTTTTCTGTCTTCAACTTGCAAGGGATCTTTCATATTGGGGCTGCTCCTTCACCTGGGGTCTCTGAATCCTTGAATGAGAAGAAAATGGAATAAAGCTTGTGCTATGTGGAATTACAAGAGGGCCCCCATGACCTTTATCCCCTGATGTTGCTCCCATGATTATATCCTGGTACAAGGCAAAAGGGATTTTGAAGATGTAATTGAGGTTTCTAATCAATTGATTTAAAACAGGGGAGGTTATCCAGCTGGGGCTTAGCTAATCATATGAGTCCTTTCACAGCAGACATTTTTTTCTGACATAGTAGAAGAGGAAATCTGAGATATTGAAATCACGAGAGAAATTCAATGAAAGGAAGATTCTCTGTTGTTGAGGGGGAGGAGGCCACAGAGCAGGAACCGGAGAGTAGCCTCCAGGAGGTGAGTGGAACCTACCACTTTGCAAGAAAAAGACTGACAGCTTGCAAGAAAAAGGGGGCTTTTCAGCTCTATAACTTTGAGCAACTGAATTATATGAAAAACATGAATGAAGTTGGAAACATTATTTCCTTGAACTTCCGGATAAAAACCCAAACTGGCAAAGACTTGACTTGGGCCTAGGGAGGCCCTAAGCAGAGAACTTAGTTGAGTTGGACTTCTGACCCCACAGAACTGTGAGATGATAAATGAGTGTGATTTTAAGACATTACATAGGTGGTAATTTGTTAAATGTAATACAGAGCTACAGCAGCCAGCCCACAGCAACTGACACATAAGAAACAAATATTGTAATAAACAAATGTGAGGGTTATTTTGTTACTTCAAAGCCACAATTAAATACAGTGTGTCTTCACCCACACATTCTCCCTCTCTCTCTCTCTCTCTCTCAACCCACACACAGTGTTTTCATGCCATGATATGCATCGTATTAAATATTCTTCTTTGTAACTTCCTCACTCCATAATTCATTCAGAAAAATTTTATACCCATAGAAATAGACCTGCAACATTGCTTGTAATGGCTAATTTCCCTTTAAGACGTACAATATACTAGTTCCTTTTAACAAGAACTACTTTAAATAAACGCTATTTAGGAAACTTTTAGGTTGCACAGCTATTCATGATTCAAAAAAGAAAAATCCAACAACATCTCTTGTATGGATATTTTCACGGTTGTAGCCTCCTGAAGGATCTAATTTATAGCCTTTTATTATTTTATTTAAATAATTTATAATCTTTCTTATTTATAGTTGCTACTATTTCCCCAGTTTTTACTACTGATATATATGTGTGTATATACACAGTTATCTAGGTATATATACATTTATCTATATATACACACATACACATCCTTTCATACAGTTTTAAATGTTGTGAAGCCAAGTGTTTCTAGGTATCTTTTGTTTTTGTTTTTGTTTTTTTTTTTTTTTTATTCTTATGTTAATCCCCATACATTACATCATTAGTTCTAGATGAAGTGTTCCATGATTCATTGTTCGAGCACAACACCCAGTGCTCCATGCAGAACGTGCCCTCCTCAATACCCACCACCAGGCCAACCCATCCTCCCATTGTTTTTGTTTTCTGACTCTGGTGTCCATTCCCTTAATTTAGAAAGGAAGGAATATAAATTTTAAGTTAGAAATGATGGCATAGAAGCAAACATTCTTTCCTGTACCTTCCACATTTTCTGTTGGTATTTCAGACAGCACTTGGGAAGTCCAAATTTTAAAGCCAGAGCAGCTGTTCAACAAAATGTTCACACAAGCCAGCAGGCTAGTATGCTCTCAATAGGTTTGTGTAACAAATAACTGCAAAGTTGTTTTTGCATAAATGAGAACTTCATGGCCAACTACAAAGTTTACATGTGTAATTTAGGTCTAACACTGGAAAAGATAACTAGGAATGTGTATATCTGGTGTTTATAATGAAGGAAAGTCAGGATAACTATGGAAGCAATGAGGAGTTCAGAACATTTTTCATCTGGATAACTTAAGGTATTGGCTTGAATTTAGCATCATTAATTACCATTTTCCTCAGTAAATTCCTTACAATTCCTTTGAGGCAAGTATCATTTTCTCTATTCAAATCTTCTGAGCCTGATTACAGTAAACTAAACTGTTACTGTTTTTCTTTTCTGTACAATGGATATCTACGTATCATGATGTTGTTTGTACATCATGGAAATTGTATGAAGTATTTGGAGTTCTTTCAGAATGGAAGATGATAAATAACTTACTTCCTTTTTGTCTGACTGACCAAAGAGTTTTAATTGATAATTTACCATTGGTAGGAACTATATTTCCAGTGCTTTCATCTGAAGAAACAAACAAAAATTGCCTTTGAACAAAAAAAATCTACTCTTTAGGACATTTAGCACACATAAAAAACAAAAAACAACAACAAAAAAACTTGTATTCTTGGCCAAACTAAGTGGCTGTAGTGGTATTTCCTGTTACATTGGAAGTACAGTGCCTTTGCCAAGAAAAGACTAATAATGTATATAATGCCAGTGCAACCTGCGTTGTTTGCCTGATTGCTTTTTAGCAGTAGGAGTTTGAAACTGAAAGCAGTAAATGGAATTATAAGCTTTGTACCTCATTGTATGAGAAAAAATAATGATATGTTACGACCTACATTTCAATGGCATATTTTATTTTTATTATTGTGGCTATGTAAAAAACTCTTACGAATCTAAAAATTTATAGGACCTTCCTGTAGAACATTTTAATGTTCTAGTTCATAAATTTTTTGCTTTGAAACCAAATACACAAAGACAACTCACAACGATCTACACTACCAGCACCCTAACTTCATCAGTCATATTCTTGGTGACACAGTAGGCAGTGAGAATATAACATGTCATCCAACTAATTCTGAGGAAATAACAAAGGAAAAATCATCTAGGAGAGCTTGGTAATTTTATTTAAAAAAATCAAGTGACTGTGAGTCTCCACAAAATTGCCCTCAAAGCTACCTGTTGATGTTTCACCAAGTAATTCTGTGGAGTTCCATAACCTCCATGTTAAAAACCTCATATTATGATTTTTTTCTGGTAAATAGGGATAAATTTTAAAGAAGATATTTATGTGAAAAATGGTGAGTCTCTATCATTAAAATATTATTTGAATGATGCTTGTTGTTTCTATTATGAGAAAAAGAGATCAAGATCTAAACCATAGTCAGTGTGGAAAGATAGACAAGAATAGCAATATCCAACCTCATGATGTCTGCACTTTTGTCTCCCCCTGACCTGACAATTCCTGCTGGACCCTGGAGGTTACTTTCTTGAAAGAAAATTTGTTCTCTACGTCTCTTCCCCTACCTTGATGAAACTAGGTACATGATGTATGACTGCTATTTAATTACATAAATAAGTTCTTGATGTGTCTGCTCATTTTTGTAAAAGGTTAGGAATAAGGTACTTGTTATGAACACAGATCCCAATGATATCACTGTGTTTAGGTCTTAATCTATTTGACTTTGAATACTTTTTCTAGAGATGTAACTCAGAATGAAGAATGTCTGCTGTCTTTCCAAAGCATTATAAGGGTAAGACTATCAACAAAATCTACCATTTACTTTTATTTATTTATTTATTTATTTTTTAAGATTTTTATTTATTTATTTGACAGAGAGAGAGAGAGACAGCGAGAGAGGGAACACAAGCATGGGGAGTGGGAGAGGGAGAAGCAGGCCTCCCGCAGAGCAGGGAGCCCGATGCGGGGCTCGATCCCAGGACCCTGGAATCATGACCTAAGCTGAAGGCAGACGCTTAACGACTGAGCCACCCAGGCGCCCCTACCATTTACTTTTGAACAACAAACCTCAAGGCCAGGTAGTTAGAAATGACATAGAGTTTTATGCATTACTTTGGAGAAATAGAATCAGCTAGTGAGTGTCTATTATGTGTCAGGTATTATGACCACAAGAGAAAAAGTAATGAGCAAGCTGTTCAGTATTTTAAGGAAGCTTGCCACTTACTTTGGAAAACAGACATTACCTTGTAATTTCAAATTATTGCATAAATGATGGTGTATGTGGTGGTAAATGTAGGGTGCTATAGGACCCAAAGGGAGGGAACTAACGCTATTATGAATTGTCGATGGGGATTTGGGTCAGCCAAGTGATCACAGAGTTCAGAGATATTTCTGTGACTTCAATGATGAGTTTATTTTAGACAGGTCATGAGGAATAGAGAGTGGGGAGGACAGAGAAGAGAGCTCTAGGAAGTGCGGTATAAACAAAGGCTGGGATGCTCAGGTTCTAATAAGCATGGCAAATTGTGGAATTGAAACAAAGTCTTCAAACTGGCTTATCATTTTCTGATATCACATCTTAAAACTAAGTTACTATTTAATAACTTCCACTATATTTCATTATTTTATTTTGTTTTGCCTTGTTTTCTAGTTTTGCATTCTTTATTCCCCATATTATCTGGCTCTTCTGTGGCCCTGCTGCAAAACCAGAAAATGTAGGCAAGATAGAAGAAAGGTATTGTGTCATCATGAATTCTAACACTTTGATTTTTCCTAATGAGATTAACCTCCTAAGATGTTAATTTTTTTTTATAAGAAAATGTGCCCTGAGGTCCATCCAGGAGACTACTGATATTTAGGAATATATCCTTTCACAACTAGCACTGAAAAATTAAATCAATAAGAAGTTTGTCATGATTTGAATCTTTCTTATAATTCCTGGTAAGTTATCTTTGAATCTCTCTTCAGAGAAACTAAACAGGTAGTTTCTGATTATTTCCTTTCTCTAACTAAGGAGCTTACTCAGAGACACACCAGGAGGTTTCATATCTGTTATACATAGCACCCTGACTATTGCAAACAAAAGAGATTTCAATAAATGCCCTCTACTTGACTGAATATGGATCAGAGAAATAATTTAGGTACTTATTATAGATAATCTCTTTGCAGACTCACCCAAGGTAGAGATTATAAAATTTTGATAAACACACAAAAATCCCTAAAATGCTAATAGGTATATTTGCCCTATTAAAAAAAAAATCCACAGGTTGATGTGATTCCACTAAATTCTATATTGAAAATGCTAATAGATATATTTGCCCTATTAAAAAAAAAATCCACAGGTTGATGTGATTCCACTAAATTCTATATTGAAGAGTACTTTGTTGTGCCCCGTTTCTTTACATGTACTTATTGTGCTACTACTGATGCTTTGGGAAGCCACTTTTGTTCCTAAGGTTAGAAGAGCTTTATTTAATACAGGTGGAGCAGTAATTATGACCGATGTAAATTTCCAAGCACAGATTGCACAAGCTGCTGGTGCTGGCAGTCTGCTTTGTGTGTATTGATGTCCATGTGCCAAACGTTGTATCTATTAGCCTAGAGACATCAGTGGGATTGGACATCAGCTGAACACGGCATACTGAAAAGTAAAGAGAAACTCCGTATCTTCACTCAAGATGTAAACTCGGTATGAAAAATGAAGTGAATGAGAATTAAAAAACTTTGAAATGAAGTTTGCATAAATTTCAACTCTAAATTTAAATTTCTCTGGAAATTCAAAATTATTACCACTGCATTATATATTTTGCTTCCATTTTTATACTTGCTTTTTATAAATTCCAGAGCATTTTTGGAAATACTAAATTCTAGAATAATGTAAGAAGGGATTCCTGTGAAATACCTGAAACAATCAGTATGAGATATTTAATACATAAACTACATGAAAATGGGGGTAATTCACACAGAAATACACATAGGTGTCCTGTTATAAAGCTTAGTCATGAAATGCAGGTTGGTGAGCCTAGGCATCAACACAGCAGCTTCAACACTACAAATGACATTACAGCTGCCTTCTCATTCCCCACAATCCCATATATATATTCTGTAAGTTCTTCAGTTATAGAATTTGGAAAATGTCTTCCAAAATTATGTGGCTTGCCTTTTAACTTTATGGTTTTTATGGATGAACATAAATCTTAAATTTAGTTAATGCTTTTTATTTATAGTTCATATTTGTTTAATTTTAATAACATAAATCCTTCCTAACATGCAGATATAAAAATATTGTTCTATATTTCTAGAAATGATTAAATATTTTGTTTTTCACATTAAAATAGTCCATTTTAATTTTTGTGAATGCTTGATGTATGGATTACATTTTAATTTTTTGTTCTATTTGGATATCTAGTTGTCTCAACATCATTGTTGTTAATTTCCTTTAAAAATTTTTCTTGATTTAGCTATAAATGTATTGATTCAATAGATCAGTCTTTGTGGTATTGACTATCCCTGTCTTTGAAAGGGTTTATTACTTCATTTATTTAGATCTTTTAACATCTTTCAGTATGTTTCACATTTTGTCTTCAAATTTCTTGAATATCTTTTGTCCTTGATACCTTATAGTTTTATTCTTGTTAAATATTGTTTTTAAATGTTTTTAAATATTTTTACTGATTAATAGAATTGCAGTTTGTTGTTTATGCTAATATCTGCAATCTTGCTAAAGTTTTAAATAACTCTAATAATGATAATTTGCCTATAAATGAATTTTAGGGGCCACTATATAAATATCCATATAAATCATTAATAATAAGAGTTTGACTTTTTCCTGTCAAATTCTTTATTTCTTGTACTGGCTAAGACCTCTAGTGCATCTTTACACAGAGCCTGTTGTAATAGTCTTCTTTGTCTTGCTGCTGATCTAAAGAAATAACTAGCAATTTCACAGAAGTAATTATATTTGCTGAGTGTCTTGATAGAGTTTAGGATGTTAAGAAAGTAAGAAAGTTTGCTTGGGGGGATGATACATTGAATAGGTCATAAATTTTGTCATGTGTTTTTTCTGATGCTATTGAAATGATAATATAGGTATCTTTCATAACCTGTTAATGAGATAAATTATATTTATGAATTTTATAATGTGAAGCCACTTTGCATTCCTAGGATATTTCCCTAATATTTTATATGTTGTTGCTAATATTGTGTTTTAGATTTTTGCATCTCAAAGTCTTTGTTTGATTTTGATATCAAGGTGATATAGGACTTATTAACTCTCCCCCACCCCTTTATTCTGTTCTGTTTAGGAACCTGCTTAAGGTTGTAATTATAAATTACTTAAACTTTTGCTTGAACTCACCTGTAAAACCATCTGGGCCTGGTTTCTTCTTTGTAAGAAATTTGTAATCAGACTCAATTTATATTGTGATTATAGAAAATTTACATTTCTTCTTTTCTTCTTTTAATTTTTACTTTATTTTTTATGTCAGTATAGTTACATGATGTTAAATTAGTTTCAGGTGTATAACACAGTGATTCTACATCTCTATATATTATGCTACGCTCACAAGTGGAGCTCCCACCCGTCACCATGCAACACTATTACAATATCACTGACTGTATTCCCCATGCTGTACCTTTTATTCCCATGACTTATTTTTTATTTAGTTTTATTAAATTATCTATTTCAAGGTATTTGCCCATTTAATTACAATGTTTTAATCTTTACTGGCATTGAGATTTTCACAATATTCTCATTAACTTTTTAATCCATGCTGTTCTTTAGTTTGTCTTCTTTTCAGTTTCCAGTATTATTTCATTGTGTGCTCTTTCTCTCCCTGTTTTTATCAGTCTTGCCGTAAGTTTTTTTCTTTTCACTAGAGCCAACTTTTGGGCTTTGTTGGGCCTCTCTATTGCATCTTTAAGGAACCAAATTATGGTAACTTTCTTCTGAGAGGACTTGGAATTTCTCTTTCAGAATCCAGGGAAAGATACCAATTGAACGTACTCTAATTCTGAATGTTTATAGATCCATGGGATAATTTCATGGTCTACCTCTATCAGTCCAGTAGACAATCAAACTATCAGCCTCATTTTTCCATTTCAAATCTGACGTTGCCACTTTTCCTGAATGCAACCTGATTTCTGTGTGCACTTGTTTTCAAGTGTCAGTTTTACTTCACTGGCTTATTTTTTATTTTTATTTGTCCTTGGACATTTCTTTTGCTTACTACGGTGCATTAAAAGTGTATTTGTTGTAAATTATCTAGGATCAACTATTATTCTAGTAAGAAGCCCCTTCAGGGTACCTTTCTGTCATATTGCTAGAAATGGAGTTTCCCTCTGAGACATTTTCAAAGGTTTAGGTATTTCAGATAACTTTTACTTAAATATTTGATCTCAGAGATTGTGTCTGTTTGAAGTCTGCTCTTCAAACCTGTAAGTAAATTAGGGAAGTATTTTGAGATTCAACAATTGAAGCCTTAGCTGGTATTCTTTGAAAATATGAAAATAAACTTGTCTACACTAAGAGAAATCTCTTTCCAATGCTAACATCTTGCCAACTGTTTCATATCATATTTTAGTTCTCCTGATATTACCAAAAAGGGAAGAAGAAAACTAATTTATCGAGCACTTATAATGTGCCATTTTATTAGTTGTTTTTCATTTGCCAGCTCAATAAATCCTCAGACCAATTTTATGGCTGAATGTTATGGCCATTTTTAATTTGAAGAAAGAAAAAGATGGAGAAATTTGCACAGGCTAATAATAGTTTAAGGAGACAAACCTGAGGTCTGTTTGACCTAAAATTTTCCCACAATATGGTAGTACTACATACCTCTGTTTTATAGGTGTGGATATTGAGACTTAAAAGTTTTTTTTTTTTTTTTTAAGATTTTTATTTATTTGAGAGAGAGAGAGTGCTCTGCGAGAGCACAAGCAGGGGGAGCTTGTGGAGGAAGGAAAGGGAGAAGCAGGCTCCCCACTGAGCAGGGAGCCCTATGTGGGGCTTGATCCCAGGGCCCTGGGATCATGACCTGAGCCAAAGGCAGATAGTTAACTGACTGAGCCACCCAGGTGCCCCCTCCCTACTTTTTTTTTTAAGATTTTTATTTAGAGGCTTACAAGGTTTAAAAAGTAACTTACCCAAATAAAACTGGAACATGGGTCTCTTTGATTTTTAAGTCTGTATACTTTCCAAAATATTTTTTTTCTGTAATATGTCATAGCCATACCATAAAATATAGGACAAGACTTCAAGTCTCACATATTCATTTTTTTAAAAGATTTATTTATTTATTTAATTGAGAGAGAAAGAGTGTGCATGAGCAGGGGAGAGGAGGAGGAGGGAAAGCACAGGGAGAAGGAGAAGCAGACTCCCCACTGAGCAGGGAGCCCAACAAGGGGCTCAATCCCAGGACCCTGAGATCATGACCTGAGCTGAAGGCAGATGCTTAACCTACTGAATCACCCAGGCACCCCATGTTTCAGATATTCTTAAACCCATCAGGACTCTTTAAGAACAGCGTATTTTTATCATCACTCCTTTACGGTGTGTATAAATGCAGATATTGACTATCTAATTGTAATATACAATTAAACATATTCATTTACATTGTTCAATGTCATGAGTTTTGACAGAAATAGACACACCTGAATCCATAGTCACAATTATAGTACTGAACATTTCCATCACTCATAAAAGGGTTCCCTAGCCCAGTTGCAGTTCATCTCTCCATCCACCCATATCTCAGCAAGAACTGATATGCTTTTTGTTACTATAGAATAGTTTGTATTTTTTAGAATTTTTATATAAATAGAATTCTATAGTATGTGCTCATTGTTTCTGACTTCATTTATCACAGTGATGTTGAGGTTCATTCATGTTGCATATATTAGTATTTCATTTCTTTTTTCAATGACTGGTATTTTATTATGCCATATTTTGTTTCTTTATTTCTTTATTGATGAACATTTGGGTTGTTTATAACTTTCCGCTATTGTGAATGAAACTGCTGTAAAATTGATGTATAAGTCTTTGGGGTCACATATACTTTCATTAATCTTGGATAAATAGTTGAAGTGGATGGCTAGTCTATGTGAAAGATGTATATGCAACTAAAGAATTTGCCAGTTTTCCAAAGTGGTAATGATATTATATATTCTCACCAGCTTTTGAGAGCTCTGGTTATTTTATGAACTCTCCAATACTTTGTATATTCAGACTTTTTTTTAAAATGTAGACATTCTAGTTTGTGTGTGTGTGCATGGGTATGTGTGCATTTCTATACCCATGCATGCTCATGTAGAATTATCTCATGTGGTTCTAACTTGCAATTAGTTGATGACTAATGATGTGGAGCAATTATGTGACCATTGGTTATTTGTGTATCTTCTTTTGGTCATTCAGGGGTTTTGTCCACTTTTCAAACTGGCTTAGTTGTCTTCCACTTGTGTTTTAAGAACACAGTATATATTCAGGTTACAGTCTTCTGACTGATTTATGCATTGTGAATATTTTCTCTCTATCCATGGCTTGACTTTTAACTTTCTTAATGGTGTCTTCTGTTGAGCAAAAGTTTTTCATTTTGATGAAGTCCTAATTATCATTTTTTCTTCTTTTATGTTTGCATTCATTGCATTCATATCTAAAAAGTTTGCCAACCCACAGGTCACAAGGATTCGATTCTATGTTTCCTCTATAAGTTTAATAACTTTAGCTTACAAATTTAAGTCAATGATCATTGTCTTTTCAGATAAGAATATATATTGGAATTTTTCTATATAGATATCCTGTTCCAACAAAATGTCATATAAAAGACTTCTTTTTCAACGAAGAATTATCTTGACAACCTTAAAAAAATAAATTCTCTGTGTGTGTGTATATATATATATACATATGTAGTTGTTTCTAGACAATCTACTGTTTTTTAAAAAAGATTTTATTTATTTACTTGAGAGAGAGATAGCGAGAGAGAGAGAGTCCAAGTGGGGAGGAGAGGGAGAAGCAGGCTTCCCACTGAGCAGGGAGCCCGATGTGGGGCTCGATCCCAGGACCCTGAGATCATGACCTGAGCTGAAGGCAGACACTTAAAGACTGAATCACCCAGGTGCCCTAATAATCTACTATTTTTAATTGACTTATATGCCTAACCTTCTACCAATCACTTTCTTAATGACTCATAAGAGTAGTCAATAAGATCAAGTATCCTGAGTCCCCAGATTTTTTTAATTGCTTTGGCTCTTATTTGTGTGACTCTCCATATAAGTTTTAGAATAAGGGCACCTTGGTGGCTCAGTTGTTAAGCATCTGCCTTCGGTCAGGTCATGATCCCAGAGTCCTGGGATTGAGTCCCGCATTGGGCTCCCTGCTTGGCGGGAGGCCTGCTTCTCCCTCTCCCACTCCCCCTGCTTGTGTTCCCTCTATCGCTGTGTCTCTCTCTGTCAAATAAACAAATAAAATCTCAAAAAAAAAAATAAAAAATAAAAAAATTTTAGAATAGCTTGTCAATTTCTCCTTAAAAAATTCCTGACATAATTTTGATAGTTGTTATATTCAAATCTACAGGTCAACTGAGGTAAAATTAACATTTTAATAATACCCACTTCTCCAATCCATGTGCATAATATATTTTTCCATTCATTTTGAGTTTCTTTAATTCATAACAGCAATGTTTTATGGGTTTCCATACAATACATGTACATCTTTTAAAAATTGGTTTATGAGTTTATTTTTGACACTGTTGTAAACAGAATTTTTAGAAATTTCACTTTTCAACTTTTTTGCTGCTTTGGATTTTGTAGATTAACTGTGTATACCAGGGCCTTTCTAATTACATTCATGTAGTAGTTTTGTATTCTTTTGAACTTTTTACTTAGATTGTCATGTATGTAATATATTTTTCTTTGGTTCATTTCCAGATTGATTTTATCTTTGTTTTTTTCTTTTTTTTTTTTTTAAAGATTTTATTTATTTATTTGAGAGAGAGAGACACAGTGAGAGAGGGAACACAAGGAGGGGGAGTGGGACAGGGAGAAGCAGGCTTCCCACTGTGTAGGGAGCCCGATGCAGGGCTAGATCCCAGGAACTTGGGATCATGACCTGAGCTGAAGGCAAACGCTTAAGGACTGAGCCACCCAGGTGCCCCTATCTTTGTTTTTTCAGTAGTTTAACTATGATGTACCTAGATGTGATTTTTTTTTTTTTGTATTTATCCTGTTTGGTTGCACAGTTTCTTGAATGTACAAAAAAAACTTCTATTTTTTTTTTTGCATTTCACTAGTATTTGGCCTTCATTTTGTCAAATATTTTTACCTCAATTTTGTTACTCTATGTTAGCATATGTTAGACTTTGTGTTGCCGTCTCACAAGTCCTTAAAGCTTTGCTTATTTTTTCCATTTCTTTTCCTGCTTTCCCTCTGACTGGATAATTTTATTGTATTCAAATTTCTGACTCCTCCATTATCTTTATTGCACTATTATTCCAGCTAATTTCTCTTTTGGATTTTATATTTCTCATTTTTAGAATTTCCATTTTTAAACTATATATTTCCCATATTTCTATCTTTTCATTCATTCTGAGCATATTTTTCTTTACCTCATCCAATGTAGGTTTAATAGATATCTCCTAGTCATTTTTTATAATTGCAGCATCTGGATCTATTCAATTTTGGTCTCTGTTTATTGCATTTCAGCAAGCATTTAATTTAGTTAGGCCCAAATTACTAACTTTGTCAAAACTGCAGTGTGCATCAACCCAGATCTCAGTTCAGTTCTTTTTTTTTTTTTTTTAAGATTTTATTTTATTTATTTATTTGAGAGAGAGTGAGTGAGAGAGAGAGCACAAGCAGGGGCAGAGGGGGAGGGAGAAGCAGGCCCCCCCCACTGAACAGGGGCTCAATTCCAGGACTCTGGGATCATGACCTGAGCCAAAGGCAGACACTCAACCGACTAAGGCACGCAGGCGCCCCTCAGTTCAGTTCTTTTGACTTAGCCACCAGCTGTTCCAGTATATTTCACACATACATGATGTCGGGGTCAGCAGAATTTGGGTAAAATTTATAAAATCTGGGATTTCTCTTACCTGTCTCTCTCTTTTCAGTGATGCCCCCCTTCTTTTCTAGCAGCTGTGGTTTCACTCAATTCCTTTCCTTTATTTCTTCAAGACAGAAAAATGCCATGTCTTCCATTGGAGATTCAAACATTCTGCACTATGTTGCAACTGCCTTCAGGCTAAAGCTATAAAAACCTACCACATGCTCTATTCTTTTTAAAGTTTTAACTCTCCTACAAAGGTTTGCCTGTTTTTGTTTATTTTCTAGAACTTCTTTGGAATGTTTGCAGGGAGGTGAATGGGTGTTTGTTTAGTATTTACTAAAATGTTTATAATTGTTATTTGTAGGATGGTAAGTTACTACTTTCCCATACCTAATGTAGAATAACTCTCATATACTTGTTTCTTGTACTTAAAGAACATAACTCTCACATTTTTTATTCTTTTCTCCTATCTTTCAATACAAAAGAGGTGGAATTTTCATTTCCTCTATTTCATATCTGGCTTTGGAGACATGAAGTAGCTATCAAAATTAGTATTCTTTATAGTAAAAAAAGGATTGCTATGATCTTAATCAGGTAGTGATGGCTCCTGTCTAAACATTTAGAAATGATTTGGAATTAGGCATTATCAAGAATAAAGTAAATTAGCTCAAGCTTCCCAAATTATATTTCTTTTATATACATATATGTGCATATAAAAGGTTATTAAATCAAACTTTTCTAGTTACATAAAAATTTGGTTTAAGGGTTAAAGGAATTTAAACGTGACAAATAGAGCAGTTTGCAAAGAGAGTCATTAAATTCATCACTGCTGGGGTTGAAAAGCAGCATATAAAACCAGAATAGCAAATCTTAGCCTATCAGCAATTGCAACCTATATGGAAAAGAAATCCAGAGACTGCTGAAGTAGTGAATTTTTATTTAAAAATAGTTTGCATATGGAGCACTGGGTGTTGTGCACGAACAATGAATCATGGAACACTTCATCTAGAACTAATGATGTAATGTATGGGGATTAACATAAGAATAAAAAAAAAATAGTTTGCATAGTACTCTTAGTTTTGTCTCACTTATTTGTAGGGAAGCACAGGAGTAGAAGTACTTCTCTCTCATCCAATGCCAAGTAAAGAAAGTATCAAGAAAACTGCTTTTGGGAAGAGAGTGTGCTTTCAAAGAGTGGAAGTTGTTACTATAACTGTATGTTTGCTGATAGGCAAAATCTCATGGGCTTGCCCTTTACTGCTTCAGGCTAAGCACGGGAGAGAGCTCTTCAAATTATATATGTTATTACATAGAGTTTGGAGGGCCAAATCAGTTTATGGCTCTGTAACCCTCATTTCCAAGAACCACTTAGAGTTCAAAAATACTATGAATATATTTCAAATAAATTCCTCTCCCACTTTTTTTTGTGAGTCTGTTTTTCTATTCCCTTTTGTTAATCATGTTAAATATTCAACTTCCTTATAATATTTTTGTTTGTTTTGAGTTACAGAGATATATCAAAATATCCCATTATAATTGGAGATTTTTTCTGATTTTCATATATTATGTCATTTAAAAAATTTGTAGTTATTGATACTCTAATATATGTAAACATATTGAAGTTTGTTCTTTCTGGTAGAACATAAAATGCATTTTCTTCATTTAACTCCCTTTTGCACTTTGTGCTGTTTGTTGTGAATTTATAAATTCCACAAGATGCTATTTTTATTATATAGTCAACATTCACTTAGAAGTTGCCACTTATCTGCTCTTTCCTTCTTGTATCTCCATGCCTCCATCACGGACTGTTTTTCTTTCACCTGTAAAACTCAATTTTTGTGGATTTGTTGACAGGTACTTTCTCTTCTTATTTGTCTTAAATTCTGTTTTATTTTCATCACTGGGGGAAATTTTCACTAGATAGAGAATTTTTGACTAGGAGCTATTTCTTTTATCTTTTAAAATTTTTACTCCACTGTTTCTAGTTTCTGTTAATTGTGTTGAATAATCAGCATAGCCTTATCGTTTTCTGTTTGAAGTAAACATGTTTTTTTCATTTTTTCTGATTTAATTTTTTTTTTCTTTAACTTGAATTTTAAGTGGACTAACCATCAGTGGTTATCACTTTACTTTGAATTCATCATACTTGGAATTGTAATGTTTCTTAAATCTGTTGTTGGAGTTATGTGTATCAGTTTTGGAAAATTATCCACCTCTATTTCTTCAAATATCAATTCTTTATCAATTCTGCTGCATTCTCTCTCTCCTTTCCTTCTGGGATGCTGATTGAAGAAAATAGATATTTCACTGAATCTTATATCCATCTCTGGTACTTTTGAGTAATTTCTTCCTTTTTACTTTCCATTTGTCAGTCTGAATATTTTATTCAATTTTCTAGTTAACTAATCTTTAGTTACACCATATAACCGCTTTCCTGTTAAAATGATGGATTGGTTACTTATTTTAATTATTATAATTTCTGTTTTAGGATTTTTTTTAATTTAATAAAAATCTCTGATAAAATTCTCCATGTTATTCCTTAATTTTTGAAGCATTAATCACATTTATATTTAATAATGTCTCTGGATCTTCTGTGGGTCTATTTCTATTATTTCTCTTATTCATTCTGTCTTTTTGTACATTTGGCTGTTTTATATTTGAGTTTCTAAAGTTGTGGGGCACCTGAGTGGCTCAGTTGGTTAATGGTCCAATTCTTGATTTCAGCTCAGCTCTCAATCTCAGGGTCATGAGTTTGGGCCCCATGTTGGGTATGGAGCCTACTTAAAAAAATAGACAAACAATAATCTTTAAGGTTTATATGAACACTTGAAGAGGTGATTTTAGTGTTATCTTCCTCTAGGGAGGATTTTCTTTTGCTCTGGCCAAGCAGAGACGCGTTGCTTTCATTTGCTCAGAGGTTGAGCTGATAAGAAACTGGGCTTCAGTCTTTGAGACGAGTTGTCTAGTTCAATTTTATCCTTATTGTTGGAGTATAGCAGTTCTGGGATTACATGTGAAATCCTGGGCTGTTTACCAATATTTCTTCATCATAGAGGGCCATAAATTTGAAAGTTTTATATCCTAGTCTGTTAAGAATGTAGAAAATTCTGTTCCAATTAAAACTTCTGAGCAGCCACTTTCTGTTTGGCTTTTAAGTCTTTCAGCTGCTCCTTTGGACTTAGTAGATTGCAAGAAGTGTGGCTCAAAACTTTAGCTTACCTTTCTTCCCTTTCCTTCCCATTATAGTACTGGATCCTCATGTTCACACTGTTTTAGTTCTCTCTCTCTCTTTTTTTTTGCTCCCCAATTTTTTATGCTTGATATTTTTAAATTTATTCAAATCTAGTTTTGCTTGTTGATTGATGATATTGGTCTAGAAATAGATAGTCTTCCTTTGCTAGAAGGGGAATTCCTATTTTCCCTTTTATGATGTTCAATTAATATTAAACTCTTAAAATACAAATATTCAAATGCATATTAAACTATTTTAATGATGCATTTCTGAATTATTTTCATGAGCTAACCAATGTCATCTTATGACTGTAGATTGAATTATCATTGACTCTTTGGTTAATGAATTCAGAAATCAGGAAAAATCAAAGCTAGCTTAAATACTATGAGAATTAGGAATAGAACCTTTTCTATTTTACTCACTTAATAGATGTAATTTTAGTACATACTCTGCCACTCATTGTGTGGTATTTTGCAAATTGCAAATTACCTCTCCAGGTCTCATTCTTCTCAGATAAAAGAAATGAGTTCAACTAGATGATCTTTAAAAGTCCTTCCATACCTAAAATTCTGTGATTTAATAAGAATAAATTAAACTTGAATCTTTGATGATTAGAATTTAATTTGAATCTTGAAATCCATGAGATTTTTGTAGTTTCTAAATTTAGAAAAAAATAATATTCTTTCTCATCCTTAGTGCTAGAAGATGTCCCATATGACCTGGACAAGTTTCAATGCAATAATTACTTTTTGAATATTTAATTGCCAAGACATGTTGAGAAGGTCTAGTAATATCAGGGAGCACATCCTACCACATATAAATAAATCTTATAATGAATAATAATCATAATGTGGAGTGTTAATATTAGAATACAAATTAATAAATTACACAGAATGGAGAACATACAGGTTCATGTATATGTGAAGGGCTTAATACAGTGAGATTTAGCATTGCATATCAATGAGGAAACATGAGGTAGTAAAAAAAATAGTGTTGAGACAATTATATAGAAAAGGAAGGAAAT
Organism: Leptonychotes weddellii; assembly: GCF_054177405.1. Taxonomy (NCBI): domain Eukaryota; kingdom Metazoa; phylum Chordata; class Mammalia; order Carnivora; family Phocidae; genus Leptonychotes; species Leptonychotes weddellii. Next base: position 67,006,094 of record NC_138375.1, on the reverse strand, counting down.
CTTCACTTTACAATGTATATAGTTAAGATTGTAAAATCCATATGTAAAAATCACACTTTTAATTACATAAGGATAGCAAAAAATAATATTAAACTTGAAACACAATTTTCAAGCCATAAAAAATAATTTGTAAGAAAGTGTGTAGAAGGTAGAGAAATTTTAATTAAGATAATGATTTAGAACTCTGTCATCAGACTCATATATGATGTCAGACACATGTCATCATGCCCTGGCCTGGCTGTATAAACTTGGAATAAGTACTTAAAAATTTAATCATCATCTTTCCCAAGTGTAAGATGTGAATAATAGTACCTGTTTTATTAGAAATACTGTGAAAAATAAATAGGGTAATGTCAAAATACCCAGGTTGTTGTCAGAATCAAGTAGTAGCTAGTTAATGTTAAGAATTGTATTTGAAAAATCTCAATTTTTTTCTCTGCTGAGATCAGAAGTACTTAGAGAAAAGTTTAAGACTTGGAGAGAGAAATTAATTTTGGAAAACTTGTGCATTCATCTAGCATAGGCTAAGCACTCCTAAATATCAAAGATACAAAAAACACAAGGAATGGTAGTTATCCCTCATTTACTCCAATCTAGTGACTTGTCTGAAGAATGAGACAGTGATGATAGGCAGCTTTTGAAAGGATTATCAAGTGGGGCTGAAGGCTCACTCCAGTAAGATTGGAGACCATGAAATAGAAGGGCAGCAGCCTACATGTTCATTGATTTTATGTATCACAGTTTAGCATCCCAAATTGTAGGAATAGAGAAAGTGGTTTTTCCTGTTCTAAATGTAAAGATCTATGGAATTGAAATAGCAAAATGATCACTTTTTATGGTTCTTACTAGGTCAGCTAAGAGATCTTGGTTTCTAGGACCTATAGAAAGAGAACTAAAGCCATTCAGAGATAATATAAGAGAAGGAAGGGCTTGAGGAACTAGATACTCAATAATTTCTAATAAACTATAACTTGAAATAAGGGCATAAGAAGGGAAAGGAAGATGAAGTGGAGGCACAGAATTATATGCTAGGGTGTAAGTTTGCAGAATTAAGATACTTACATGTACATGTAAATCTAAGAATTAACTATCAGAAGAACTTACTGAAGTAGAGTGGACATGACAGTTCAAGCAGAATTTCCTAAAAGTCTCTGGAACCCAGGCAGCAAGAAAAGTACATTTGTTAAACATGGGCATGTGGGAATTGCTGATGAGAACTTAAATTTAGTTTCTTTTGTATCACCAATATGTAAGAGTGCTTGGCCAGTATTGCCGACTTTTGCATGGATTATTGCACGTATTCACGTTAACTGTCCTCTGTATCCTAGCTTGTTGATCTTTTTTTTTTTTCAAGATTTTATTTATTTATTTGAGAGAGAGAGAGAATGAGCAGTGGGAAGGGGCAGAGGGACTAGCTTGTTCATCTTAAAGGGATTCTGAAACTGCAAGGATAATGACACAGGTAAGTCTAGAGGAACAGAAATAATCCTGTGAATGAGCTTCATTGAACAAGTCTTCATGGGAAAGTTTCCATTTCCAAGCTAAAGGTATCACCTAGAGTTCAACTACCTTTATTCCAACTCAGACTGCAAAGCCACAGTTGGCCTTTTTTTAAATGAAAAACCAAAAAGGTCAACTTGGGACAGTTTGTATTAACAAAAGGATGTAAAGTATAAGTGACTAAAAGGTTTATTAATCATGGAACATATTTTGGCTTCGATATTTTTTTTAATGGAGCCCTATTTCAGACCTAAGAAGACAAAAATTTGAATATATTTTTATTTTAATCACCTTAGTTAAAATTAAAATATGAGCAAGATTATTTGTTTTTGAACTGGGCCTTTGAAATTAAGAATGCTTTGCATGGAAGAATTATTCTTGTTTCTTTTGATGTTTTCTTGAGTCTCTCAAAGATGATTCCTAATGAATTGCCAGATGTAGGTTTGAGACCAGAATTTATAGACTGCAGTTATTCATTCCAGTCAAATGCCACAGACAAGAACAGCAACAAATCAAAGTTAATTCGTAATTGGAACCGACTATTACTAAAAGCAATTTAGCTTTAAAGAACCTTGACATGTTCAAAAGATGAATTACTTGGTGCAGCTTTGTTATTTAAAATTATTTTTAATCATTTAATAGAACAGAAGGCTAAACTTAGGAAGGCCAGACAGGAGTGGAATCTATTTCATGTTCTTTTTAAAACTCAGAGGATAAAACACCTTTTGAAGATAAATTAAAATGTATTTTAGGGAATCATAACAGGGTTAGGTAAAGTTTTAAGGGAATTTCTATATTGCAGATGGTAATATAATTTAATACAAAACTTTATACATTAAAAAATGTACATGGCTGCCATTACACTTTAATTTCCTTCCTCTAAATTACCTAGCAAATTATCTTTTCTTTATTTTTTTTATTTTATGCATTGGTTCCATGAAATATATGAATAAGAAAGTGAGTAAATTAAGCTGATAATTTTGCTAGTAGCCTTATGTTTTAGAAATACACAGTCCCACTCCACTTAATTTATACCCTTTGCTGTACCTGTACTTAATTTAATTCTATTTAACTTCAGCATGGTAGTTGGAGAGACCCTTTCTCTAATAATGTTAGTCTGGGCAACAGGTTATTTCTATTTTTTTTTTTTAATTGTAGAGTGGCCTAGATGAATATCTCTAAAGTCATGGCCTTAATAAATTAGAAATAATGAATCTTCTTGACTTGTCTCATTCGTTCATTTGTATAGAACTTGCAAATAACAATTTTCTCTCTCAAGGAAATCTCGTTTAATACCTGCTTTTTTTTTTTTTAAAGATTTTATTTATTTATTTGAGACAGAGAGAATGAGAGACAGAGAGCATGAGAGGGAGAAGGGTCAGAGGGAGAAGCAGACTCCCTGCCGAGCAGGGAGCCCAATGCGGGACTCGATCCCGGGACTCCGGGATCATGACCTGAGCCGAAGGCAGTCGCTTAACCAACTGAGCCACCCAGGCGCCCAATACCTGCTTTTATATTGGCCTCCCCTGCTTTTCTTGTATTGATGCTGCTCTACTTGTCCCAGAGTAGGAGAAAACACTAGTAGCAAATATAAAATTTCCAGGTTAATGGTTGATTACGGCAGAGAGATTCTGGAACAAAAATGCATTGGTAAGAAGAAAAATATTCTTGATTATTGAAAAACTTGATCATTTTGGTTAAAACCCTTAATATATGTATTTAGTAGATTCTTGGAAAATTTCACAATAGAAATAGATATCTAAGATATGAAAGTGTTTCTGTGTTTTCATATGGAACCATTAAGTTTGGGAATAACAAAAGAAATGAAGCTTTTAAAAATTTTATGGAAAGCATTATTGCAGTTTTTATCTGCAAGTCCCCAGATAGATTGAAGGCTACAGTTCTAATGGAAATTTCATGAAGTGGAAAGTGAAAAGAGTTGAGAATGATGATGATAGATACAAAACAATGACAGGCAAATTGGTTGGTTAATTAAAGCATCCATGTTTGCAGATAATATTTGGCATGTCAAACTGAATGTCAACACATGAGATTAGAAATCTAAATATCCATCACCATAGGTTGAAATTATAGTCAAGATAAAAAATGAAAAAGAGAAAAAAAATGCCACACAATGAGGCAAGAATATATAAGAGCAGGTCACTAATATATCAGATTTTTTTTTTTAAGATTTTATTTATTTATTTGAGAGAGAGAGAATGAGAGACAGAGAGCATGAGAGGGGGGAGGGTCAGAGGGAGAAGCAGACCCCCCGCTGAGCAGGGAGCCCGATGCGGGACTCGATCCCGGGACTCCAGGATCATGACCTGAGCTGAAGGCAGTCGCTTAACCAACTGAACCACCCAGGCACCCACTAATATATCAGATTTAGTGCACAAAGAGAAAGTTAAGGCAGCAGACAAAATCCAAGTGCTGATATTTGTTCCAAAACATAGTGTTTGATTATTCAGCCAAACTGTCAGATGGAACAGGATATAGAAGTTCTTGTTTTTTTTTTAACTACGTAGTGCACCGGCTCTCAATCTTTACTATATATTTTAATCACCTGAGTAGTTTTAAAGGTTCTGATGCCAAGGCCACACACCGTATCATTGAAATTATGTAGTTTTAGGGTGGGAACTAAGCAACAGTAATTCCAATTTGGTAAAGTTTGGCAAGTGCCATATATCCATACTCGTGTATGAGCCTGATTTATTTATTAAGTAGTTACTAGTAACTTTCATTTACATTTTTTTGCATAAGGAAACATATATAAATCTAATCATGTTATTTTTAAGTTTCTGGAAAAAATATGTTCCAGCTTCGTGAAGGGCAATAATATGATTGCTTTCATTTCCTTTGTAAATTAAAATTTCATTTAGATCCTGTTCTAGGAAAATCTTGAAATGAGCATTAATGAGTAATATACCATTATATGGGGGAGAAGTTGAATATAAATACTTCTTTGAAGTCGTTTACCTTGAATACCTATTTACTTTAAGTTTTCCTTGGCAGTAAAATGATTTTTTTGACAAAACAATTTACATTTTTTATTACATGGAACTTGCAGTCATCACTGTACAGACGATTAGTGTTATACAGTGAAAAAGTAAGGTTTATAAGTATAGTATACTTTTATCATACTATAACAAGTGGCTGTTTGCTTGGATCTGAAGTCTAATGTACTTTGGGAATATATTTCCACCCTAATTAAAATAAATGGCCTGTAAATATAAGTTAGCATTTTGTAAGTTTTCTCATACAGTTTAAAAGACTTCTTAGAAATTATATTTACCTTTATGACAAGCATGTTATTTTTTTTTCATTTTCTTCTGCTTTACTAGCAATAGGATTGAGCCTATTTTGATTAAATATGTCTTTTGGCATTTTAGTTTATACTTAATTCATGTTTCACATTTAACACTTCATCCTCAGTTATACATTTGGCTGGTTGTTTTTTTTTTTTTTCTTCAGATTGATATAATCAGTTGATATAAACTAGTTTCAGAGACACAAAAGTGATACTGGTCTATTCTGGCCATCTAACTAGGGTGACCAGCCAGCTGTAGTCCCGTGTGTCAAGGTGTTCCTTTTTCCTCTCAAAAGTGTCCTAGTTCAGATGATAAGTTATACTGTCCTTCTATATCTAAAGAGCTGCCGCTTCTGATAAGACTGCTCAGAATTTAAAGTCATAACATGACTTTTTCTTTTTTTTCCAAAAAAAGGGACCAGAACATTGATCATCATCTATCAGGACTGAGGGAGAACTCTTCTCTCAATGTTGAGCACGACCATGACTCTGGTTTTATGTTAAACATCACTATCTTAAGTGTTTCCCCTATGATTTATATATGTTAATTGGGGAAAGAGAACACTGTGGCTTTCTTTTGATCCCTCAGTACACTGAATCTCTGTTGTAACTTAATCAATGTCTACCTTTCAGTAAAGCTGACTCCCTATACTTAGAGTTTAGTTTCTACAAATGTGTAAACTTTGGCAATAGCAATAATCTTATTCACCTTTGAGTTACTCTCTACCTCAGTCTTTTAATTCTACCTTACAGGAAGGAAATAACTTAAAAAAAAAAAAAAACAAATGGGGAGAGGAGAAAGGAAATAAGAAAGAATAAAGACTGACTTACCCTAGCAAAGTTTTAATATGGAATTATAGTGGTAAATGTGTGAATATATAGACTAGGCCAGGTGTCCTGAGTGCTGAGTGCACTGAAATATGGCCAGAGGAGTAATAGGAGAAAAGTGCCACTCTGGGAATAACATTATGGTAATAATAACAAAAGAGACATCAACACAACAAGGAGGTGAATTTTTCCAGGTTTCCTCTTGAATTCTCACCTGATGCTACTTCTTTTCCTCTTCCTCTTTACTTTCCTCTCACTCCTCTTCTTCCTCTTTTTCTCTGCCCTGTGTTATTCTTAGCCCCTAAGGTTACTGGGGCCTTAAGGGCAATTCTGGTTTAGAAATGAATGGGAATTATTACTGCCAGGCAAGCGTGTATATTTTCTCTCTCTGTACTCTAAACTGGAAACTAAAATAGTAGAAGCTAGTAGAGATTATATATTATCACTTTCAGAAACATGAAAAAAATAATCAGTTAAAATGTCTTGGAATTGGTGTCATGGGAAAAAATACAAACAAGGTCTTTTTAAAATCCACAGTAAATTCAATTACATAGTAAACAAGTAACTTGTAAGTGGACTTTGTTTTCAATACCTTCTAATTTGTCAAATGGTCATAATACACCTTTTAGAGTACCTCACCATGCAGAGTCCTAGCCATTCTAAGAAAAAAATGCTGAATTCACTAATGAACAGAAAGAATAATCCTCGCTAAAAGATTTGTTCTTGTGCTTTAAAATACATCTCAGGAAGTCTTATTGATAGTCACTTATCAAGTCTTTCTCTCAAGCATGTAAGACTAGTCACGTAATGGTAATGTGCAGCCTCTTTTGTAGCAAAGGTCTAATTCTTACTTCAGGGTTGATCTATGTATCATTTGATGCTCTTTATCAGATTATTTCCAATAGTCTGTACCAAAAACAAGATAAGCCGGTGATTTTTATAGTCTGGTACTATACATTTGCATAGAACTTTGTAACCCCACAGTCTTGGCAATCAGCCTCAGTTGTGGATGCTTTAGTCCCTCACAGATAGCCTTTTAAGAAAAACAGTCTGGGAAGAATTACCATAGCAGAGAGTTATGCTTGATTCTCTCATTTGCATGTTAATACCCAAAATACTCTTCAAGTTTATTCAGGGTGGCTGTTTTATTGCAGAAATGCCATCTGAACTATAAGAATAAACTAAAAAGACTTGGGAGGACCTCTGAGCCCACTGAATTCTTTTTTATAAATGTAAGTGATCATAAAAAGCTTAGCGTCTCTAAGGAAAAACAAAAGAACAGACCCTCTTTTAATATGCAAATACAAGAACTCAACATCAACACGGCCTTAACTCCTAATCTTTTTTTTTTTTTTACGAATCTTTAATTTTGTGATTCCATTTCTTTGCCAGACTGCATTAGATTCATTGTTCATAAATCGGCCCTGGATTCTCTGAGGCAGAAAGGCCAGGCAGTCAGCTTAATACAGCTTTATTCTCTGTCAGGAATATCTGTAGAGAGTTTCCACGGGGGGAAAGAAGAAGAAGGTGGCAAAATCTAGTACATGACAAATTATATGGGAATGATACAAAATTTGGGAAAGATTTGTTCTTTTATTTTCCTATTTCACGTGTCTGACATGAGAGGCTCAACTATAGAACACAAATGATCCATTTCGAAAAAAAACCAGACAAATAGATAAGTGCATATTGTATGTGGTAAAACATTAGATGCCTTTAAAGTTCCAGCACCTTTCAGCCAGCCATCATGTTTTCTATCTGATAATAACTTGTTCCAAGTCGAATCACCATGGTTGGCTGCACCCTATCACACCTTTGGATAAGGAAAGTGGAATTAGAAGTTTGTGAAGTATTTCTTGATTATTCACAAGTTAACTCCTGATTGAAACAGGCTGCACCAAAACACTCAGCTCACCCCACCATATAGCAAAAGCACTGAACTGTAGTTCAAAAAATTGACCTTCAGAGATTATTATGACCTTCAAAGTGTCACTAATGTCAATGAGGCATTTTTTCCTTGTTTTGTTCTTTTTAGTGGAATTTGATAGGAAACGTCTGGGAAGAAGGGGACCTTGAATCAATTTCTTTGATAATTTTCTGAAACGGGTAGAAATCACTGATATTTGTAGATACATTAGTTAATCAAAAAATACAGTATTTCATTGTTGGTGTTAACTCTTATTTGAAAGAATAGATGCCTGCATTTTTAGAATATTAAATTCTTCTGGAAAGAACAAGGTCTGCTGCTATGCATATATAAATATTTAACTCTGTTTTTTTGTCAACATTCTAATGAATCTATTTGTGGAGCATTTTATAATAATTAAATATTGTAATAACTTCAAGCTTTGGCATTTCATACTGAGGTCATGTTGACTTTAAGAGCACTGAAGTGATTTACAGTTCAAAGCAGGCGGTGGTTTTCTCATTGACCTGATACTAAACTCACCGTCTTAAAATTTACAACTTGAAGGTGAGGTGAGGCAACAAAGAATGACAGTTATGGCCATTATCTCTTGTTTTTTTGTTTTAATCTGAGAAGTGAAGAAGACACTTTTGCCACTTCGAGAAGTTCAGTAACACAAAGAGCACGTGCCTGAAGTGTTTTCAAGTGTTAGTGTGCATGCAGACCCGGTAAGGCATCCAGTCGCGGCTGGATAGAAAATGTGTGGATATGAGCAGATCCTGCAAAGATCTCATTTATGCACAATTTTTTTTTTAAATGAGTTAGAGTTTTGGGAACTTTTTCTATCAGTGCAATCTAACATTTGGAGAAGAAATTGACATATTCCTTCAAAAAGTGGTTGCTTTTGTATATGGAAGGAAATGTTTGAAAAGGAGTTCAGAGGATGTTAAGAGTCCACATTTCAAATAAAAAATCCCTTCTAGAAATGTGGATAAGTGAATTACAGAGTTATATTTGACCTCTCCCTATTGACAGAAATTTCTCCATACAAGGTAGCTTTCATTCCTTTAGTCAGGTAGTTCTAGATGATACAAATTTCATTCTGATACTGACCCAAAATTTGACCTTATTTAATTGCTATCCATTTATCCATGTTTTTTCAGTTTGTAACGATTCAGAAGAAATATAATCTCTATTGCATATTAGAGATCTTCAAGTGTTTGAAAATACTTACCATTGCTTCAATATCACAAGTATTTGATTGATGTATTTCAAATACCCTGTCTCCTGTTGTAAAATCATAAAAAAACATTGAAAATATCAAATTTTTCTTGTTCATATATGACCACAATTGTTGGCAGATTGTTTATACATATTGTTATTGAATGCCTTGGAGAGGTTATTTAGCATGTGAAGCTATTTATTTTATTGCTGAGTAGACTCCAGGCTGCTATGCTTTGTTGACTCCATTTATATCATCCTGTATTCTGTTAACTTTTGCTTCAGGCATGGTTATGCTTAAGACATCCCATTTACTTATAATCCTTATAATATATAAGTTGGGTAAAATAAAGCCTTCCAGATCAAATTAAATAACCAAATTCCCTTAAATTAATAACATTAATTTCAGACTGAACTCAACATCAATAAAGCTATGGGATGAAGGTTTTAAAGCAGTTCTTAAAGTGTATTCTTGAGCTATGTGATGGGTGTTTTTCTCATAATGAATAGTTAATGGAGCTTACAAGATAAATAATTAGTATTTAAATAAATAAGGCCGGACCTGTTGATACACACACACACACACACACACACACCAAGATATATAAGAAGTAAAAGAGCTGTTGATGAATTTCTGATTTAAAAGGCAAGATTTTGGAAGGTTTGTTTTTTTTTTTATTGCCTGCATAATTAAAATTATCTTTTTCACATGCCCTCTATTGTCTGCTGAACATTCTCTCTGTCATTCATTTCTCTATGCCTATTTTATTGGCTGCTGCTAAAAGAAAGCTATTTCCATTCTAGAAGATGGCTTTGCCCTGTATCTAAATAACAGGTGGCAAGCAGCCAACTATAACAGATTTTGACAGTTGTAATCTGTAAGCTCCACACTGGTCCTGTGTTTATAATGGCTAGTAAATGAGTGTTGCAATCCATCTTGAAAAGACTACAATAGGTGATACTTGTTATTTGAAGAAAGTTTCAGAATCTGAGTTATATCTAGAAATGATTCCTGAAAACCATCATATACTGTGATCCTGGCTCTTAGTCCTCTGTGGTTTCACTCTCTCACACCCTATGTTGTGTGAGTAAGATAGGCTCTTTTAAGTCTTTGAGAGAGTGGCTTTGTCTTAGGTGTCTTTTCTCATTTTTGGCTGTCAGTTTATTTTATCCAGACAGTGGGCCTGATTCTTTTGTAAATTGGAGGAAACTCTTTGGGTTAAAATAATCTAGTGAATCAATCCCTATTCAAACCCTATTTTTAATGCCCCAGAACTTTAACATTAGCTTTGATCTCTATAACCACTTTTATGCACTTCCACACTTCACATTATTTAACTTCCTTTTCATTTAATATGAAAAAGAATATTCACAATTACTTACCATGGCAACCACTGTAGAAGTAGATACAAATGCCAAGACTGGCACAGAGTTCACAGTTGATATAATCATGCCAAACAGTTTGCAGCATGACCCTGTGCAGTTATTTTAAGGCTTTTGTGTTCTGATGAGTTCATTGAATGTACCATACTAGGAGTGGAATTTTTTTAAGTTGGCACACTTGATACATCATCGTCATCATCATCATCAACAAAAATAACAACAAAAACTAACTTGAGTACTTCTATACAGCAGTCAATGCTACACTTCATGGAATATTTGATTCCATATTAAATATGTACTATTGATTGCATAATGATGTAAAATGCTACTGATGCTTACGTCACACACACACTCTCTCTCACACACACACACACCCACCCACAAGTGGATGGTGTGTGCAGGACAGTAAATAAATAAATTAAATAAATAAACAAATGCAAGTCTGCTCTCAAAATTATAAATGATTAGATCATTTTAGATAGAACATGATTAAAATGTTTATTATCAGCTCAGTGAATAAGAGATAATATATTTTACATTATCCTTATACATAGCTATAGCTAGATCTGCCCTCACAAGTAAGAGCCCATTGTGTCAACGCTGAGGTGGCCAATAACAGAGGCCTAATGCTTTCAGCTGTTGGAATCATTTGTCTACTCTGCTATTTAGTGTCTCTTCTGTGGTAGATACTTTCTCATGGGTGTTAACTTGCGATGAATATATTTGCTCTATGAGCTCTCATTTTCATGTCAGTCTACACGTCTCTACCCCAGAGTTTCTTTTCTCTGATCTGCATTTATTTCTCTTTTGAGGCACCTGACCAGGCAGTCAGCCATTTACTACTTTTGGGTGTGTGTGTATTTTAACTTCAAGCCACTTTCCCATCAATGTGAAGTAGATAACTGGGTGCAACACCTAAAGCTTTATTCAGTGAGACTTCTCCACAAAGTACTTTCTTTCAAAGCCATCTTTTGGTGGGCCTACATGGTGGCCGTTGTCCTTTTTGGCTTCCACCCACGAAGTTAATGCATCTGTGAGCCAAACTCAGGCTGTGGCCTCCTTGTCAGCGGGTCAAAAGGGACCAATCTCTTGGAATCATAGGCATGAATTGAATAGCCAGGCACCTAGGTAATAGTGGGAGATGATGTGAAAGGCTGGGATACCTGCTCATGAAGCTTGTTTATGGCGTCTGGCCCGTGCTTGATTCCTGATGCAATTTCTAACTTATGATTGCTTGCTGCTGAGCTTGTCTAACTTTATGACCATGAATGTGTAAATCTGTTACAAATCAGCTCTTAACAGGCAGTTCTGGCTGCAGGCTTACTTAGTATACTATGGTAAGTAATTCTATCTTTACCAGGGCTTTGCAGCCTGCCAGTAGCTATTTTTTTTCAAATGTTTATAATTATTTACTACAGAGAACGTGCATTTTTTTTCAGAACTTTAAGGAAACGCATTGTGATTCTTTCATTAGGGATTGCCAGAAAGTTTTCTTGGTGCCTTTTTCCAATATTGAAAACTTTGAAAGCATAGGGTTTGCTGGATCATATGGCCCAAGATACTGGGCCACTTGTGCTGCAATTTGGAACTGCTGTAAAGCAATTTTCTCACTAAGCCTGAAACCTAGAAGTCTTTTCTGTCATCTAGTTTATGGGTTAAAATAGTATCTCAGGTAGAATTCAAAGAGTTCTAGCAAACATTGTGCATCATTCTTTGTGGTGAGAGTGTTAAAATGAAACACTTAATCTTTTATTTTGGAAGGATAATCTGGTGGACCCAGACTGGTAGACCTCTGCATAATCTAATGATGTAACAGATACCTGAAACTTCCTAAGATTTACCTCTCACTCCTGGGAATATACATGCTTTACCAAGTACTCAAAAATATTAGTTACTTCATGCTCATCCTTTGAAATTGGTATAGTCATGAATATAATGGCTTCATGTGATATTCTGCAGGATGCCAAGCTGATCCAAATCTCTTTAGAATATGTATTTGCAAAGAATGAGAGAGCCCGGTGGCAAGATTGTAAATATATACTGTGTTCCATTCAAACTGCATGTGAAATGTTTTTGATCATCCTTTCTGATAAAGTTGGAAATAATGTATTTTCCAGATCAGTAGCTGCATATCATGGATCTGAGGTCATGTCTATTCTGCTCTAGCAAAGATACCAAAAGGAGAACAGCTGCAATTCATGTTCTGATTTTGTTGATTTTTCCATACTCCATTTCCATTCTCCAGATTTATTTGGTTTTTGAAAGGGACACATACATAAATTAAATGACAGGGATCACTATCCCTGTATCCTTTAGATCTTTAGGGTAGCACTAATTTCTGTCTTTGCCCTCCAAATTTTATATTGCTTTTTATTTTCTGTGTTGGCCCATGCAGAAAGAATTTTCAGAACCTTCCAACTGGCTTTCCCTATAATGAAAATTCTTAACCATAGCCCCTATCTACCTATCTATCTATCTGTCTATCTATTATCTATCTATCTATCTAAATAGATAGATCTAGATCTATTAGATATCCCCCGCATATATATATACACACACACATATATAAATACCATGTGCAATCCGATTATACACTTGGACAAGTGTATAAATTAGATATTTGTACACTTTGTGACTAGGAAAATGCCCACTCTGTATGTCCACAAATCTAATATGAGCCAGACCTAAGCCACACTCCATTTATTACCTTGTTCCCATATTATTACTCTTTAATAGGGGATCAGTGATGATGCTTGGAGTCTCTTGGTATCAATATCAACTAGAAACCTGTATCAAACAGTCTTGAAAATATGTGGGTTCCTTTTCCCCAAATGTTATTGGAACAAATATTTACAGTACCATTGGGGTAGGCTGAGAGAATCATTACTATGTATACTTGTCATTGTGTTTGAGGGCTCTTCAGTCAATGATTTCCAGGTTTGCAAACTTCTTACATTCAGAATCTCAACAAGGGCTTATATCCCTTTTGTTTTTTGTTTCTTTTTGGGAAAAAATATTATAGATTTATAGGAATTTTCAGAAGCAATATGGGGAGATCCTGTATACGTTTATCCCAGTTTTTTTTCCATCTTACATAATTATAGTACAATATCTAAACCAGACTTTTTTTTTTTTTTGGAACAGTGTGTTTTTACAGTTCTGTGTCATTTTGTCATATGTGTAGATTTGTGAACCACAACCACAATCAAGACAGAGAGCCATTCTATCACCCAAAGGTCTCCCTCATGCTACCCATTTACAGTTATACCTCTCCTTTTCCTCAACATTCCAACTTTTTTTTTTTTTTAACATTCCAACTTTTGAAATCCACTAATCAGTTTCCTATCTTTATAATTTTGTCATTTAAAAATACTATATAAATAGAATCACAGGATATAAGCTTTTAAGATTGGCTTTTTCACTTAGCGTCATGTCTTTGAGTTCTGTATAGGTCGTTGTGTAAATCAGTAAGTCATTATTTTTCGATTATATGATTGGAACACAGTTGTTATTAACATTCACCCTGTTGGAGGACATTTTGGTTGTTTCCTGTTTTTGGGTTTTACAAATAAAGCTGCTATAAGCAATTGTGTACAAGTTGTGTGCACATATTTTTTCATTTCTCTGTAATAAATGCCCAAAAGTAAAATGCAGGATAATATAGCAAATGTATGTTTCTTTGCTTATAAAACTACCAGGCTATTTTTCCCAGAGTGTCCATTTTATATTCCCACCAACAATGTGTGAGAGATGTATGAAAGATCCGGTTTTTCATATCCTTATCAACATTTAGTATTATCACATTTCTGTTCACCTTCCCTTCCTTGTCTTTCTTTCTGCTATTCCAATGAGTACACACAAATAATGATTTCTCATCTTAATTTGTAGCTACCTAATAGCTAGTGATGTTGAAGATCTTTTCATGTGCTTATATGCCCTCTGTATACTTTCTTTGGATTTGTTTAACTGTTAAATTTTGAGATATATACGTATTCTAGATAAAAGTGTTTCCTCAGATGTATGGTTTGTAAGTACTTTCTCTGAGTCTACAGCTTGTTTTATCCTCTTTACAGAGTCTTTTGCAGATCAAAAGTTTTTTATTTTAATGAAGTCAAATTTATTTTTCCCCTTTTATGGATTATGCTTTTGATGCCTAGTTTAAGAACTCTTTCTGTGCTCTAAACCTGAAGATTTTAAATTTATAGTTCTACATCTTACATTTAGTCAGTATTACATTTTAATTTTTTTAAATGTGAAATTTTAGTGGAGGTTTATTATTATGTCTACAGATATCTCGTTACTGCAATGGTATTTATTAAAAATATTATCTTTACTCCATTGAATTTTGTTTACCCCTGTATCATAAATGAGTTGGCCACATTTCTTCTGGGGCTACTTCTGTGTTTTATTTTCTGTTCCATAGATCTAGGTGTCTACCTTTACATGGACAACTGTTAAACTTTTTCAGAACTAAAAAATAACTAAAGGTTTGCAATGATCTCAGTAGTGTATATTCAAGAAAGACTACTAAACCTTTGCTAAAACAGAGGCTTTGTGGCCTTTTCACTTACCATACTCCTCTTATACCTGTGTTCTTCTCTCTCCAAGCTCCATGATAGTTTTGAAAGCCAGCACTATGAAATCAATGAAGAGGGTTGAAACTCCTCAAAAAGCCTATCCTTTAGCATTAATACTATTTAAACTCTCTCACATCTCACTAGAAAATCCCCACTCACAGAATATTGTTACTATTTGAACTGTCAGAGTTCTGAAAAAAAATCCTTGTCCCCAGGGTATTTGTAACAAACAATTTAGGACAATTTTTTTGACATTGCAATTGCTTTGTTGCTGTGATATAGTTGGGGATCACAAGTGCCTTGACAAAACTTAAAATGAATATCTGGGTAATGAGATGTACATAGGGAGCTTAGAATTGCTCTGAAATACTTATGGGAATTTTTAAAAAGATTTTATTTATTTATTTGAGAAGGAGAGAGAGAAGCAGGCTCTACGTGGAGCAGGGAGCCTGACCCAGGGCTCAATCCCAAACCCCAGGATCATGACCTGAGCTGAAGGCAGACACTTAACTGACTGAGCCACCCAGGTGCCCCTATTTGTGGGAATTTTAAAGACTGTGTACATGTATATGATTGTACACTTGTCCAGAAAAAGTGATTGAGAGAGTCTTATTCACTTGCCACTGCCTAACCTTGAAACAGAGTTGTAATCTTCTTAAGCATTGAACACATAGGGCTCCTTAGCAAAGGATAGAAGGCCTACTGGTCATTTAAGGACATCTCTGACTAGTTATTGCTGACAATAAAATATTTGAGCAGAACACATGAGGGCTCCTCAGCAAAGGATAGAAGGCCTATTGGTCATTTAAGGACATCTGTGACTAATTATTAGCTGACAATAAAATGTTTGAACAGAAAGTTCAATGGTCACATACTAGGGGAAATCTGCTTTTTAGTATCAGTCCAGAAAAATCACTGAATAAGCAAATGGCTATAACAAGAACAAAAGCAATAACAAGATAAACAAGAAAATCTGGTCAGAGGGGGAGGGAGTATATGATTTTCACAGTTGTAACATAATGTTAACTAAAATTTCTAGGTTTTAACAAGAAATTATGAAACACAACAGAAACATTTAAGTGTAGCACATACACATAAAATAAAACCAGTTGATAGAAATTGTCTCTTAGGGGGGCATAGAGGCCATAAAACAGCTAATATAAATATGTTCAAGTAACTAAAGGATAATGCACAAAGAATTAAAGTATGACAATGATCTATCATGAAATATGGTATAAATAGATATAAATTATATTAAAAAGCTAAATGTAAATTCTGAAGTTGAAAAATACAGTAACCAAATGGAAAATTAACTACAGTGAGGATCATTAGAGCAGATCCAAACTATAAGAAAAGAGATTCAACAAACTTGAATATAGATCAATTGACATTATACAGTTTGAAGATCAGAATTTAGAAGGTGTAATGAAAAATATTACAGAACTTCAGATGCCTGTGGATATCATTAAATGTGCCAACATATGTATAAAGCAGTCCCAGAAGGATGGGAGAAAGAAAAAAAAAAATTGGAACTGGGAAAATTTTTGAAGATATAATGCATGGAATGTCCCCATTTTTTTCTTTCTTTAAAGATTTTATTTATCTGAGAGAGAGAGACAGCACGAGCAGGAGGGGTAGAGGGAGAGAGAAAGAGAGACTCTCAAGCAGGCTCCATGCTGAGCATGAAGCCCGACTCAGAACTTGATCCTGGGACCCTGAGATCGTAACCTGAGCCAAAACCAAGAGTCGGATGCTTAACCACCCAGGCACCCCTGAAATGTCCCAAACTTGATGAAAATATCAATCTGTACATCCAAGATGCTCAACAGACTTCAAGCAGGATAAATTCAAAGAGATCTCAAAGAGAGACTTCCATTTTCAATTCTCCACATAGAGTTTAGAAGTCCCCATTCCATCCTAAGAACAAGTAAAAAGATAAACAGACTGAAAAATTAACTCTTCCTGGATCTATAAAAGAGAGGAGGACACTGACCCAAGACTGAGGAGACAGAATGGCAAATACAGGGAGTTACGGTTTACTGAAGCAGAGACTCAACAGCAGAAACCAACAGAGGAACCAGAGCCAGGGTGGAAAAACGTCAACTGCTATTAATGACTTGGTGGAGGATCAATGTGTAGAAATCGGAGAGTTAAAAAATCTTGAGGGACCTCCACCATGTTGTGGGATTTAGCACCAGGGATTTGACCAAATTCCCATAGTAAAAATGGAAGAAAAATTCTCTCCTGCTTCCAGCACGGGGAGGGGAAAAAGGAACCATTTTGAAATATGCCAGTGTACTCTTCTTAACAAGGCCTGCCCTCAGGGGAAACAGTTAACCAGAGCCTAACATTTTGAGGTATTATCAGAGCCAAAAGGACCAGGGGAATGAAAATACCCACTCCAGCCCACTCCAGCAATCCTGCACGACTTAAGAGGAGAAGGAAAAAACTGAGTAATACTTATGAAGTTCATAGTCCAGAGGCTAGGTTCACTAAAACACTGAGACCTACTCATAGGACTATAGAACACTTCCCCTCCCCTCACATGTCACCACAGCATTATGAAAAGCCTATTTACAGCAGTTTCTTATACCCAGTGCAGCTGTACCCAGTATAGCAACCAATAAAAAATTCTAAAGCATACAAAAAAACCCAAAAAACAACACCCCCCCCCCCCCCCCCCAGAATTTGAAGAGACAAAGCAAACATCAGAATGAGACATGGCAGTGATGTTGGAATTATCAGACCAGGAATTTAAAAACAATGATAATTAACATGTTGACTCTACTGAATAGAGAGCATGCAAGAAGGGATGGTTAAGGTAAAGCAAAGAGACGGAAATCCAAAGAAATAATCAGAAAGGGATGCTAGAGATAAAAACATTGTAACAGAAATTAAGAATGCCTTTGATGGGGGCACCTGGCTGGTGTAGTCGGTTAAGCATCCCACTCTTGGTTTCAGCTCAGCTCATGATCTCAGGGTTCTAAGATTGAGCCCTGCATTGGGCTCCATGCTCAGTGTGGAATCTGAGGGAGACTCTCTCTCCCTCTCTCTAAAATAAATAAATAAATCTTTTTAAAAAATAAGAATGCCTTTGACGGGCTTATAGGTAGACTAGAGATAGTTGAAGAAAGAATATCTGAGGTAGAAAATATATCAATAAAATCAAGGGGCGCCTGGGTGGCTCAGATGGTTAAGCATCTGCCTTCGGCTCGGGTCATGATCCTAGGGTCCTGAGATCGAGTCCCACATCGGGCTCCCTGCTAGGTAGGGAGCCTGCTTCTCCTTCTGCCTCTGCCTCTCTCTCTCTCTCTCTCTGACTCTCATGTATAAATAAATAAAATATTAAAAAAATATATCAATAAAATCTTCAAAAACCTAGGAGTGAAGGAAAAGAGCAGAGGGGAAAAAAACAAAACAACACAAAAACAACCACAAAAAACACCCCCCAAAACCAGAACAGAATATCCAAAGACTTTGTGACAGAACATTTAACATATGTGTAACGGGAAAACCAGAGACAACAACAAAAAAAAAAAAATGGGAAAGAAACAGAAGAAATATTTGAAATAATAATGGCTGAGAACGTCCTCCAAATTAATGTCAGACACCAAACCACATATCCATTAAGCTCAGAGAACATCAAGGAGAAATGTCCAAACAACTATACCTAGAGATATTATTTTCAGATTATAGAAAATCAAAGATTTTTATTACCAAATGAAAAAAGCAATCTGAAAAGGCTACATATTATGTAATTCCAACTGTATGACATTCTAGAATAGGCAAAACTGTGGAGAAAATAAAATGATCAGTGGTATCCAGGGCTGGTGGTGGGGAGAGATGAATAGGCAGAACACAGAAAATTCTTAGGGCAATGAAAATTCTCTGTATGATATTATAATGATACATGTCATTATACATGTGTCCAAACCCATAGCATATACAACACCAAGAGTGAATCTAGGGTAAACTAAGGACTTTGGGTAATCAGTGTCAGGGGTATTTGGGAAATCTTTGTATGTCCCTCTCAATTTTGCTAAAGCCTAGAACTGCTCTGAAAAAAAGCAAAGTCTTTAAAAAGAGAGATCCACAGTAAGTATAAATCAAGGCAAAGAGAGCATCTGGAGAGCAAAAACAGAAAAATAATGCATCATGTACAAGGAATCCTCAAGAATTAACAGCTCATTTCTTCAGAAACCATGGAAGCCTGAAGGCAGTGACATGACATATTCAAAGTGCTGAAAGAGAAAGACTGGGAGGGCTTGTTAGCTCCCTACCCATTCCCCAAACCATGCCCTACTTCCAATTCTGACACTATCTAACTGGAGATAGCATCACATTCCACAGGTTAAGAGTTGAATCCTAAAGACTGCCCTGCTGCTCTGCACTGCACGTGCCGGTCACACGTCTATGTTATCATCTATGTTTCCAGGGATCCCCTTCTTGGGTTGGAACTAAAAAGGTATTCTGAGACCCATTTTTCAGTGTGGTGGTGGTGGAGTTCCCCACACCAAGAAGCAATACTCAAAACACCAGCTGGGTTCCTGCAGTTCACCTCAATTAATACTAATCTTTCAGAAACTCTTCCAGAAAATGGAAGATGAGGAAATACTTCCTAAATCATTCTATTAGGCAAATAACACCCTGATATAAAGGCCAAACAAAGACATCACAAGAAAAGAAAACTTCAGCCCAATATCCCTTTGGAATATAGGTGCAAAATATTTTTTTTAATTTTTATGTTCTGTTAATCACCATACATTACATCATTAGTTTTTGATGTAGTGTTCCATGATTCATTGTTTGCGTATAACACCCAGTGATCCGTTCAATATGTGCCCTCTTTAATACCCATCACCAGGCTAACCCATCCCCCAACTCCCCTCCCCTCTAGAACCCTCAGTTTATTTCTCAGAGTCCATAGTCTCTCATGGTTCGTCTCCTCGTTCGATTTCCCCGCCTTCATTTTTTCCCTTCCTACTATCTTCTTCTTTTTTTTAACATATAATGTATTATTTGTTTCAGAGGTACAGGTCTGGTGCAAAATATTTTTAAAACATACTAGCAGATCAAGTCTAGCAACACATAAAAACTATACACCATAAACAAGGAGACTCTATCCCAGGCATGCAAGCTTTGTTCAACATCTATAAATCCATCAGTATAATAGACCATATTAACAAAATAAAGGAGAAAAAAAATCATGACCATGTCTTTAGATGCAGAAAAAAATCTAGAAAATGACAACATCCATTTATGATAAAAATAACATACTAGGAATATAAAGGAACTCCCTCAATGTGAAAAATGTCATCTGCTAAAAACCCTATAGTGAAAAATCCTACTTGATTGGAAAAGTTTCAAATCTTTCTCCTTAAGATCCATAGGAAGGCAAGGATGTCATTCTTGCCACTTCTATTCAACATTACAGGAGGTTCTAGCCTGGGCACTTAGGCAAGTAAAAGAAATAGAAGGTATACAGACTGGAAAGGAAAAGTGAATTTATCTCTATTTGTAGATGCCATGATTTTGTATATGGAAATTCCTAAAGTGCTCACTAAAAACTATTAGTTGACCATAAGTTCATACATGAGTTCACCAAAGCTACATATGCAATCAATATTAAAACAATATTAAAAATTTAATTGAAATAATATTTGCTATCAATGAAAAATCCAAAAATGAGAAATGAGGAATCCAAATGAGAAAATAATTCCCTTTAAAGTTTTATTTATTTATGTGAGGCGGGGAGATGGGAGAGGCAGAGAAAGAAAGAATCTTAAGCAGACTCCATGCTGAGCATGGAGCCCATCACAGAGCTCAATCTCACAACCCTGAGAAAATGACCTGAGCTGAAACCAAGAGCTGGACACTTAACCAACTGTGCCACCCAGGTACCCTAGCAATTTCCTTTAAAACAGCATCAAGAAGAATAAAATACTTAAAAAGAAACTTAAAAAAATAAGTGCAAGACTTGTTCATTGATAACTACATAACATTATTGAGAGAAATTAAAGAGGATCTAAGTCAATATAAAAATATCCAGATCTATGGACAGGAAGATGAAATGGGTAGAACTGACAGGCCACAAAGAAACCCTCACATTTGTGGATAGTTGATTGTAACATGGTTTTCAAGACAATTCAATGGGACATAATTGTTTTTTCAACAAATGGTGCTGGGACAGCTGGATATTCACATGAGAAAATAAATGAAATGGACTCCTTCCTTACACCATACACAAAGATTCACCCCAAATAAATTATAGGCCCAAATGTAAGAACCAAATCTCTAAAATTCTTAGAAGAAAACATATGAGTAACTTTGTGACCTTGCATGGGGCAGTGGTTTCTTAGATATGACACCAAATACACATATCACAATGGGAAAAAAATAGACCAATTGGACTTCATTAAAATTAAAAAACTTTTGTTCTAAACATACCATCAAGAAAGCAAAAGCCAGTCCGTAGTACCAGAGAAAACATGTGCAAATCTTATAGTTAATAAGGCACTTTTACCCAGAATTTATGAAAAATTCTAACAATTCAATAATAGACAAATATCCCAATTAAAAATAGGTAACATATTTGAATAGACATTTATCCAAAGTAGATATACAAATGGCCAATAAGGACATGAAAAATGGTCAATATCATTAGATAAATGCAAATCAAAGCCATCAGATACCACTTTATAACTACTAGAATGGCTGTAATAAAAAAAGATAGGCAATAAAATGTGTTAGCAAGTAATATGGAGAAATTGGAACACTCATATATTAATAGTGAGAATATAAAATGTTGCTGTGAAAGTTTCAGTGGTTCCTCATAGTACCTCACAGGACTACTATATGACATAGCAGTTCTGCTCCTAGGTATGTACCCAAAAGAACTGAAAACAGGCATTCAAAAAAACATACATAAATCTTCAGAGCAGCATTTTTCTTAATAGAGAAACAGAGAAGACAACCTAAATCTTCATCAACTCATGAATAATTTAACAAAATATATATTTATGTAATGCAATATTATTTGGCCATTAAAAGGGAAGCATTGGTATGTGGTATAACATGGCTGAACCTGAAAAATGTTGTAAGTAAATGAAACAAGTAACCAAAGATTATTTATTCATTTTTCCATTTATATGATATCAAAATAGGCAAATCTATAGAGGCAGAAAGTAGATTTATGTTTACTTAGGGTGAGGGGGTGACCCTTAATATGTATAGTGTTTTATTAGGGAGTAATTAAGACTATGTAAAAGTAGATCTTGGTGACAGTTTCACAACTCTGTGAACATGGTGGAAACCTAGAATTGTACACCTCCAGTGAATTAATTTTTAGTATGTTCATTATATCTCAGTGAAACTGTTCACATAAAAAAACTTACAGAAAACAGAGATGCCTGGGTGGCTCAGTCGGTTAAGCGGCTGCCTTCGGCCCAGTTCATGATCCCAGGGTCCTGGGATCGAGTCCCACATCGGGCTCCTTGCTCAGCAGGGAGCCTGCTTCTCCCTCTCTCTCCCTCTGCTTGTGCTCTCTCTGTCAAATAAATAAAATCTTAAAAAAAAAAAAAAAAAACTTACAGAAAACATACTTGATTTTTTTTTTTCATGAAGACTCCCCTGAATCAGCAGTTACCTGGCCTCTCTTTCTGTTGTTATAGCATGTTTTCTATGTTGCCATTCTAGCATGGACTCTGAATTATTTATTTATATAATTGTCTCTCTAGACTGTAAGGTTCTTACAAATGAGGGCTTTTCATGTGTTCTTTGTACTTTTTTTTTTTTTTTGAGAGAGAGAGAGAACACATACAGAGGGGTGGAGGGAAGGAGAGAGAGAGAATCTTAAGCAGGCTCTATGCTGAGCACGGAATCCGACTTGGGGCTGGATCTCACCACCCTGAGATCATGACCTGAGCCAAAATCAAGAGTCAGATGCTTAACCAGCTTGAGCCACCCAGACACCCCTGTGTTCTTTGTATTTTTATCTTGAGCACTGTGACTGTGGAACATAAAAGAATAAAAGACTAGCTTCTTCAATATTTCTTGAAAAAGTAGTATTTTTCTGGCATTTTTCTCCATGAATTCTATTCAGGCACACCAAACATGCAGAACAATTCTTTGCTAGCCCTAATGAGCCAGCCACAAAACCGTGTAATAATCAGTATCCTATAATATTGAATCCAGTCTGTGTGTCGGGGAGGGGGGAGAGGACTATCATTACACGTCAGTTGTTTCCAGAAAGGCCCCACGTGTGATTGAAATTTGAAAAGGAAGTTGAAGAAATGTAAAGATAAGCAGCTTATGTGAGGAAATTATACATTGTATGATAGAGATGTTCTATGAACTCGGGAGTGATTCATAATTTAATTTAATAAAAAAGCAATAATTAAGACAAAAGACAACAATATATCGTAGATCTCCAATGCAAATGTTAGTTTCTTATGGTGACTATCACATCTCCCTGAGCATAAGTGGTTCAAGAAATTTATATTTGTTTTTCTCCAGTAAATAAGTTGCATCAGAAGAATAAAATGGAATTCTGAGTGGTTACTCTGCTTTTGTACAGAAGTGTCAATAATCTATATTCTGTGATGGTATCAATGATCTTGTTTTCATTAAGTGTCAGAGAATCTCAGTATCCTTTTAGGGCCTGCCTGGAGAATCAATCTCTGTTTTCTCTTTGCCTATGATTTACAAAGTTTTGAATAATTCAAAGCCATTTTTATGATTGGATAGTGACTTTAGGTTGCATGGTGAAATAGATTCTGTAACTGGTTGCTCCTTTAAAACTATTCAGAGATAGATGTATTTCCATAAATAATTTTCCCCTACCCTAATTTTTTTATCCCTGGAAAATGTTGGATGCTAACATTTTTTTTTCTTTCTAATGTATTAACTTCTCATTCCTTAGATATTTCCTTAATTTAGTATTTTCAGTCTTCATGTCAAAATATCTAAATAAACTTGTTCTTTTTCCCCTTAACCATTTCTCTTTTTTTGTACCAGTTTCCTCGCACGGTCACTATTTTTGCTCCTGAAGCCAGAAAATTTGAACTCAATTTTCATTCTGACCTCTATTCTCCCCTCCCATGCATGTTTCTCCACCTACCTATCATTACCCCTGGAATATTGCCCAGATTTTTTCCTGTTCTCACCTTGCATCTATTCTGTTTTCTGCCAAACACTTTTATCTCTGCTATTTCACTTCTCTGGTTTATGATGTTTCTAAATCCACCCCTCTATGTCCGAGTCCATAGAGAAACAGGGATCTTTGTAGTGTTAGTTGAGGAGAATAATTTTTAGCATTTTTTAAAAGAAACAGTAAACACAGAGTATATTTTGTTGAATATATTTTGAAAATAAAAGAACTGTATGAAAGGATAAAGAGGAATGAGAAGACATAGAATAAGTAAGGAAAGCAAAAGAAGTACGGTGAAAAATACAATTTGGTGAGAGTAGGATGCTTGAGTAACAGAAAAAAGAAGAATGCATAGTGTGGTCTATGAGGGACAAAAGTTAATACATGAAAAAGCAAGGCAGACACTAAATAATTGTACAAGGGGTGGGAAAAAATGTCCAAAAATCAACAAGAACAGGAAGTGAATAGGGACATGGGAAAGTTTGGGAAAGGAGATTCTGCTTTTAAAACACATAGTGAAGGCTTTGATTGTTCACTCTGTGAGCTCATCAAGAGGGAGCCCCCAAAGCCTTTAGGTATAAAATGCCTTTAGTAGATGGAGTGGAACCAAGCAGCTCAGTGTCTGGAGAATGGGCTGCCTGCGCTCTATGCTTTGGCCCCCATAGCCACAGCACAACACGCTATTCATAAGTGGCCCTAGTGTTCCCGGCCTCTGAGAAATTCAATGTGTAAGCTTTAGTTAAGAATGAAAAGCCATTATAAATTTTTGTCTCCATGCATATGGATAAGCTTTGGTAATAATGTGTGTTAAAAAAAAAAAAACGACATAGTGGAACCTAATAGAAACTTTCACATGGTATTGTTTCTACCATGCATAATTCATAGGGAAGAAATTAGAAGAAAGCAGGAAGACATTGACTTCCTTAAGTTTTTGTTTTAGATTTTTTTTCTGACTTTTAATTTATTCCTTTGAGAAAAAAAATGCTTCTCTTGTGCTCTATTGATATTGTTTTGCAGGGAGCTTTAAGTGTCATTCAGGTTTTCTTGTTCAATCTGAAATCATATTTTATATGTTAATTTTACCCTTCATTGTTTGTTGTCTGATTTGTTTTTAATCATCATCTTTTAGAGAATTTTATTCAGGATTCAAGAACTATTATCCTTCAGTGATTCTACAATATAATGAAGCGTATTTGCAACACAATATTTTTCTTAAATCCATGGATATTATCTTCATATGTATTTTCAAAGTCTCCTAGAATGCCTTCGTGTAACTGAATTAAATATAGTTTAATTAAATTAAGTAAATTAAATTACTCATTACCAGTAATAATGTTAAGCTTTAGAATGCATTTGAATTGGAAAAGAATTTGAATACCTGGCTTAACAGCTCTAGTGTGGTGTTAAAATAATTTGCATTATACATATCTTACCTCTTTTCAATAAATGCATAGATGGAAGACAGAATGAGAAAGATAAGAGACTCTGAAAAACACTTTTAAAATTTATTAATTAAAAAGGGCATTTTCCATGGTGAGCAACTGAACTAAAACATGATTACTTATTGAAGAAAAAATGTTCAATTATATAACAACATTAAATAATGAATCATTAAATACCTAAAAACACTATTTTCCTGGAGGCCATATCATTTCACTGTAACTCAGTATAAGCACTAGGACTATGGTTGCTAATCCTAATAAATTCTCTCTGAGGGGTTTAGTTTAGATAATTGGTTACAGGAGGGAAGGAATAACAGGTAATGAAACCAGAAATATAACCTATCACTTGATTGATTTCACTTCATATTTTTGCTACTGTGCATTTCTAATACCAATATGATTTTTTATCTTGTTTTCTGGCAAGTAAACTTTTTTCTTTTTCTACAGACAAATGGAACCCACCAACAACCTCTTAAGAAATGTTAGACTTCTTCCTAGAATAAATTTGTTAAGACATGCAAAAATATGTAAATGATTATCTTAGCTTAATTATATGAACATACATAATAGTATAGTGTTAGACAATATATATACATTTTTCACTACCTGATACTGGTAGCATACAATTCTAAAGATGGAATCTGTGCCTCTCTGTCATAGTATGCTATCTTTTAATCTTAATTGATCAGTTGCTCTGAAACATCCAGTAGATGATATCTATAAGCTGTGAAAGATCAAATATTTAAAAAGATATTGAACTAAAAATGCTGCCTCCAAAAAGCCTAACAGACCTTATTTCAGGACAATGAGGCATTTAAGTCTTTGATAGATGCTTTAAGCATGGAGAGTGTTCAACAATGAGATTATAAAAAGGAGGCAAATTGAAACTTCTTAATAAAAAAAGGAGGAAGAAACTAACACACACACCCTCACACACACACAATCTGCAACCACAAAGGGACATGGAAAGAAGGAGAACGTGTAACAGTTTTTCATAAGAAAGGTGTAACAGAATCAGAACATGTGGAAATAGTTAATGTAATCAGCTTTTCCCCATAAATTAAGAATCACTCAATTAAATGATGTCCCTTACAGGATTACATTTTAGAGATATTAAATTCGTGCTTATGACATCAGTAAAGCAGGGGAATGCAGAAAAAGAGAAATTCAGCTTTGAGAAATTATCCACATTGTTCCAATTACAATATTTATAAGGAAGAGTGATCTTAATTTCAGCATACATATAACAAAGTTTTCTATTTTGTAATATGTAAGTGGGGAGGAAAATGGAGCATCATTAGCTGTTTAATTCTTAAGGCCTTTGAAGGTCTAACTTTATCTAAAATTGTATTCCATTCAAAGCTATAAATTAAAAATCTATTCCTGAATTTTTGAAAAATCATTTATACAAATGATATTAAATGTTAGAAGAGATACTAAATGATTTAATGATTTAATACTATATTACCTGAGCTAATTTGACTATGTAAATATAGTAAGTGACTTCAAGTCTTTTTATACGTGCATAGTCTGAAAACTATGAAGTGCTAATAAATTCTATTTTTAATAATGTTGCACACCATTTAGTTTAATATTATTGCTTTATATATTACCAAAGTAAAATCTCATTTTGATATGGCACATGGAGCTGCTAGAAATTATCCAGACCTCTAAAGTTAAACTACTCTTAAAGAATGGAACTGGCTTATATCAATATTTTAGTGATAAAGTCAGTAATCTGCTTAAAAAAAAAGTTCAGTCATTAAACAAATGATATTTAAACACCTAGAATTTGCTGGCACATTTACAAGCATATAATGGGAATGGACACTCAATATCTATTAGAGGGAAACTGACTGTACCTTTTAGAATCTTTAGAGTCATAAGGATTCTGTTCAAATCATAACTTTAACTAAAAAATTATGTCTTAGTATGCATATGAAAGCTATTCTTTCCCAAGATAGAATGTGTTATTTAAGGAAGATGATTTGCACACGATTTATAAAAGTCAAGCAATCTAATTGGACCAAATTGACAGTATGTGTCCATCACTAACCAGGGTAGAAAGTGACCAGACTCAGGAAAATGTCTCTAGGGGGTATACCAGATCTGTCATTACAAAAGAGATGGATGCATCCAATGTTCATGGCTTGAGGACATTAATCATAAAGATCATACAATTTACCTCCAACCCTTGTTATGATTATCTAGTATGAAGCAATATTCTGATTTTAATTTGACTTCTCATACAACTTTGCCTAGAGGGAGTGATTATGAACACAAGTATATTATATGCCCTACTTTAACACATTGGCATTCTGATTTTAATGCATTAGTTTCTGAAAGCTTGTTTAAAGTAGATTTTCCCCCAAGTGATTAATCTACCATTATACAAATGATAACAAATGAAATTTTGAAATCTATAATCTGGCAGGTCCTGTTTTTTTCAAGGCAATGTTACACTACAGGACCCTTAGAAATGCCTACATGGATTCCAAACGTACCGTACAAAAATCTCTTCACACTTAAAAAAAATCCACTTTTACATCACAATAGCCAGAAAAATTTAGAAGAAGAATGTTAGACAATATGTAGCTTATCACTTTCCTTCATTAATAAAGTGGAAGCACAAAGGAAAAATGACCTGAATAGTGTGTCAGTAGAAAACAGACAAAAGAGGCAGGAAGTTACCTTACGACTTTTTTGTACTTTACAAATCTCACCTGAGTGCTTGTAGCTGTCAGAACTTAATGCATATCTAAAACTCTAACTGCATGGATTCTGGGAAATATAATGTGTAGCTTCTAGACTCTGTAGTAGAGAGTATAAGAGAAGGAAGGTGCAATGGACTTTGAGCTATGCCATATGACACAGTGATTTTTGTAAATGTCTCAGAGAAATATGTGTTTTCAGGTAAGATGTGTAAGGATATTTATTATGGAATTGTTTGTGATAGATAGCAGTGAGTTGGAACATATCTAAGTCTCATCTATAGAGGAAAAGGAAAGCAATATATGGTAGATATATACTATAGATTAGTATGTAGAAGTAAGAAGCAACAAACTAGATATACATACCTCAAGAAGATAGATATAAAAATAGTTTCAAGATAAAAAAGGGACTACATAAGATACCATGCAAAAATAGCACTTATGGAAATCCAAAACAGTATAAACAGTTTGTATTTTATGAATTATTAAAATACTTGCAAACATATTCAGGTGTATATTTATCAAATATATTGGCCTAGGCACCTATGAGAATGCTTCTTATTATCACCTTGAACCTGGAAACCACAGATAGAAGGGGATTCTGGAGTATATTGCTCCTGTCTCCTACTCTATGATAGACAAGAGATGTTACTTAAACCATGCAAACCAGCACAGTCTACCCTTTGCCAATTTAGCATCCATATGCATTCCCTTTTAATCACATCTAATCTTTTTAGAATAGGCAGCATTATTCCTAATCTAAGTATTCAGTACAACCATAGACCAATCTTCTTTGTTCCAAAATGCACCCTTATAATTTCTGAGTTCTAAATCATTTATTTTCCAGTTTAATCACAGGCCCCCCTCACAGTTTAATGTATACTGAATTATAATGTAGTCACCATTAATCCACCTTGACATTAGGTAGGTGGGCAGCGGGGTAGGGAAATACCAGTTGATTAGGCACAAATACATTCTTGTCAAGTAAGTAAGAAATAGTCATGGCTATTACTGTATTAGATTCCGCAATGTGTGGTTGGGTTTGGATTTATATTTTCCTTTTGTCACCATCCATTCCATGATCTCATTGCTTTCAGCATCTGCATCTGTCATTATTATTTAACATAGTGGGGTATCCAGAAGGGTCTGAATCAGGACCTGCCTCTATTGGGTCCTCAAGTGTCTACACAAAATATTGGTCCTATCTGTGTGTGGATAGGGCACACTCTTGGGTGTCTTTTAGTACTTTTTTTTTTTATCAAATTAAAATTAACAGAAAACTGTAGCCTTTATAGTCTAGCCATGCTAGACTAGGCTGAACTCTTTGTATGGCTCTGTTCCCCAAGGATACTGGCTAACTCCTCTTCTTTGAAGATTTTGTCATAAAAACTTTTACACTGATTTCTACTATTGGCAATGTGTGTGTGTTTATTGTTTTAAACTTAGTTGCAGCTGGAATATCCTTGGTGAGAATAAAAGCATACAGGTGTGATTGTATATAATATTCACCTTTGCTGCAATCCATAAACCCATTGTTAAATAACTGGATGGTAGAGGAAGAGACTGAATGACATCCACAGAAAATGTTATTTTTGTCCATGTGATTATTGAAAGCTTGCTCTGTGGTGGATATCCTCTAGTGAATGTTTACACGGGACATGGATATAATTATACCATATGTCTGTTAAGAGGCCCTGCACACACACACACACACACAGATATTAAAGATTTTATTTATATATTTACTTTAGAGAGAGTGAGTGCGAGTGGGGGAAGGAGCAGAGGGGGAGAGAGAGGGAGGAAGGGAAAGAATCTCAAGCGGACTCTATACTGAGTGTAGAACTCTGCACAGGGCTCGATCCCATGACCCTGAAATAATGACCTGAGCCGAAACCAAGAGTCAGATGCTCAATCAACCGAGCCACCTAGGTGCCCTGCAGAGGCCCTGAACATATTTTTAACCCAGATCTCCACTTCTCCAATTATGCTCCTTCAAGTCCCTGAACAATCAGCCAAACCATTATTAACTGCTCATGAATTAGGATAGATCCATATCCCTGATCATCTTTCCTCCAAGCAAAGTGAATAACCAGATGCACTACTTTAAATCTTTTTCACTGGGAATATCTCCCTTCCCTGCTGAGAAGTTACACTGTCTGAGCCATCATCTCTTGAATGATGCCAAAATATCATGTGGAATTATCTGAAAACAACTCCAAGTATTATCTTTCCAAGTCCATTAGATGTACACAATTGCCCATGTGGCTATAGGTGGGGGTGTGGAAGAAGGAGAGGAATGAGTGAAAATTGAGCCATATCTCATGCAAATTACTTGTGACTCCAGAATCTTTTAAAGCTATGTCGATTACTTGCACATGGTAGTTATGTACTTTTTGCATGCCCAACTTTATGGTTTGGTAGGTCAGACAACATGAAGAACATCAAACATCTTGATGTTTGTTAGTGAGGGGTTCATTGTCTGTTACATGCGGTTATCAAAAAAAGAGTTATATGGTGAAGAGAGCATGGCTGTTTTCCAAATACTTAAGGAAGTACACAATTATCCTATTGGGAAATGTAGAAGTCTCATACATCATCTCTATCGGCCATAAACATTTTAAGCACCATTGGATGTGCAGGATTATATGACCAAGGAATAATGGACCTTTTGTGGCAATATGGACTTTCATTAATGACATTTCTTTCTCCTTATAGGTTGCTCTGTAAACGAATTAAAGCAACATACTCAACTGTGTAGTACAAGTTACTTTCAGAATCTGAAAAGACCCACCAAGTATTGCTTCCCCTTCACTGTCATATATATCTCAGTGTGGTGCAGATCACTGGACTATTATGAACTTCACTGAGGTGATAGTCCCATAAACCTTGAGAGACTATATTGCCCACTTTCTGGCACAGGTAAATATTAGCAAGGTTTCTAAGGTATTTTATTTTTCGTGCTCACCAAGTCCAATGAGCATGAGGTCATCAATACAGATGAGGCCATACAATACAGGATAAGAATGAGATCTTGAGTAATGGAAAGATAACCAAGGTCTGTAAGGACTAGATGATGATGGAGATAGGGAGCTATTGTAGTTCTGCTCTAAGATTAAAAAAATAAAAATAAAAACAAAAATAACATTCCTAAGATTAATAGAAACATACCAAGTACTACTAAAGATATTAATTTGCTCCTATAAAGAGCAAATTAATTCCACATCTGGAATACAGCTGTAATTGTAAGAGTTTCTGGAAACCCACTTTAATTCTTCAAGATCAGTAATTCTTTTGCACGAGCCAAATAGGAGTTTGGGAATGTGTATGTAATATCCACCATTGCCTCTTTCAGGTCTTTGATTGTGATGTTAATCTCTGCAGGTCCTTTAGGATGTGGTCTATTGCTTTTGGTTTATTCTTTTGGTAGGAAGAGAGAGTCCTAGGGACTTGTGCTTAGCCTTTGCCATCCTGATAGTCCACACTTCATTTATCATGAGACTAATGTGGGAATTCTGACAGTGTGGAATTTATTTGTTCATATTGTATATCTAAGAACTGGAGAAAAACCACAGAGTAAGGTATGTGACCCACACAGGGACACCGTGAAATGGACCAAGACAAAATCTCCATTTATCATCTCACTCCCAATAGCCCTTGCTTTTACTGGTGAGCCAGAGGAGTGTTTCTGGTCCCAAGGAATTTACTTCAGTTCAGAGGTAGTGCCAAGTAGTCCATGAAAAGTTTTTGATTTTTCCCTCCACCCCACCAAAAAAAATTCACTCTGGTAAATGAGTTCAGGTTCCCTTGAGGAAGACTGGGAGAAGTGTTATAGTGTGTAATTGTAGCAGCATTTCAAGCTCCTTGTAGAAGTGATCCTTGCCTCTGTCTTTCATGGAGATCTGGGTTATGAATTGGCTTATACCTGGGAATTGAGGTATGGGTCCATGACTGTTCCAATGTCAAAGAGGCCTTATTGACTTCATATCTAATCAGAATAGAGAGCCAATTCTAGATTGTCATTTTTTGGAGATTTTTTTCCCCCCAAAATCATTTCTGGTAGCTACAGATGTATCAGTCAGTGTTCATTTAGGAATAGAGAAGACTTTCTATTAATTAAAAATGCAGAAGATTTTAATACACAGGAATAGATGCTTATGCAATTTTTGAAAGGGTGGGGGAGTGAGGTTAGGAAGGCCATTATTACTGAGAATATTAGTTTGTTAGTGAAAACTTCAACTCTGAGGAGCTTTGACTAACAAAATATCAGTCCGCAGCAGCAAAGCAAGTTATTCTCAAGGGCTCAACCTGAAGAAGCAAATATCTTTGTGGTCCCACAAGTGTGGCTGTCGCTATCTCTGGATAATTCTTAGAAGTTGGTAGTGATGAAGCTGGGCTAATAACCAACAATTCAGTGCATCTATAAAATATTGTACAGAGGGCTTTCTAGTCTCCTTGAATATATGGAATGATGATTTTTCATTTGTGGATATATTTGTTCTTTCTCAGAACTTATAATTTCATACTCTTACCCCTGGATTCTGAATTCTTCTAGGATATGCACTCTAAAAAAAAAAAAAAAGAAAGAAAGAAAAAGCCCTTTTATTTTATTTATTGATTTAGGGTCTAGAAGAGTGCCTATCATTTATTAGTTCATAATTATATGGACAGATGGACAGATAGATAGTACTATACATATGAAATTATATAAAGGTAAAATTCTGATGGTTAGAATATACTTCTTTAAATGGAGTTTAAAATTATCCTTGTAACTCTTCTACTCTTTCATTTCTAAATTTAAGCCTTGGCAATATACAAGGTAAATCCGATCAT
Organism: Leptonychotes weddellii; assembly: GCF_054177405.1. NCBI lineage: Eukaryota > Metazoa > Chordata > Mammalia > Carnivora > Phocidae > Leptonychotes > Leptonychotes weddellii. Next base: position 66,973,238 of record NC_138375.1, on the reverse strand, counting down.
TTTTTTCTAATAACATCCTTTCAAATATTTAAAGACTATCTTCCTGAATCTATTTCAGTGCAGGCTAAATATCCCATTTCCTTGGAAACATATCTCACACTATATGGTTCCAAATCACCATTCCAATCATGTTAAAAAATAAACCAAAGTTTGTCAATATCTCTTTTAAGTCCTTATAAATCAGGGTATTTGGAACTAGAAGGGATAGTTACAAATTGTTTCAAGCCAAGTGTTGTTATTATTCACCTTATTCTACTCTCTCTCTCTATATATATATAGCTTGTCAACCACATCACACAATTGTTTAATATTGAATATACTGTCATGTAAAACACATGTGTTTTTGAAATGTTGTATCTAAGCCACACATACCTCTTTGTATAGATCAGCTATTAATTTTATGGTCTCAAGAATATAAGAATTAATTCATCCTTACTAAAACATTCACTTCTAAAGCAAATGCAGCTGTGAGTTTTGAGCTAAAAGTCCTCCACAGTCCATCATTGTACCAGTGAGATTTCTTTAGGTATCTAGCTTGGTGGCAACAATGAGAGAAGTCAGCGATCAGCATTCATAACCCATGATAACAAGTGAAAACAAGAGTTGACCCTGTCTATTTTGAAGAATAATTGTGCACAATACAGTTCTCTTGACAGCAGAGGAAGCTCAGGGAAAATGAACTTAAAATTGACAAAAGAGCAAAAGGAGCTCAAAAACAAAAGAACCCTAGGCTTCATCAAATGAAGTTATGAAGAGAAAAAGAGAACAAGACCTTGTACATTAAATTGAATTTTACAAAAGCTAGAACCAGCAATTATTGTGGCTAAAATCATGGTTTAGGTCTATAAAGCACTTTGTTTTAGGAATCTCGTTGTGAAAGAAATTCATAGTCTAAACAAGGCACATTTTTGTGATAGAATACCTACTTTATGTTACAATTGTGTTTTATAAATATTTAAATGTGTTTTAATGAATTATGGGCAGTGTTCTCTTTCATAATGGTGTCCATTCTTTTAAAAGTTTTTTTTTTTTAATCACAACTGAGGGTACTTGCTACAATAAAAATATTCTTTTAGTCAACAGAAAGGCCAAACTTGAATTTCCATTGAGAGTATTGCAGTTGACAATGAAGTATTTGGTGGATACACTCATCTCATGGCAATACTTACATAATTCTTATATGGGTCTTTGGTGCACCATGAAGATAAATAGCCAAGAAAGTTATGAGAAAGAGAATGGCCTGAGTGTAGAGTTAAAAGAATTGTTCAAAGACTATAGTTGGTGATTTATTGTTTTAATAACACTTGATGATTTGTCAAAATCTTTTAAAGGTCACTTATCTTCTTTCATAGAGTATGACAGATTACAACCATGAAATTCTGTACTTCCAAAAATGCACAGAATTCCCACTGATACCCTTGGCCTAATGGCAGTTTTTCAGAGAAAGAGAGTCCTATTTCACATGGCTGTGTATATCCTGATGTCCATACTTCCACAGAGTAATCAGTTTATAACAACCCTATTACCTGAGCAGAGATTCATATGCCCTATGTATGTGAGTTATCATATTACCATGGGTTATCTTAATGTTGAAATAGGTCTTCTCACTTGTGTAACAGACATATAGCAACGTTTTATTTTGCACATATTCTATTATACACAATGCACTACTATTTACATTCTATATAGATTTTAACATTCTAAAGTGCATATAAAAAAACACATAAACCTTATAGTCCATGCATTTCTTAACCACTTATGAGTAGGCCCTCTTACTTTATTGCCATGGAGTCTTATTCCAACAGTGTCTTCTTTCTCATCTCTCTAGTTTCACTTGATGGTGCATTCCTATCAGCAGACAAATACACCCACAGACCATGCATGTTAAAATAAACAAACCAAATACTGTCCTTCACCCTGGACACTTTCCCACCCAGGGATCTATTCCCCACATTCACACACTCAGAATATACATAGTTTCTCCTATATCTTTTTCTTCTCAATACCAATTTTTTTGCTCCGTTTACCTCAAATATGCTCTATATTCCTCGAATTTTGTGTCCTGATTACTGCCCCATCTCTAAAACGAAGTTCAAAGTCTTTGGCAAGTCATTCATTAAAACCGCTCCTTTACCCTCACACACTCTTGTATATCTTATGTTTCAATTCCATCAAACACCTACATTTTCTTACATTTGCTGGGTAAATCCCCACTCTTTGCTTCTGTACTATTTGTTTTTGAAGAAGTAGTCTTCTCTGTGTCCTTTTTTTTTTTTTTTTTCCAATTTGGAACAAAACAGTAATCATCCTTCAAAGGATATTTCACTTCACATTCCACTATCCTATACAATGTTTTCCAGTTCCTTGGCATAGTTATTTCTATGTTGAATAATTTTTTTTCTCTGTTCAAACACTGTAGTGCCTGTAAATTGAAACAAAAAAGCATATATATACAAATTTCATATCCTTTTGGAAAATAAGTTATATTTTTAAATAAATAAATAGATAAATAAGTAAATGAAGCTTACTATGGGTAGGAATTCCTAACCTCTTAAGGCTCAAAAAAGTGTTTTATATATATGGCATATAGAATGTACAGGTTCATAGAGCATATATTTGCCTGTATATATGTGCATATATACAATGAATTACAAAATAAATACCCAATATTTTGGCATAATAAATCTCAAAAGGTAATAGTTAATTATAAAAAGAATTTTAAAAGGCATTAAACTAAAAAATATATTTGTCAAGGAATGGTGAAATAGTTGAATTCCACAGCATTTATCAGGGAGAAACTAAATAAACATAAGAAACAACAGAAAATTCCTGTTTTTGTCAAAAAAATTTATGAAAATACAAATTTATTTTTATTTAAAGATTGGAAATGTATATTCAAATCCATCTCTAATATCTCTATTTTAGCTTTTTAAATTTATATTATTGATGTTATTGAAATAAAACTGAAATGACTCATTTTGGAAAAATATTAATACATATTTTTATTTTTTTAATTTTTTTCTCTTTTTTTCTTTTTCTTTTTTTAATTTTAAGATTTTATTTATTTGAGAGAGAGAGGGAGAGCACCAGGCGGGGGGAGGGGCAGAGGGAGAGGGAGAAGCAGACTCCCCGCTGAGCAGGGAGCCAGCCACAACATGGGGCTCAGTCCCAGGACCCCAGGATCACAACCTGAGCCAAAGGCAGACACTTAACCAACTGAGCCACCCAGGCACCCCTGGAAAACAATATTTTTAAATCCAGTCTCCCAATCCTTAATCTCACTGATTAATGCATATTCCATTTTGGGGGGCTTAGATTAGTCTCATTTCTGCCATGAATTTTATAATCCAATTAAAAGAAACATGTGATGAACTAAGTTTTTTTTTTTTTTAAAGATTTTATTTATTTATTTGACAGAGAGATAGAGAGAGAACAAGTAGGCAGAGAAGCAGGCAGAGGGAGAGGGAGAAGCAGGCTCCCCGCTGAGCAGGGAGCCCGATGCGGGGCTCAATCCCAGGACCCTGGGACCATGATCTGAGCCGAAGGCAGCAGCTTAACCAACTGAGCCACCCAGGCGCCCTGATGAACTAAATTTTTATCAGTAATTAATCTACAATGAGTCAACAAGGTACATTATTCATAGATAAAATTTTAATTAATTAGCTATTAAATTTTAAAATTTTGAGTATAGTTGACACATAAAATTGCATTAGTTTCAGGTGTACAACACAGTGATTCAACAAGTTTATGTGCTATGATCACCATAAGTATAGCCACCATCTGTCCTGATAAAATATCAATTACTATATTCCTTATGCTGGGCCTTTTATTCCTGAGACTTATTCATTCCACAAATGGAAGCCTGTAGATAGATAAAATCTTAATTCTTGAACTGTCCTTTACTGAGTATACAGTATTGACCCATAGTTTATATGGTCAAGTACTATTTGACTTGTTCTTGATCATAGGAGAGTAACAATACATAAATTAAAAACATAGAACTTACTTGCTACTCCTCAGAGGAGAGTTTTGAGTCTTTGCTCCATATATCAAAGGCAACACAAATCTGTTTTGAATAGTTCTGGAACCTGTTTTATAGTGTTATTGACATTTATTTTGCTTATAAAACAGAGTTTTTGTGTAAACTAATGCTGCACATTTGTATAACCTGGCTAATTGTAAGTCATGTGCTCCTTATCCTTTTCAAGTTTTTGCATATTTCTGTGAAGTACAAAGACAGCTAAGGATAGTAATGGAAACCCTTTATTGGTTTCTTACCGTACACTAGGCTCTATTTACATGACATATATGGAAATGTACTAAGGCTCAAGTTTGTGAAATAATAATTTACAGGATTAGCAATGAAGTTTCCAAATGATTGTGAATCTATCCTAGGAGTAGATTCTATTTAATCAACATACATTTGATAAAACAGTAATTGTAAACATTTAAAAAATCAGGATAATTTTAATCTGTGTTATCTTGAAAAAAGTGTTAGATCTGCCAGGAAAGATATTCATTCCTATAAAAGATTACTTAGTGTCTGCCTATTTAAATGTTCCTAATCTGTTTTCATCACTTGTGCCATCTTCCTGGTCCTCATAGACATCTGTCACTGTTAAACTCGTAAAAGAATCCTGAGTTTTGAATGCCATATAATCACTCTAGCCATGCGGCCATCATGCTGCCTCATGTGATATGGCCCAGCCAAACTCTTTGGAAAGATCTAGAAATCCCACAAAAACAAAAATGCTCAGTCTTCTCAGGAGCTCGTGTTACTCCATTGCTATTAAAAGTATTCCTTTTATCCTTCCATTTTGCCATGTATTTTTTTTTCTTTTTCTTTATACCCTAAGAAGGTATTTCATTTGTACTCTATAGCTTTGGCATATAAAAATATTTTTGCTAGTTTATAGTGAAAGGGATTTAACATGGCAAATTACTGGTTTACCAAATTATGTAAGGACTGGAGAAGACTCTAGGCTCTGCCTCCCAGAAAAAAAACCACACCAGAACTTGCCCCTGAGGGAGATATGCTATGATTAGAAACCTAAAAATTACAGAACTTGCCCCTCTGCTAACTTGCAAACCACATTGCCCTGGCTGTTACCTGGGGACCAGAAAGCTACCTCCAAAACTATTGCATCCAGGCCCACACTACTTCAACCACAATCTTTATTTGCAAAGAGTGTCCCATGCCATGATAGACCTTGCTAGCACAAGGATCAGCTAAAGAGTGGGAATATTCTCCACCCCATAAATTCCCTCTAAATCTCCTGTTCTATGTCTGCTTAGTGGAAGCTAAACCACAATTCAAACCCAAGCTGCAAAGAAATCTGAGGAATGTATTCTTTGGATTTCTGACTTCTAGGATGCAGTGACTTTTTATTACCTCAAGTTCCTTCCACTGCAGTAGCCTCTAATCATCTGGGAGCTTGTTGGAAGTGCAAAACCTCAAGTCCCACCCCAAACCTATTGAGTCACCATCTGCATCTTGACAAGATCCCCATTAGATTCTTAAGCACATTAATACTGAGAAAGTAAGTCATCTACAAATGGGTTAGAAAGGATAGAATGAGTCAGGTAGCCATGTGTACCATGCCTTAAGACCATAGATATTACATATCTGAAGAGTTTCCTGATGTTTTTTTCTTAACATTTTAAGATTATTTCAAGATGATATTCTTTTATCTTTCTAATTATGAATGTAATTTTGTTGGTCAGGACTCTAAATTTTACATTATAGAAACCCACTAGAAGCTGGCTCCAACAAAAAGATACTAAGTGTTTAATGTGGCTTCAAACATAAAAGGATATTGGCTGTCAAATGACATCATCAGAAATTCATCCCCTGTTGTATCTTCCCTGTGTTTTGCTTTTATTCTCAGATAGCTTTCTCATAATTGATGATCAAATAGTTGCCAGAGCTCCAGCCTGACAAATCCAATGCAAAAAGAGATTTTTCATTCTGAAATTTATAATAAAATGTATAGGGCCAATGCTATTTTCATTTGGTAGACTGAATTTAAGTCATCTGCCCATTCATAGAGTGACCAGTTAGGGTCAACCTCACCTACAGAGAATTACTGATCAAGAAGAAAAGGTGGGAATGGAGCACTAGGTGTTATAGGCAAACAATAAATCATGGAACACTACATCAAAAACTAATGATGTAATGTATGGTGATTAACATAACATAATAAAATTAAAAAAAAAAAGGAGAGGTGGTTCTATAAAGGGAAATCTGGGTGCTAGCTGGAAGATAATAATTGCCTGAGCAGTAGAAAATAATGGATACCCACTGTATTATTTCACAGTAATTAGATAAACAAATAAATAGATTTAGGTTGTATATTATATAGTTATCAGTCCAGAGAATTTTGCATAGATGTAGATTCATGCAATATGGGATTTTTTTCAAAGTTCAGTTTTATATTTCTATGTAATTTGTAAGTTTCTTTGATTCATTAAAAATGACACATACATGACCAATTTCACGCAGTCAGATATTGATTGAAAGTGGTAAGATAAATCTTTTTGGTGCAGCATTTTCCTCTTGTATGTAGGACAAGAATGTTGATTATGTCTTTGTTTATAATAAAATAACTCAAAGCATTTTTGTACTACTTGAGCCTAAGTAGCAAATATATTGTACCAATTTTCACTTTCCCAAGCAGTTAATTAAAGATGAAAAGTTATTTTTCCTTCTGTCTCAAATGCCGGTCAGTTTCTAACTCATGGAAAATTATGAAAAACATGAATTAAAGAAAGACTTGTAAAACTTGACTCTAAGCCCTTAGAAACATCTAACACTACAGAAAATTTTGTTTTCCCATTTAAAAAGTATCCTCTATTGCATATCTTCACTATATAGCCCTTCTAAAGAACTATTGGACTGTATTCTTCAACTGATTCAAACTCCTTAATGACAGAGAGTGAATATAGGATTTCCCTGGAATTTACCCTAAAGTTATTTCTATCATCTACCATATTATAAATAAGTAATATTTAGGTAACCTTAAGGCATTTTCAGGGTTTATTTTGTAAACCTATTACAATACCAGTGTGTAAAGAAATCTAAATCTGAAATTTCAGTAGACTCGTTATTGAAAAACTGACACACAGATCTGCCTACAACTTGTTAGCGTGATTAAACAAATAAAAGTAGTCAAAGAAATCTTCAAAAAGAACTGATATGAACAATGCTTTGTGTTGGAAGTCATTTCAAGAAATGGTTTCTATCTAAAGACATCTCCCAGTTTGAATTAGGGAAACCACCACACGATGACTTTAAGCTCTGACACTTTGACAGCTGTATTTTTGTGAAGAAAATTTTGTGGTTCACAGTAGGTTGCATTAGCCATAAAGAGATAGCTTTTAAGAGTATGTGAGTAAATTAAATTGAATGTATACACAGGGAGGTATTTATGGACAACATTTCTCTCTCTTAGGAGATCAAGCAAATCCAAACTGTAATATTTGATGGCTGCTAATAATTGCAGCTACCCTAAGATGAGGTTGCCTTAGAAACACTTTCTGTATCTGGAGAGACATTTATTACTTAATGGCAGAGAAGTAGAACTGATATGGCAGAGAAGTAGAACTAGTGCTGTTTAGATGGCAGAAATGTTACACTTAGTGACCAGGCGGTCTCTAGGGAAAGACAACTTGAAAGTTGTGTTGCTCTGGTTTCGGGTACCTATCAACCGGTCCTTACATGAAGGTGGTAGAAGTGTTAGATATTTTTCTCTGGCATTCTTTCCCACATAATTGTCCTTTGCTCTCTCTTGTATGCTAATGGGATGTGTTTTCTGACATTGAGGCATCACTCACCACCCATAGTCTCTGCTATCTTCTGGAACCCTTCCCCTAAAAGTTCAGGGAAACTCACTTGTCTTGAACTGCATCTTCCCAGAGCTATTATTAATGATCAAAGGTCATATGTTCCCAAGATTTAGAAAATAAAATTTCTAAACTACAACCTACCTTAATGCTAAACTTGCTTTTGTATTCAAAAATCCATAAATAATTTGCTATAACTCCATCAGCTAATTATCAGCAGAATCAGGAGCAGCCAAAGATATGACTTTCTGTTTGCCACAAATGTCAAATACAGAATCTCTTCCACAAAGTCACAGTCAAAATTAAATAAGAACGTTATGGAATATTTCCATTACTTTATTGCATAACTCAAGGAAATGGCTGTAAGAAGGGAATTTCAGGCAAGGCTAAAAAGAAGATCCAAGGTGTGGGAGGCTATTTGGGATTATATTAAATGAGGTGAATGAGTTGATATAATGTGAAAATATGTTTTGTATGGTGTCTTAAACATAAAAAATTCCCTAGGAATGATGAGTTTCATTGCTATTATTATTTATCTTCATTATTAAATGGCCATACCCTAAAATGCCTCCAAACAATGACTGGATCTATATTTTGTTTGCATTTTAATTACCAAATAAAAATTAGCCCTTAGGAAGTTATTCACTTAAATTTCAGTAGCCTTGAACACTTTAGCCCAATCACAAGTAGTAAAAATAAGATAAAAACTTTGTTTTCAAAATTAATCAGATGACACTTTGGAATAATTTTTAAACACCAGAAAAACACTGATTGATTCTCAATGTAAATCTTCAGCTGTAATTACCTAAGTAAGCAAAGAGTTTTGGTCCCTACCCCTTCATTATATTATTAAATGTCCACAGTTCCACATAATTTTGTTCCATTATTTAATTCCCTTTTGAGTATACAAGTCCTTAATTATGTGAAACAAAAATACTTCTGGCAATTTTACTACTGTTTTCTTGAAAAGCTCTCTGTGATGAGAAGATAGTCAGTAGCATAATCAAAATGACCTAGATTGAAGAAAATCACTGTCACCTATTCCGTGTGATAAACCTCATCTCCTTTAACTTAGATTCCAAGAAGAACCATTTCCCCTCACTTTGGTGGCAAATGACTTTAAAAAGTTAGCTAATTCTCCTCACCCTGCATAACCTCCATCTACAGCAATAGTGGTGGTGTGGGGGCTGGTATAAAGAGAGTTTTGGAGGATTCCAGAGGTTTTCAGGTGCTGATTGCCCAACTTGAGTTCTAATAATCAAACCTGAGTCTCCAAATAGCAATGCAATTTAGCTCCAGTGTGGCCAGAATGCAGTTTAGCTCCAGTGTGGCCAGAGCAATATCAGAATTCACTGAATAATTTTCATATTTTATAAGATGCCCTATTGTCATCTGGTTCAGGATAATTTATACAATTATGACAAAATAGAAATAGAAGAGAAAAACAAAGATAAAATTTCCTCTGCTTCATCACAAAATCAAGTCAAAGCATGCCCTTAGAAAAGTAGACAGAAAGAACAGCAAAGTACATTATTGTTCAATATTAAATGACTACGCCATGCTAGGCATGACAAAATGTCATTGCTATTTGACAAAATATATGAGTCAATGACTTGTGAAGAAAATCATTTTTTTAATAAGGGATTTTGTCAGGACTCAGGCTTTCCATAATCAGGCAAGGTGGAACTTCTAGAAGATCGGAAACTTGGATTCGCATTTAGAACTACTAAGTTAGGTTGATGGAAATTTGATGTCTTGCAGAAGTTTAAAGTAGGTATCCTATTCTACCCTCATTTTCCTAACTATTACTTGGAGGAATTTGGGTGTTGGGTATATACTGAATTATTTAAGAATGTAAAATCAAAATGAAGGGGAACCATTTAAATTCAAATGCTATTATATTGAAATCTTTAAACCAATATATCTGTATAACTCCTTTCTTAGGAAGACAAAAATTTAAAGGAACCCATAGCAATTTAATATTTCTTTATTCCATGGCTAGGTAACCTAGGCTAGAATTAGCAAAGTGCTCTATGAATCTGTTAGGGTAGCCTCAGGTTTTTTCTGAAATGTAATGAAATAGTATTTACATTCTTAATTGTTTCTTCATATGTGCATGAGGAGATATTACCAGATAATCTGATCTGGACATCTTCCTAATTTTGAAGGAGTTATAAATAAATAATAGAAATATCTGCAGTACTTGAAAGTAATTATAAGACTGTCAGGAATTTGCTTTTGGGATCTTTATTTGGATATTAATGATAACCTACTGATACACTTGCTAATTCACTGAAGGATGATAGATGTTGTCATGTTGAAAGACAAACTCAAACTGCTCCTAAATGGAAAAAGAATATGGAAAACAGTCCTGGGGAACAAGGTATGTGGTGAGAACCTAATGTCTTGTTCGAGGTTAGTGAAGAAGTAATTAGATTATAGGACACTTACTATTTCATTTAGGTCTTTTGTCTTTCACCTTGTATCCTAGGGAGAGGAAAACAACTCTCAGTTATGCCAGAAGGCAATTATTTAGTTTATGTACCATTTTCCAGGTCCTTTGATTATCCTTCTTCTTCCTCTCGCTTTCTTTACAAGTTTGCTTTATTTTTCATAAGTATCTCCACAAGATAGAAGTAGGAAATATGTAATAGAAGGAAAAAATATACCAGGTAATTTATCTCTAAGGTAGATTTGGAAAAACAGTTCATAACAGAGGATTCATTAAAGACCTATTCATACCTTCTGGGACTTCCTTAGAAAGTATATGTGAGATTTTTTTCTCTTTTTCAACAATGCACACACACACACACACACACACACACAGAAAGAAAGTGGAAAGAGAGATTCATTTATCCTTTCTGTTGCCCCTGTGCAGGCCTTCACTCTCTAAGACACAGATTTGTGGTATCATTCCTGTTTCTATTCCATACTGCATATCCTTGCTATACCAAGCTTCCTTAAACATTCTACTTTTATTCCATACTTAGAGTGACTTGCAAACATCTACTCAATAAAATCCAAATCCTTTACATGATGTTTAATATCTTTCACATTCTACCAATACCTATCTTCTCCCTTCTCATTTCAAATAATTCCCTGAAAATCCCTCAGATTGTCAGACTAGGGACTCTTCGCCATCTTCCAAACATAGTAAGTCACTTCCACTTTTCACCAGGGTTTGTGTATTCCAAGCCACACCAGGCTATGATGCTTTCCCTTCATCTCTGTAATCATCCAAATGCTGCTTATCACTCAAGTGCAAATGAAGGTTTCTCTTTTCGATTGGATTACTGGAAACCCAAATCTGACACTAAGATCTGTGTGCAAAAGTTTCTTGAGGCTTGCTCTCAAGCAACCCTCAATGATGAAATAAGAGAAGCAGTAGTGGGCAAATTAAGGAGGGAATAACAATGGCTTATCTGATCCCATGGGGAGCACTGAGACTGGTGGCCTTTTAGAGATGCCTAAAACTGAGGCAAGGGTGCACACGTTGTACCCACATGGATCCCAGATGTGGACCCAGGAGAAGGCAAGCAAGTTTTGGAAGCAGTTCCTGTAGGTGACGTGTACTTGTAGGGGAGAGACTTAGCTCTGGGCTGTCAGTGGCAAGCATTCCCGGCAGCTGGGAAAATGAGCGCCCTATTCCTGAAGGTGGACCTCGGCAAGGTAACACACTCTCCACTATAGTCTTGCTGTAATTTTCTTGACCTTGACAGCTCTAGAAAATTACGACGAACTTACACTGATTTTTGTACTTATTTCATATTTGTTAGACTAGTCTCATCCACAGACTCTCAAACCACTGAGGAAACATCTTTCCTAGCTTCTGGTGCCATTCTGAACTCAGAAAGGCACTCCGAATGCTAGTATAAATGTTTTCTATTTTCCCCTCAAACTTGCAGCTTTGATATATATTAATTTAAGGGAATAGAATTATTGAAAGGGGATATATTTATCAAGATATATAATGTTTCAGACACACCTGTGCTCTGTACTCTGTCTGTAAGAAATGTACTTTGAACTGAACAGAAATATTGAATACAGGCTTTTAGTGGGGCTGGGATATTTGTAGAAATTGCAATTTAATACATCAAAATAAAGATGTTTGCCTTTGGCATAAAATGTCTTATATTTATGTGAAAAGTAAAAAAAGTTAAAATTTTAATTTAAAAGAAAGATGGAACAGCAGTGATGTTAAGTGGGACTAATGCTACAAATTTCATCTATATTTTTTGTAGTGGTGAGTCTTCAAAGAGTACTGTTTTGAATATTGTATAATGTTTCTACACATTTAGTATTTGAATGGCTGGATTTAAATGACAACAATATTACTGTTATGTAAAAATAGGGGCATTAAAGAGCTTTAGTTAGAAAAAGGGCAGAAAATCTTTAAAATTGGAGTAACATTTGAAAAATATACAGAAAAATGCTTTAACTCAAAAAATTGGCCATTTCATTATAACTTGTTCAATGCAAACTATTCATATTTGTTGAGCTATTTTGGGTTTTTATCTTATTTTAACATGAAATGACAAGCAACTAAGCTTTACCTTTGCTAGGTATTATTAAAATAAGGTATATTTTTGTACTCACTCAGATGAAAAGGTGAATCAATATTTTCACCTCTGCATCATGTACAGTCCACTGACAGCTCATAAGTTTGAGAGGGGGAAAAAAAAAACTATCAAAGATGCTTTTACTGGTTTAATCATCAGGGATAATTGAAAAAGAAAAAACTGTGTTTATAATATTATTTCTTTCTCACTAGTGCAAGATAAGATGCATTTTGTTTTGCATTTGAAAAGACTGAATCATTTTAAGGGATTTATATTATTTAAGAAACATGTTTTATTTTAACCTTTTTAAAGCTGTTCTTTTAGGAATATTTATTTATTTATTTATTTATTTTTTTTTTTTCCTCTTCTCTAAGAATTTTATTTTATTTTATTTATTTGTTTTTATTCTTATGTTAATCCCCATACATTACATCATTAGTTTTAGATGAAGTGTTCCATGATTCATTGTTTGTGCATAACACCCAGTGCTCCATGCAGAATGTGCCCTCCTCAATACCCACCACCAGGCCAACCCATCCTCCCACCCCCCGCCCCTAGGAATATTTATTTTTAAGTCTTGTTTTTTAATGTGAAAAACTGATTCACTTTCAAACACCCTCTAAGATTTTGTTAGTCATTAAAAATATTCAGCTACTAGATAGCCATTCAAGGCAATGTCACAAATGTCTGAGTTATTTCCAATGAAGCCTCAATTATATGTCTTCATTTTTCTTTCCCTTTGACATGAGCAACCATCAAAGATGAAAATCATTTTATGATGGACAAAAGATATTTCATATTGACTTCTGGGTTTCCCAGAGAATGAAGAGGATAATGAAGAATAAAAAGGAGTGAATAAAGAATGTAATGCTTTGCAACCTTGAAATCTATTCTTAAAGAATCTATAACTGAAATCCACTTCTGAATGACACCATACAACATTATATCTGATGCTTCACCAGAAAGACAGCTTCTCTTTTCACAAAAGTTTTATCAATTATATATTTCAAAAATGCCAGGCAGATGAGAGCTTAGTTGGTCTAAACCATCTTAAGTCCTTGCAGGTCAATGGGGCCATTGATTCTGTTCTTTGGACATATGAATGTGTTATGAATTATTGGGTTTCTGCCATATAAGGAAAAATGTCTCAGAATAGACATTTTTGAAGGAGTAACTAGTTTGGTGGTGGTTTTGTTTTTGTTGTTGTTTTTTCAACTCCGAGAGGTCTGCTTAGTCTAATCCTACTCTCATTTCTTTTTAGAAACAGTCTTGTTTCAAGTCATATCTTCAATTCAATAATTTAGGTAAACAGTAAGTTCAAGAGAAAAAAAAATTGATCCCTCAAAGTAGGCCTTCGTCTGCAGGGACTAAATAACAATTTACAGCATATTTCAATAGTGCATGATTTTTTCACAAATTTCATTAGCACACCATTGATTGCTCATTTTTCAGCTCTCAAAACAATTTAACATAGTCTCTTTCATGCAGAGGATAACATATTCATATTATTTGATTTTTGATGAAACCAAATGACCCTTTAAATTTGCAATAGAGTTCTTTAATTTTGTATGAGTTTCTTTACTGCTGTTCATTTAATTTTCTGTTTCCATTAACCACCTGCAAGCATTTGACTCTATGACAATTATTCAGCTGTGCTACATCATGACTGACATATTTTAAAAGTAGAAAAAAAAAAGAAAATGGAGGAGGGTTAGAGATCACAAGAGAAAGGAGGAGAAAGCAATCGAACACAAATGTCATGGTTTGGAATCATGTATTTTCCATTCAGCTGAAACATCTGAGTGGTAATTATTGGTCCAACTGTAAATCTAGCCTAATTGCATTTTGTCTTCATTTCTGATAAGCACTTCACGATGATGATGATTACTCCTGCTAAATGCATTTGTTCCATGAATGTTTTCCCACACTGATGGCCAGGGGGCCTTGCAGATAAAAAGACTGAAGACAAAATAGCTCAATTCTGCTACAACTAAATCAGTATTGATTTCTCTTTCCAAGTGACAGAGGGACCCACTGTCTATGCCTTTCATTTCTCTGCCTACCCAACACATAGAGGGGTTTGGTCAGTACATATGAGAATGTACTTTAATTAACTGACGTAACTGAGAGGCCAATCCTGGGCAATTAGCACTGATTAACTGTGTCATTTGTCTGACAAATAAAGAACATTACATCTTGCCCATTTCCTTAAAGGCCTCAGTTGAAAAGAACCCGACTGTTTGATTTAATTTTTCTTTGTACCATGGAAACCTTTTGCCATGTTGATTTAAATGTAATTTTTGCCTCTTTATACTTTTGCTTTTTTTCTTTCCTATTATTGAATACCCAGCAAGACTTTTCAATGATGGCACAGGGACAGGCTGTTAACATCTTTTCATAAATCTCTGTTTTACATAGTAGGGCAATTAAGCTAAACATTTGGATTTCTGCTACAAATTTAAATGTGCAAGTGGGAGCAAATGGATATGGAATTGAAGGCCATTATATGGCTTCATCATTGCAGTGCAGCTTTTCAAACTCAGTGTTCTGACAAAGAAATTCTAGAAAAACTGTAGTTCTGGAGTCTTTTTTTTTTTTTTAAGATTTTGTTAATTTGACAGAGAGCACACAAGCAGTGGGAGCAGCAGGCAGAGGGAGAGGGAGAAGCAGGCTTCCCGCTGAGCAGGGAGCCCAATGCGGGGCTCTATCCCAGGACACTGGGATCATGACCTGAGCTGATTGAGCCACCCAGGCGTCCCATGTACTTCTGGAGTCTTTCTGAGAAAATCCCTGTAACTTAGCATCAAGTAAAAGCTACACAGACTGCAAATTACATTTGACTATTCATATTTGATCTTCTTCTTAAACATTTATGAGCAGTACTTGAACCCATCTTTGACAATGGGGCAAGGGAGAAAGACTGTCATCAAGCTTCCAGAACAGAGGCTCTGAACAATTTATGACCCAGGGCTGAACACCAGCATATGTGGATAACAGTCAAAGATGTAAAAAGCTAATACAGAAGTAAGAAATATGAAGACTGAACTTTGTAGCAAAAAGGCTTAAATTTAATGGGTCGGGTCCTTAAAATCTTGTCTAATGCTTGGAATATCCTGCTGGAATAGAATTTCACAAAAAAACCATTCTCAGTAGATAGTTATTTGCTTTCCCAGCATCCATTTCTCTTTCTTCCTGTGACAGCCCTGGCTTTTCATTTGGTGTTCTATCCTTCCCCTAATCTCAGTCTGTGTGGTCTGAAGCAGGCTTTACTCTAGCAACAAGTATGGGGCATGTGAACCAAATCAGCACCTGTCGTTGGATAACATTTCCCGGCCACATGATTCATTTAGGGATGAGCACATAATCTAAGCTAGTCTGATCAAAGTGACTCTCAGGCCCTTTCAGACCACTTCAAGAGATCCCCCTTCCACTGGACTTTAACCAGGTGGTATCTCTTGTATCTGCATATGTTGCCACGCCATGAAGAATGAAGTCAACACGTAGAAGAAGGTAGAAAGAAAGCAGGAGTCAGTGTCATCATTTGGATTTGTGCTTATGCGTCAATATATTCCCTTGTTGCTTAAACCAGTTTGCACTGATGTTTCTATCACCAAAAGAGTTAATTACAGAGGGTAAATCTATCTGAGCAAGAGCAGTATGAAAAGCAAATAGACAAGTAAGAAAATGCTCAAACTTTAGCTGGTGGCTCTTCCACTGCCCCCTTAAACTTTATTCATTACGTGTAAACTTCCTTGACCCAGATGAAAATCCTAACATGATTGTGACTTATTGCATATTATCATATAAACAGTTCCAAAATCACTTTTAATTTCAGTGATTCAGAAATAAGATTGCTCAGTCCCATAGAAGAATACAAACTCTAAGTTGCCTCTGTGTTCAGTCTTTTTACCAGCCTCAGAATGGAAGCCTATAAAAGGAAGGGCATGATCCTTTTTAATTTTCTCCATCTTGTTTGTTCTTGTTTACTGTGGCTTCAGAATTGGGGGGTTTCAAGGCAATGAAGCTTAGGATGCTCTTTGAGGAAGTCAAGGAGGGGAAACCAATTTATTTGGTGGCTACTGATAGGATAGATAGAGACAAGATGGAGAATCATTTGAATTGGGAAAGAAAAGTGGCTCCCAAATAAGATAGATGGTTAGTATCTTGCTCGCCTTCCATTGGCTGCGACCTCAGAGTAAGTTGCTCAACTTTAGCCTTTGCATTTGAGGTTAAAATCTATCTTTTAGGGGTTCTGTAAGAAATACAAGATCCACATGCTCAGCAAGCTTACCCATTACAGGAGTTGAATAAATCGTGAAGGTCATTTGGGAAGAGTTATCAGCAGGGGGTTGGGAGCAGGACATCATACCCCTTTCTAGTCATACAGAGTGAAAACGTGAAGAATGGTTACTTCGTTTGAAGAGTTATGATTTCCCACAATATAAATAACATATAAAATCCATGTTATAGATTTATTCCAATTATCCATCCTTGCTGATAAACATTTGAATCCGGAGTTAACTGTGTCTGAGTAGGGAAAACACTAGCACCAACTAAGAGACTTCGGCTCTCTGTGAGCAGATAACAATCTAGACATCCCTAGGAGCATGTTGGACAGTGCTTTGCAAATGGTATCATTAACTCCCTGCCTGGCTAGCACATTCACAACTGTTGGCCAAATAGCCTTTACAAGCAAATGTGATGAATATTAGAGATAACAATACATTTTGCTTTTTCTAAAAAATATTACTTTTTTGTGTGTCGTTACAAAACACACAAACTAAAACTTATCTCAGCATTTAATTCCTTCCTCAAATGGTTATGCTTGTACATGGTTGCATATTTCTAAAACTATTTATGTATTGCATTGATGTGCTTTGTAAGTTTCCTGGCCACATGCATTATAAAACATTTACTACTTCAATTCTGAATGTTAATTTAAGGGTCCACAATTAAACATGCTTTAGTGAGTGAAATATGAGTAGATTGGGCCTGCTTAAAAGTAAAAAGTAGAAATTAATTTATTCAAATTATACCTAGTCTAAATGAAGAGAATATTTTCCCTCAGGTAGGAATATATAGGGTATTTGTGTGTGAAATATAGTCTTGACAAAAAAATTGTATGATTTTTTTGGAAAAATGTGACTTGACTTGAATTAAAAAATATGATTATAATAAAAATAATAGATAAAGCTTATGTTGGTTCTATAGGTAGGACCCGGAGATTACTCTGAGGATTAGAGTCTGTGTTAATTTTCTATGACTACATAACAAGTCACCAAAAACTAAACTGTATAAAACAACATACATGTATTGTCTCACAGTTTCCGTGTGTCAGGGATCTGGACATATCTTCACTGGGTTCTCCATTCAGGGTCTCACAAGGATGAAATAAAAGCGGTCGCCATGTTGTATTCCTTTCTGTTGCTTGGGACCCTCTTCCAAACCCAAGTGGCTGTTAGAAGAATTCAGTTCTTTGTGACTATATGATTAAGGTCCCATTTTCTTGCTCCCTGTTAGTTGGAGACTAACAGCTAGGTTCAGTTCTTTGCCATTTGCTCTGCAAAAGGACTCTCACTTGACAGCTTATATTTTTAAAGCAGCCAGCAGGGAAACATATCTGACCTCCATGAAGGCTCTAGTCCTTCCTTTACCTGATTAGATCAAGCCCTCCCAGCATAACCTCCCCTTTAATTAAGTCAAACACAGCTGATTAGGGGCTTTAATTAAACCTGAAAATATTTTGTCGTATAAAATAGCTAGCTTTATATCTCACTATCTTCAGGAGTTCTTCCCACAATCAAGGGGAGAGATTGTAGAGACATGTATACCAGTGCATGTGAACCTTGAGGGCCATCTGAAGTCTCCTTACCACAGAATCTATTGAGGAGTATATCTTTTTTTTTTTTTTAAAGATTTATTTATTTATTTGAGAGAGCGAGAATGAGAGAGAGTACATGAGAGGGGGGAGGGTCAGAGGGAGAAGCAGGCTCCTCGCTGAGAGGGAGCCCGATGCGGGACTCGATCCCGGGACTCCAGGATCATGACCTGAGCCAAAGGCAGTCGCTTAACCAACTGAGCCACCCAGGCGCCCGAGGAGTATATCTTTAAGTGACACTAACTTTTCCCCCCCAAAATATAGTCTCCTAGGGAATGATAACAAGGGATTCACTGAATCCAAGTATCTAAATACAATCATGAACAATCACGGTTCTTTTTGTCTCGCTTTAATATATTCTATACTCTGTAATAGGAAATTACACAGAGATGTCTGCTTCTTGCTTCAGGACTATCATTACTAAAACTTAGTCATTGTTTATTCATTTGCCTAAAGAACAATCTTTAATTATGCAGTTTTCATCAATTGTTTTTAGGATTGGCTTTGGTTTCATCTAAAATGCTCAGAAAAATATTGGCTGTGACTCTGTGAAGCTATAGTTTTCTTTCCTTTAACTGTAATTATTGTTTTGCTTTAATCAGTGCCATCTATGTATTCTATTTATGAAAATGGAGGTTTGATGTCTTCGTGATGGAATGAGCTAATTTTATCCTGAAGTCTGGGACCGTGATGTCTGTTTAACATCATTACACATCCAGTGACATTAGTAGCTTACATTATGCCCAATATCATCCAGAATTAACTGTATAAGATCAAAGCCTCAGGGACAAAGCTGAAATCCCACATTTAAAATGTTCAGTTTTCCTAATTTTGAGAGTTTGAAATCACTCTACCTCAAATAACAGGACCTGAGTTTACTGATAGCCCTCCATCCTTCACCTACTGGATGTTGGAAGGAGCTAAAGGTAGGGAAAACAGGAAGGTACACCACTGACTGGAGCCAGAGGGTTTGGGGATGAAACATTTGTTTTCCTTGTCTGCTGTCAAAATCAGCAAATGCATACTATGTAGAAAAGTATCTGTTCTCAGTGTTAGTTCAGTACTATTCCAAGTGTTGCAGTCTAGGGGTGTGTGTGTCTGTGTGTGTGTGTGTGTGTGTGTGTGTGTGGTGAATGACTTTAAAAAGTACTGAAATTTATACAGTTGTAAATATTTTTTTTCAATATACATATTTGGGGCTGCTTGAGTAAGTTGTATTTAGCATCTTTCTGTCAATTTATTGACTGCCAATTAGGAAGTCAACAGATGTGAAATTATCCTTAAAAATGTACCGCTCATTCTGGGAATTGGTTTATTTCATAATATATGTGTTTATTTTACTCAAATAATTTTTTTTATTTTAAACACTTTTTAAACAGTTGCAAATCATGCAGATGGGCCAAGTGGTCATCAACTCAGATATCTAGGATGCAGTAGGTTCAGTAGGTTCAGCCCAGCTTCTGAGCCCCTTGCTCTGATTCCATCAAGGTGATCACATTGCCCTCCACACATGGTGGGCCTTTTATGTTGCAATTGATGCACTTATTGGTATGTCCATGAACTCCCTGCATACTGCATGCACTGTACCTGTGAGCCTGTCCTACCCAGCACCTGGTGACTCTTACTTACTAGCTTGATGGGCTACAGACAGCACTGTCCATGATAGTGACTTGGTAGCAGTCAGGCAGAGTGATACTTGAGTAATTCTTTTTTTTTTTTTTAAGATTTTATTTAATTATTTGACACACAGAGAGAGAACAAGCAGGGGGAGTGACAAGCAGAGGGACAGGGATAAGCAGGCTCCTGCTGAGCAAGGAACCAGATGCGGGGCTCCATCCCAGGACCCTGAGATCATGACCCAAGCCAAAGGCTGCAACTTAACTGACTGAGCCACCCAGGCCAGGCGCCCCTACTCGAGTAATTCTTAAACAAACTTTTGAAAGCTGGTGCAAAGTTGTTTTTAAGAATTGATTTTTCAAAATATAAAATATATTCTCCTTTTTATTCTTCATTTGATCTTTAGAATTAAAATTGATTGTGAAATCAACTACAGGTAAAGGGATAAACAGGATTTGGGATTATATATGATAACTATTAAAAATGCAACTTGTTTCATTCTCCCTTGTGGAAAAAGCTTGATCATTTCACTCTCCATCAGTAAACATCCTTTATCTATGATAAATTTCAGGTGTATGTTCCTGGATCCACAGTTCAAAGTCAACTGAACAAAGCTGCAGGTGCTATACATGAATGATGGGGCTAAGCTTGATGGTATGCCTGCATACTTTCTTGGAGTAAAAATTTAGGATTAAAAAACCTACCATGTGCTAAATACTAGCTTTGAAAGTAAGAATTATTATGTTGTATTAGATATAATCTTTCAGTCTTTTTAGAATGTAATCTCTGTGAGTGGGGTGGTAAAAATAGGGTAGTAACTGATGTCCTCCAAGGCTTAACAAAATCTATAAAGACACTAATAGATTTTAGTAAATATATTATGGTTAAGGTATTTGTAAATTTTCCTCAACCTTCTAAAGATAAATGGCATGTTGTTTACACCCATATCTGGAACAACAGATTCCATTTTGTCCAACTATTAGCTGAAATATTTTTTTATAGTAAGCTAAAGGATTTTTTCCTTATGTTTATGGTAATTTTACCTTTTTTAGATGGTACAATTATTTTGTGATTTGGGGAACATATTTTTTACTCTCACCTTACCCACAAAGTGTGTTTCTTTTTTCTTTTTCTTTCTTTCTTTCTTTCTTTCTTTCTTTCTTTCTTTCTTTCTTTCTTTCTTTCTTTCGGAGAGAGACCATGTGCAAGGGAATGTGAGCGGGGGTGGGGAGGGGCAGAGGGAGAGGGAGAGAATCTCAAAGAAGATTCCATGCTGAGCCCAGAGCATAACTGGGTGCTTGATCCCACAACCCTGAGATTCTATGACCTGAGCTGAAATCAAGTAGGACACTTAACTGACTGAGCTACCCAGGCACCCCTACACACAAAGATTTTAAAAGACGATGTAATCATATACAAATTCAAGATAATGTAATAGGGATTAAGTACACACACTTTAGAGATAGTTTAGAGTTTGAATATTGCTCTTACTCCTACTAGGTATAATTTTGAGCAACTACCCAGATGAATCTATTAAATATAATTGAGACTGTACACAAAGCATTTATTACAATGCTTGTTTTAGGGTTAAGCATCAGTAAATATTAGCTATTAATATCATTTTATTAGCATCATGATGATCATTTTATAAGGACAAAATTATAATCTTTATGAGAAGAAAGCATATATAAACAATCACTTGGGTTTATAAGACTGTTATAATTAACCCTTTGATCATAAAATTTTATAAAAATATTTAGGACCTGAAGAAACTCATCAAAAGTTAAGTGCTAAATATATAGTAAAAGTCAGGCTGTGAAGTTTGATCAGCAATATTGAAAGCATAGTTTTGAGATTTTGTATTCATTGAAATCATTTTAAGTTCAGATTTACTAAAGAACTTACTGTTTTTAGTAAAACAGTAAAAGGTGAAATCTTTGCTGTTTTTTTTCAATCAAAAGCAGTATTACAAACACATTTAAAAAATAAAGCTGAAGGGTTCTAAGATTCTAAAACTGTAGTGTGTGTGTGTAAGTATGTGTGTGTGCATATATATGTGTGAGTGTATACACATATATATTTCCTATATAAGCATATATAAAATTCACGTTTACTATCATTATTAATGATTGGCTTTAAAGATTTCATGTATTTGGGCGCCTGGGTGGCTCAGTTGGTTAAGCGACTGCCTTCGGCTCAGGTCATGATCCTGGAGTCCCGGGATCGAGTCCCGCATCGGGCTCCCTGCTCAGCGGGGGGTCTGCTTCTCCCTCTGACCCTTCCCCTCTCATGCTCTCTGTCTCTAATTCTCTCTCTCGCAAATAAAAAGAAAAAAAAAAAACTTAAAAAAAAAAAGATTTCATGTATTTATCTCATTCTTTTCTTTCTGAACTTTATTCTTAACAGAAGGGGAAAAGTAATATTTTTACCATTTTAAGCCTTAATTTGAGGAATCATTATCACTAGAATCTAGTGCTTTTTTTGTCTAGTGCTTTTTTTTTTTGTCTAGTGCTTTCTAGTGTTCAAAAATAGGGTTTGATATTTCTGATGTTTCTTATTAAATCACCCCACTCTCCAGTAAGTCATAAGTGACCCTGAATGTAGCAAGCAGTGTCGCTACTACTATAAATATGCTATTCTGCTCTACTGTGCACTTTCTTACCTTCAATTAAAGCATATTTTCTTCTTACAATTCCCCATGTTTTAGAGTGTGGCTCTTTTTTTATATATCAAAATATGAACTAGAGTCTGGTAAATGAGAAAAAATCTTCACAACTATAGAATGTTAATGTATGGGGAATAAGTTTCTAGAGTCATCATGAATATTGCAAATTTTAAACATGTACTGGGTATGTTTTCTATCAAACAACTGATCCCAAACAACCACCATCTTATTCGCCTCTTCACTTTTATTTTTTTTGTATTTGTCTTTCTTTTTCCAATGGCACAGCCAACGTTTTAGTTCTGCATTGTATCATTTCTTGCCTTGTCTCTGTCTGTACCTTATAACTGTCTCCATACAAGATTCGTCTCTCTGAAGTCTGAGCCTAATCATACAACTTTCATATGTGAAATACTTCAATAAGCCTAGAACTTCCAAAGAGGTGGAATATATGTAGTTCTTTGATATGTATTCTGCCCTCAGAGTGGAAAGTTAATCATCTGAACATTATAGATGTTACAGA
Organism: Leptonychotes weddellii; assembly: GCF_054177405.1. Taxonomy (NCBI): domain Eukaryota; kingdom Metazoa; phylum Chordata; class Mammalia; order Carnivora; family Phocidae; genus Leptonychotes; species Leptonychotes weddellii. The sequence continues at coordinate 66,950,157 of NC_138375.1, read as the reverse complement.
AATGACTCAGAGAGGTAGCAGTCCAATCTCTACCACTGACAGCTGCCTGGCCTTCTAATTGCACCAGACTATAACGAGAAGACCTGGTTCCACACTAATCCCTGCTGATGTAATATCAAGGCACAATATGAAGTAGGGACTTTGGTCATTGTCTGGCAGTACTGAGCCATAACCTACCTGTCCCTGTCAGTGGCCACAGAGGGAGCCTGAATTTCCACTCCTATCCTTTCCATCTATGTTGAGATGGCATCAGAGAGACCTGGTGGAGAGTCAGGACTTTCACCATTGCCTGTCATAAAGAGAGCACTCCCAGAGGCAAAGTAGGAGTCATCCTCTCAAGCCAGTGCTATAAATGAAGACCTTATTGCATAGCTATTATTCCTACTCATGCTCTGAGAAACCAGGAGAACATCCCCACTAGATATCAACAGAAGCTGAGTGAGAAAGCTAAACTGACAGTCCCACTTGGCAGTAAATAATTGGTGTCTCCTCCTTTTCCCTTTTGCAAAAATCAGGAAAATATCAAGTTGAATAAAAAAAAAATATATGCCAACATTGACATGACACAGATTATCAAATTATCTGACAAGGATTTTAAATCACCATCATAAAATGCTTCAACAAGCAATTACAAAAACATCTGAAACAAATAAAAGATTAAAAAGTCTCAGCAAAGACTTTAAGGAACCTAATGGAAATTTATAATAGATCTTATTTTTTAAAGCAGTTTCAGGTTCACAGCAAAATTGAAAGTACAGAGATTTCTTACATCCCCTGGCCCCAGCACACGCCTAGCCTCCTTCATTATCAACATCCCAACTAGAGTGGTACAGTTGTTACAACTGATAAACCTACATTAACACATCATAATCATCCAAAGTCCAAAGTTTACGTTAGGGTTCACTCTTGGTGTTTTGCCTTATAGATTTGCATGAATGTATAATGTCATGAATCCATCATCATAGTATCTATATAGAGGATTTTTGATGCCCTAAAAATCCTCTTCATTACACCTGTTTATTTCCACCCCACTAACAGTTTATGGGTTCCATAGTTTTGCCTTTTCTAGAATGCCATATAGTTGGAATCACCACAATATGTCTTTTCAGATTGGCGTCTTTCACTTTGTAATACGCATTTAAGTTTCCTCCATGTCTTTTCCTGGCTTGAAAATTCATTTCTTTTTAGCACCGAATAATATTCCATTGTCTGGAGGTACCAGTTTATGTATCCATTCACCTACTGAAGGGCATCTTCATTGATTCCAAGTTTTGGCAATTATATATAAAGCTGCTATGCATCTGTGTGCAGGTTTTGAGTGGACATAAATTCTGAACTCCTTTGATAAATACCAAGGAACATAATTGCTGGATCATAAGGTAAGAGTATGTTCAGTTTTGTAAGAAACCATCAAACTGTCTTTCACAGTGGCTGTACCATTTTCATTTCATTCACTGGTAATGAAGAGTGTTCCTGTTAACTCCACATCTTTGTCGCATTCTTGCTAATATTTGGTATTGCAAGTGTTCTGGATTTTGGCCATTCTAATAAGTTGTATAACAGTGTTTTAATCTGCATTACTCTAATGACAAATGATGTTGAACATCTTTTCATATGCTGATATGCCATCTATATGTCCTCTTTAGTGATGTGTCTGTTCCGGCTTTGGGACATTTTTTTAATTGGTTTGTTTGTTTTCTTATTATTGAATTTTAAGAGTTCTTTGTATATTTTGGATAGCAGGTTTTTTTTTTAATCATATATGTCTTTTGAAAATACTTTCTCCAAGGCTGTGGCTTATCTTTTCATTCTTGGTTGGGTCTTTTGCAGAGCAAAGTTTTTAATTTTAATCAAGTCCAGCTTATCAATTATTTTTTTTTCAAAGATTGTGTCTTTGGTATCTAAAAAATCATCACTATACCCAAAGCCTTCAAGATTCTTTAATCAACATAGGTCTATTAAGTTTGTCTATTTCTTCTTCTATGAGTTTTGGCAGCTTTAGTCTATTTTTTTTTTAAAGATTTTATTTGACAGAGAGAGACACAGCGAGAGAGGGAGCACAAGCAGGGGGAGTGGGAGAGGGAGAAGCAGGGCGCCCAATGTGGGGCTTGAGCCCAGGACCCTGGGATCATGACCTGAGCTGAAGGCAGACGCTTAATGACTGAGCCACCCAGGCACCCCGGCAGTTTTAGTCTTTTGAGGTGTTGATTTGTTTCATCTAGGTTCTCAAACTTGTGGATATACAGTTGTATAACTTTATTATCCTTTTAATGTTCATTGGATCTGTAGTGATGTCTCCTCTTTCATTTCTAATATTAGTTATTTGTGTCCTTTCTCTCTTTTTTTTTTTTCTTAGTTATCCTGGTCAAGGTTTATCAATTTTATAGATTTTTTTTATTTCATTTGTATTTTTATGATTTTATTTGATTTTTTTAATTGAACTGGTTTCACATTTTTTTTCTTTTCTTTTTTTTTTTGGAGCAAACACATTTTTTTTTTATTTTATTATGTTACGTTAATCACCATACATTACATCATTAGTTTTTGATGTAATGTTCCATGAATCATTGTTTGTGTGTAACACCCAGTGCTCCATTCAGTACATGCCCTCTTTAATACCCATCACAGGCTAACACATCCCACCCCGCCCCCAGAACCCTCAGTTTGTTTCTCAGAGTCCATAGGCTCTCGTGGTTCGTCTCCCCCTCCGATTTCCCCCCCTTCATTTTTCCCTTCCTGCTATCTTCTTCTTTTTTTTTTAACATATAATGTATTATTTGTTCCAGAGGTACAGGTCTGTGATTCATCAGTCTCACACAATTCACAGCGCTCACCATAGCACATACCCTCCCCAATGTCTATGACCCAGTCACCCCATCCTTCCCACCCCCCACCACTCCAGCAACATTCAGTTTGTTTCCTGAGATTAAGAATTCCTCATATCAGTGAGACCATATGATACACGTCTTTCTCTGATTGACTTATTTCGTTCAGCATAATACCTCTAGTTTCCATCCACGTCATTGCAAATGGCAAGATTTCATTCCTTTTGATGGCTGCATAATATTCC